>NC_143479.1:68442778-68768778 GCF_027475165.1 Benincasa hispida | reverse complement strand
ATACTCAAACAAACAACTATAGTCAGAGAATAGAGAAATTAGTGAATTCTCTATGGCCCCAGACTCCACATTTCTCTACTGTGGACGTCTATGTGTACTAGATAATGAAGAAATCAAGAAAGAACTACTGAAGAAAGCCCATGAGTCATTTTTTTTCAATACATCTTATGAGTACCAAGATTTATCAAGACTTGAAGGCACATTACTTGTGGCATAACATGAAAAGGGACATAGTCAACTATGTAAGTAAATGTTTGGTTTGTCAATAGATGAAAGCTCTAAGGAAACGACCACAAGGACTCCTCTAACCTCTGAATGTTCTAGAGTGGAAATCGAAGCATATTTTCATGGATTTCATCTCAGGACTCCCAAGAACCGTTAAAGGCCACAACATGATTTGGGTGATTGTGGATCAACTCACCAAGTCGGCCCATTTCTTACCCTGTAAGACCACTCATACTACAGAATCACTAGCTCAAATGTATTTAAAGGACATCATCTGATTGCATGGAGTCCCAATATCAATTGTTTCAGACCAAGACCCTTGTTTTGTCTCCAGGTTCTGGAAGAGTTTGCAGAAAGCAATGGGCACCCAACTAAATTTAAGTACAACCTTCCATCCACAAATTGATGGCCAAACAAAACGAGTTAATTAGATCCTAGAAGACATGTTAAGGGCATGCGCTTTGGATTTTATTGGAGCGTGGGATTCGCAAATACACCTTATAGAGTTTGCTTATAATAATAGTTATCAGGTGACAATTGGTATGGCTCCCTTTGAAGCCTTATACGGAAAAAAGTGCAGATCCCCAATGCACTGGGATGAAGTCAGGGAGCGAATACTACTAGGGCCTAAACTAGTGCAGCAAACAATAGAGATAATTAAGTTAATTCGAGAAAGAATGTGAACAACTCAAAGCAGACAAAAGAGTTATGCTGATAACTGTCGGAAAGAGCTGGAATTTAAAGTAGGCGATCACGTATTTCTAAAGGTAGCACCAATAAAAGGAATTATGTGATTTAGACGGAAAGGCAAACTTAGCCCCCGCTTTATTGAACCTTTTGAAATATTGGAGCGTGTTGGCCAAGTAGCTTATCAATTAGCGTTACCATCATCCCTTTCTACAATACATAATGTCTTTCATGTATCGATGCTTCAGAAATACGTGCCTGACCCATCACATGTAGTAAACTATGAACCCCTACAAATAAGTGAAAACTTGGAATATAAAGAGACTCCAATTTGCATTCTAGCAAGAGAGAAAAAGTCACTTCTTAATCGGAAAATAAGTTTAGTGAAAGTTCTCTGGAGAAATCAGCAAGTAGAAGAAGCTACTTGGGAACGAGACGAAGAAATGATGACCAAATACCCTTATTTATTTAAGAACCAAAAAACTTTTGAGGGCGAAAGTTCTTAAGGTGGGGAAAGAATGTAACGGCTAAAGTTTGTATACAAATATTATAGGAAATTAAATAATGAATGTTAATTAAGGTTTAAGGTTAAATCTAGTTATTAGTAAACAAGTTCTAAGTTTAATCCACTAAGTTTAAAATTTTTTCTATAAATCTTATTGGTCATTAAATAAATAACAAACATAATATTGATTTGAAAATTAAGCTAATATCCAAGTAAGGAAAAAAGAAATCTAGAAAATAAAACAATGACAATATAAGAACATTTTAAAGAAAATAGAAAATAATAATAATAATAATAATAATAATAATAATAATAATAATAATAAAAATAAAAAAATAAAAAAATAATATGTAGAAGTTTAAGATAATAGTGATAGTTTTTTTAAAAAAGAGATAAATATAAAATAAGTTAAACATTAAAAAAAAGAGAGAGATAAATATAAAAGAAGTTAAACATTCAAAAAAAAAAAAAGAAGATAAATATAAAAGAAGATACACATTAAAAAAAAACAAAAGATAAATATAAAAGAAAACAATCATAAAAAAAAAAAGAAGGAAAGAAAAAGATAAATATAAAAGAAGATACACATAAAAAAGAAGAAGATAAATATATATATAAAAAAGATAAATATAAAAGAAGATAAACATTAAAAAAAAAAAGAAGAAGAAGAAAAACATAAATATAAAAGAAGAAAAACATTAAAAAAATTAATATAAAAGAAAAAAAAAAGATAAATATAAAAGAAAATAAACATAAAGCATATAGATATAAAAGAAGATAAAGATAAACATTAAAAAAAAAAAAGAAGATAAATATAAAAGAAGATAAACATAAAGAATATAGATATAAAAGAAGATAAAGACAAAAAAAAAAAAAAAAAAAAAAGATAAATATAAAAGAAGATAAACATAAAAAAAAGAAGATAAATATAAAAAAGGATGAACATAAAAAAAAAAAAAAAGAAAGGGAGGTCGGTTAAAACTTTCCTAATAAAATTTTGTATAGTTTTGCTACTTAATTAATAAAATTTTAGACATGTTCTTTTGAAATTTTTACCAAAACGCATCTCATGATAGAAAAACTCTAAGTATGAATGTTGTAGCAGTTAGACCTTATTATGTAAGGATCTGGTTGTTAGGTTTGCGACTAGAGGCAAATTGGTTGCAAGGATAAGTGCGACGAACATACATTTCCTCGCATCTGGCATCGCCAGGCAACAACTATTGATGTTAAACGTCACATTTTGCGACTTTTGTTCTTTTCGTCGCATTATTAGAGACAAAATTAATATTTCGTTCTTTCAATCATCACAAGTACTTCGTCGCTAAAGGTCGAATTTATTGTAGTGATTTATATACTATTTATAGCAATTTTTTTATAGCTCAAGGTAGTGACTTTAGAGGGAGAAAAACAAATAAAAGCCAAAGTTTTATACAATTTTTTAAAGGCAAATTTTCACAAATAGAATAATGTCAAACTATTTATAGAAATAGCAAAAAAAAAAATAAAAAATAAAAAAACTGATAGACACGAGTAGATTTCCATTAGTTTCTATAACTGATAGTATCAATGATACACTTCTATCAGCGTCTATCAATGATAGACTTGTATCGATTTCTATATATAGTATCAGTAATGAACTTTTATCAATTTTTGTCACTGATATATGGTGATGAAAATTATGGAACGCAATATGTGTGATGCATGTCTTAGGTTATGCGTTTGTTCTCATGCGTCGGTGGTCATGCGTTGGAATGGAAAGTATGCGATAATTTCTTATACAATGACCATGTGTTTCTATCACAAGTTTTCTTGCGCTCTCGCCAAGTATAATGAGATCGCAAGTTTCTCGGATGATCCGAGGTCGAACTCAGGGACTTGTAGCTAAATGTTATACGGTAATGTGTTTGCGACGAAGAATAAAAGAATGTTGAGGGTTATGAGCTATGCACTACTCCTACTCCTAACTATCAGATTAAGTGGTGGAAGTATGACCGAGAGGTAGAGATACGACAACTGTTAACGTGTGTAAAATGCATGGCAAAATAGATAAAATGGCGAGGATGTCATCACTACAACACTGAGCTTGATCGCAAGGGCAACCCTAGCCAATGCAAGCTATGCGATCATGCTACACTTGATGAAGACGCATGCGATGTATATGCGATAGTGTCGCGAGGCCTTATTTCTAAGTCTCTATTCTCGCTCACGTGCTCACACATAAATAAGATGACTGCATACCACCATGTTCTACTTAAAGGGTGTATACGTTGTGTGGTAGCAAACAAAGCTTATTCCTAGGTTCCCTATTCTTGCTTATATGATTCAATCCGCTCTCTCGAGTCTAGATTTGGTTTTTAGACTACTCTCCCAAGTATGCCTAAATGATGAATGATGCGTTCATAAGACAAGGTAATCACATAAACATGGTTGTTGTAAGATTATTCCTATCTCTAGTGAACAATTGCTTACATTGCTTAATGCAATCAACTACTTACCCTTTCGGGCAGTTGGTTGCTGCTGATTCTACTCATAGACAAGCATTACGTCCGCTTATAGACAAGCGTTGCTATAGCTTCACACTAAACAAATAAGGTTTTCTCACAACACTCGTGCAATGCACACCTCCCGGTGGTTTGCTACATGCTTCATATTCCTATGTCGCATGATTAAGTATGCGATACTCTAGCAGTCCTACTTAGTGATGCAATGAAAGTAAACGATGCTAAGTAAATGAAGATGGAGATGGAATCAAAGGAAAATATAGAAATTCATTGATCACAAAATGTATTAATCTCTTAAGCCACAATGTAATACAATACAAAGATAGAAGAGAAGCGGAAAGCCAGATGGAAGCAATGTCTTGCTTCCATCAGATGTGTGTCAAGGCTGCCGATGGTGCTTTGGATGGGCGGTGGAGTAGACTCTCTCAAGCTCTAACTCCGGCGAAGGTTCCGGTCGTCACTTGGAATGATTGAAGGGATGAAGAACTCTCAAGACTATCTTCTCACGCTTTGGTCTGGATCACAAGGATCCACCCTAAGGCAGGTAACCTCAGGCAGAAAACCTTAGATAATTTGAAGTTCTGCTCAACGACTTCTATTTATAGAGTTTGATCACCGACAACATTAATGGTCCTCTGAAATTCTGCAACTAACGACGTAATGGACGTGATGAACCTGTTCTGAATCTCTATTGCTAACGACGTGGTAGGTGAAATGTCAGCATCATCTTTTGATACTCCTGAGGTATGCGTTCATGCTTGGTTTCTGGAGTATCAATGCATTCCACCACCCTTGCGGTCATCCCTCTATTATGGTTATTATTCTGTAGTCGCAATCTCTCTACGATGACTGCATTCTCTTGACAGCCGCAACTTCTATGTGATGGGCGCATGTGGTTGATGGCCGCAACATCCATGTGTCGAATGTATACGTTCGCTTCTGTGATGGAGAGATTCCCCGCATGCGGTCGTCTTTGCGATAGTCTGGCTTCCGCGTATGCAACCGCTTCCTGGATTAGCTACAAAGATAGACAATTGAACGCATAAAAACACATAAAAGTGGGTTAGCTGAGATTCTTAATGTCAATCGATGCAAGCTCGCTTTCTCATGAATTCTCAATATAATTGCCGCATCTTCTATTTAACAGCCCTCATAATCTAAATAAAAGGACTATAATGATGTGCATTTCTGCCCGTCATCACACCCCCAAAATTAGAATCATGCTTGTCCTCAAGCATGCTTTATACTCAAGAAATTCATAATTCACCCTCAGGCTTTCCTTGATGACCAACCTCTCAGAATATAATTTACTCATACCTCTAACCATGGCAGTAACGCTCTCCTCCACTTCAGCTACTTCTTCAAAGAGATCTTTTCTAAGCTTACATCTGGCAAGCCTTTGCTAAAAAACTTTTTACTCATTCCCCACACTTTGCGTTCATCTTTTAACAATGCGTCCGTTGGGACAATTCAAAGCCTTGTGATTTATTATTAGAATGCAGCGTTGAACCTGGTTACGCTATTCGTTTTGGCTTGCCCCCACGTATGTAATGCAGACAACCAATTTTGGTTGCATGCCATATTCAACTCAACTCTTGTTTTAGCTTAATTTTGCGCCAGACAGAGAAGATGCGCTTATGCGTTGATCCTGGCGACTTACTTTCGTTTTGGCCTGCCCCCACGGGTGTCATGTGGACATCCAACTATGGGTAAGTGCCTTTCGCAACTTAACTCTTATTAGTATGGGTTTCCCCATTGCGCTGATAGTGGAGATTTTATTCCCAAACAATTTTTTTTTTTTTTGAATAAGATCACAATGTAGTGAACGCATTTCTCCGGGATTGCTGCCACCCCCAAACTTAGAGATTGGCAGTGCTCTCGCCACAAAGCTAAAGACAAACTCAGGAATGCGGTAACAAATGTTTGAGCAGAGGTTTGCACATAATAAAACTTAGACTGCCAAAATTTGAAGAAGTTATCAAAAGTAAGTTGAGCCTTGCGATTCTTAGTTAGTGGACGTGGTGAATTATACGCACCATCATAGATGCATTGCAAAGGTAAGTAATCAGACAAAGAGAATTTCAAAAGGATAATGCATAAAGGATAACAAGAAAAGGACCTTGAGTAGAATACACTTGCAACCATGCTTTAGAATTCATGCAGTCGAAGTCATGCGTTAAATGATGAAGAAGATCCTTTTGTTGCAACTACGCACCGAGGAGAATTATTGTCGCACCTACAAAGAGCAAATGCACCACATCCAAGAAAGCAGCTGCATATCCAAAATAACAGTTAACATAAACTAAACTAAGAAAAGCAAGTTAAAGATAGAGTAGGAGACGTCCCTGGAGAAATTAGAGTTAAGCATCGCAAGGAGTCTCCCATGCAGGAGATTGCTCTCAACTGCTTAGGTCAAGAAGCTCACCCTGACCATTGGAACTTCCGGCAATTGTTGGGCGCATGTTGGTCACCATGTGCTTAGAACTACCTTCAGCCCACGCGATTGATTGCTCTTCTATCTTGGGGTTAATACTGGCTTTCGGCGCATAGCCTACACTTCAATATTGTTTGCAGCTTGGTCGCACAAGCTACAATACTCCCAAGGTAAAAAGGTTTCCTGCGTTAACACAAAACTCAACAAACTATTAGCTGCCAAGTCCCCGGCAACGGTGCCAAAAACTTGATGATGAAAATTATGAAACGCAAAATGTTTGATGCATATCTTAGGTTATGCGTTTGTTCTCATGCGTTGGTGGTCATGAGTTGAAATGGAAAGTATGCAATAATCTTTTATGCAATGACCATGTGTTCCTATCACAAGTTTTCTAGCGCTCTTGCCAAGTATAACGAGATCGCAAGTTTCTCGGATGATCCGAGGTCGAACTCAGGGACTTATAGCTAAATATTATGCGATAATGTGTTTGCGGTGAAAATAAAAGAATGTTGAGGGTTATGAGCTATGCACTACTCCTACTCCTAACTATCAGATAAAGTGGTGGAAGTATGACCAAGAGGTAGAGACACAAAAACTGTTAACGCGTAGTAAAATGCATGGCAAATAGATAAAATGGCGAGGATGTCTTCACTACAACACTAAGCTTGACCGCAAGGGCAACCCCAGCCAACGCAAGCTATGCGATCATGCTATACACATTTGACGAAGATGCATGCGATGTATATGTGATAGTGTTACAAGGCCTTATTTCTAAGTCTCTATTCTCACTCACGTGCTCTCACACATAAACAAGATAACCGCATACCACCATGTCCTACTTAAAGGGTGCGTACGCTGTGTAGTAGCAAACAGAGCTTATTTCTAAATTCCCCATTCTTGCTTATACGATCCAATCCGCTCTCTCGAGTCTAGATTTGGTTTTTAGACTACTCTCCCAAGTATGCCTAAATGATGAATGATGCGTTCATAAGACAAGGTAATCACATAAATATGGTTTTCGTAAGATTATTCCTATCTCTAGTGAACACTTGCTTACATTGCTTAATGCGATCAACTACTTACCCTCCCAGACAGTTGGTTGTTGTTGATTCTACTCATAGACAAACATTGCGTCTGCTTATAGACAAGTGTTACTACAGCTTCATATCAAACAAATAAGGTTTTCTCACAACACTCGCACAATGCACACCTTCCGGTGGTTTGCTACATGCTTCATATTCCTATGCCGCATGATTAAGTATGTGATACTCTAGCAGTCCTACTTAGTGATGCAATGAAAGTAAAGGATGCTAAGTAAATGAAGATGGAGATAGAATCGAAGGAAAATATAGAAATGCATTGATCACAAAGTGTATTAATCTCTTAAGCCACAATGTAATACAATACAAAGATAGAAGATAAATGGAAAGCCAGATGGAAGCAATGTCTTGCTTCAATCAGATGTGTGTCAAGGCTGCCAATAGTGCTATGGATGGGCGGTGGAATAGACTCTCTCGAGCTCTAACTCCGGCGAAGGCTCCGGTCGTCACTTGGAATGATTGAAGGGATGAAGAACTCTCAAGACTATCTTCTCACGCTTTGGTCTGGATCACAAGGATCCGCCCTAAGGTTGGTAACCTCAAGCGAAAAACCTTGGATAATTTGAAGTTCTGCTCAACGTCTTCTATTTATAGAGTTTGATCATTGACGCATTAATGGTCCTTCTCTGAAATTCTACAGCTAACGACGTGATGGATGTGATAGACCTATTCTGAATCTCTGCTGCTAACGGCGTGGTAGGTGAAATGTCAACATCACCTTTTGATACTCCCGAGTTATGGGTTTATGCTTGGTTTCTGGAGTATCAACGCATTCCACCACTTTTGCGGTCATCCCTCTATTATGGTTATTATTCTGTAGCTACAATCTCTCTGCGATGACCGCATTCGCTTGATAGCCACAACTTTTATGCGATGGACACATGCAGTTGATGGCCGCAACATCCATGCGTCGAATGTATGTGTTCACCTCTATGATGGAGAGATTCCCCACATGCGATCGTCTTTGCGATAGCCTGGCTTCCGCGTATGCGACCGCTTCCTGCGTTAGCTACAAAGATAGACAATTGAATGCATAAAAACGCATAAAAGTGAGTTAGCTGAGATTCTTAATGCCGATCGACGCAAGCTCATTTTCTCATGAATTCTTAATATAATCGCCACATCTTCTACTTAACAACCCTCATAGTTCTAAATAAAAGGCCTATAATAACGTGCATTTCTGCCCGTCATCAATAGACATAATAAACTTCAGTCTCTATCAATGATAGACTTTTATTAGTTTCTATCATTTATAGACACTGATAGACTTCTATCAGCATCTATCAGTGATAGACTTGTATCAGTTTCTATCACTGACAGTGTCAATGATAGACTTCTCTTAGTGTCTCTTCTATTTAAGAATATTAAATTTTGCTATTTTGTATAAATAGTTTCCCTTATTTTTCTATTTTTGAAAATCTTCTTTTTTTCAATAAACCTTCTTGTTTAAGGGGATTTTTTTAGATCAAAAGGGGAAAAAAGTTTGTTGGTTATTTATTTATTTTTTTTTTATAAAACCTCCCGCTCCCATGAAAGTCTTTTTTTTCTCATTATATTTGATTTAAATTATCTATAATAATCATTTGATATATGTGCCTTAAATTCTAACTAATACAATACGGAAGTAAATAAAATTATAAGATATTCTATTTCACTAGTTTAAGAAAGTTTTAAAATATTTGTAAATGTATGTCGCTTTTTACATATTTGTAAATGTATGTCATGTGAAACAAATATAAGAAAATTTATATTATTGAATGAGAAAGAGAGGAAGAATGAAACAACCACTAGATCACAATAGAAATTTGAAAAAGGAAAAATGAAATATAACAAATTAAACAAAAGTGCATAAATATTCAGAGTTGAAATAACGACATTACCGATATACGGAGAAAAATAAATTAATGAATTTAGTTGCCAGTTGACTTTCTAATAAAATAAATCTCCATTTAAATAAAATCGAACCAAAAATAATTTTAATGGTTAGGAATAAGAAAAATTGATACAAAAGAAAGAATTAACAAAAAAAAAAAAAATTACGGTTGAAACATTAACATTAGATAAATTAAAGAGGCTCCTTGGATGTTTTCTCCTTTCAAAATTACCAAAATACCCTTCATTTTCTTTTCTCTTGCTTTTGGCAAATTACCATTTCTGGAACTAAATTTAAAACTCACGAATATGGAGAAGTTACCCTTTTTCTTTTCTTTTCTTGTTTTTAATTTTATTTGGAACTGAATTTTATTCTTATCATAAAATGCAAGTCAAATAATACTACCAAATGGTCCGTTTCTATTTTCTCATTTTGTAGGTCGACAACGTCGTTCTTTTGGCAAGTGATTTTCTCGTGTTCGTAAATGGAAGTATCAAATTGAATTCTGGAATACGAGACGTTACATGAAATATTGAAACTATTGTAACCGTTCATTTTCTTTCTCAAATTTAGTGTATTTTGTGTCTTGTCTGTGAATGATTTCATTTAGACATTGTCTAATCACAATTTATATGTGTTTACCAAAGTTTAATGCTATAAATTTGAAATTTGGGCCAACATGAAGACATATCAACTAGTTAAGACATATCTAGATTCGAATGTGAGAGGTTTGAATTCTCAAAAAAAAAAAAAAAAAAAAGTACATGGTGACTTCTTTACATCTCTTATGAAGGGGAGCATTTCATTGTCATATAGTGTGATAGTAGCTTTTGAGATTAAAACTATCCCCAAAGATTTAGAGTTTTCTTAGGGTACAACAAGTAGATATGGAGATGTGAACCTATGGCCTTGAAGGATGAAACATATATATCAATTCATGTTGAAATATGCTCCCCTTTTGCCTTAAAATTTAGAATTTTATTTCAATGTGTTTTTTTATACGACAATTAGAAATATAAAGATTTGAACGTACAACTTTAAAGAAAAATGTAAATTCTAACTAAAGGTGAGTTGCTCACTCACTAATATGATTTATTCTTACAAAACTACGACTAAGTTATGTTTATTGTTGAGTTATGTTCACTCTGATTTATTCTTATATAAATGTTTTTATTCTTTTCTTAACCAATAACATCTTAGTTTAAGTTATATAATCTTTAATAAATTTTTACTGGAAAGGAAAATGCGTCTACATGTAAATTCATTTGAAATTATAGTGAAAACGTCGTGTTTTTGGCAAGCGAGTTTTTCGTGTTCGAAAATGCAAGAATCATTGAATTCTGTAAGACGAGACGTTACATGAAATACTGGAACTGGTATAACCTTTCATTTTCTTTCTCGAATTTAGAGTAGTATTTGTCTTGTCTGTGAATAGTTTCATTTAAACATTGTCTAGTCACAATTTGTATGTGCTACCAAAGTTTGAGAATATACATTTGAAATTTAGACCAACTTGAAGATATATCAATTAGCTTAGACTTTATAATCTCAATATGGTAGGTTTGAATTTTCAAAAAAAAAAAAAAAAAAAGAAAAGAAAAAAAAAGAAAAATACATGGTAACTTCCTTATATCTCTTGTGAAGAGGAACATTTCATCGTGGGATAGTAGCTTTTGAAATTGAAGCTATGCCCAAAGATTCATGGCTTTCTTAGGGTACAATAAGTAGATACGGAGATTTGAACCTATGACCTTGAAAGATGAAGCATATATAAATTAATGTTGAAATATGCTCATTTTTTTTTGCCTTAAAAATTATAATTTCGTTTCAATATATTTTTTCTTTATACAAAAAATAGAAATATGAAGGTTTGAACCTTCAACTTTAAAGAAAGAAGTATATTCTAATGAAAGGTGAGTTGCTCACTCATTAATATGATTTATTCTTACAAAACTACAACTGAGTTATGTTCTTACAGAAATATTATTGATTTATATTTACTATTCTAACTAAACATTGAATTGCTCACTTATTAATATGATTTATACTTTCAAAACTCATTAAGTTATGTTCTTACAAAATTATCGTTGAGTTATGTTCATTTCGATTTATTCATACATAAATGTTTTTATTTTCTTTTCTTGTCCAATAACATATTAGTTTAAGATATACCATCTTTAATAATTCTTATCGAAAAGGAAAATGTATATACATGTTAATTCATTTGAAATTATAGTGAAAACGTCATTTTTTGTGCAAATTAGTTTGTCGTGTTCGTAAATGGAAGAATCAAATTGAATTTTGTAAGATGAGACATTAATGCATTAATGAAACTGTTGTAACCATTCATTTTCTTTCTCGAATTTAGTGTATTGCTTGTCTTGCCTGTGAATAATTTTATTTAAACAATGTCTAATCACAATTTGTATGTGCTTATCAAAGTTTGGGAATATAAATTTGCAAATTGGGTCAACTTGAGGATATATCAACTAGCTAAGACATTATAATCTCAATCCAAATGTGAGCGGTTTGAATTTTTTTAAAAAAAGAGTACATGATGACTTCCTTACATCTCTTGTGAAGGGGATCATTTCATTGTTATATAGTTCAATAGTAGTTTTTGAGATTGAAACTATTCCTAAAGATTTAGGGTTTTCTTAGGGTACAACAAGTAGACACGAAGATTTGAATCTATGGCCTCGAAGGATGAAACATATATCAATTAATGTAGAAATATCTTCACTTTGGACCTCAAAATTTAGAATTTCATTTCAATATTTTTTTTATATGACAAGTAGAGATATGAAGAATTTGAACCTTAAACTTTAAAAAACGAAGTATATTCCAACTAAACATTGAGTTGCTCACTCATTAATACGATTTATTCTTTCAAAACTCATCGAGTTATGTTCTTACAAAATTATCGTTGAGTTATGTTCACTTCGATTTATTCTTACATAAATGTTTTTATTTTCTTTTCTTGTCCAATAACATATTAGTTTAAATTATACAATATTTAGTAAATTCTTATTGAAAAGGAAAATGTATATACATGTTAATTCATTTGAAATTACAGTGAAAACGTCGTTTTTTACAAGTTAGTTTTTCGTGTTCATAAATGGAAGAATCAAATTGAATTTTGTAAGATGAGACATTACATGCATTACTGAAACTGTTGCAACTGTTCATTTTCTTTCTCGTGTTTAGTGTATTGCACGTTTTGTCTATGAATAATTTCATTTAAACATTGTATAATCACAATTTATATGTGCTTACCAAAGTTTGGGAATATAAATTTGCAAATTGGGTCAACTTGAGAATATATCAACTAGCTAAGACATTATAATCTCAATCCGAATGTGAGTGGTTTGATTTTTTTTTTTCAAAAAGAGTACATGATGAGTTCTTTACATCTCTTGTGAAGGGGATCATTTCATAGTTATATAATGCAATATTAGCTTTTGAGATTGAAACTATTCATAAAGATTTAGGGTTTTCTTAGGTACAACAAGTAGACACGAAGATTTGAACCTATGGCTTCGAAGGATAAAGCATGTATCAATTAATGTTGAAATACGTTCATTTTGGGCCTTAAAATTTAGAATTTCATGGCAAGTGAGTTTGTCTTGTTCTTAAATGGAAGCATCAAATTGAATTCTTTAAGATGAGACGGTACATGAAATACTAAAATTGTTGTAACCATTCATTTTGTTTCTCGAATTTAGTGTATTGCGTGTCTTATATGTGAACAATTTCATGTAAACATGATCTAATCAAAATTTGTATGTGCTTGCCAAAGTTTGAGAACATTCATTTGAAATTTAGACCAACTTAGGATATATCAACTAGTTAAGACATTATAATCTCGATTCAAATGTGAGAGGTTTGATTTTTTTTTTTAAAAAAAGTACATGGTGACTTCCTTACATCTCCTGTGAAGGGTAACATTTCATTGTTATATAGTGTGATAGTAGCTTTCGAGACTGAAACTATCCCCAAAGATTTAGGGTTTTCTTAGGGTACAACAAGTAGATGCGGAGTTTGAACTTATGGCCTTGAAGGATGAAGCACATATCAGTTGATGCTGAAATATGCTAACTTTTGGCCTTAAAATTTACAATTTCATTTCAATATGTTTTTTTATACGATAAGTAAAAATATGAAGATTTGAATCTTCGACTTTAAATCACTCATTAATATGATTTATGCTTACAAAACTACCGTTGAATTAGTTGCTATATAACTATCATTTAGTTTCATTTACTCTGATTTATTCTTATATGACTGTTTTTATTTTCTTTTCTTGTCCAATAACATATTAATTTAAGTTATACAATTTGTAACAACCCAAAGTTTGAGGTAATTTTTAATTTAATTATTTTAAATTATTTAGGTGTTATTTTAAGTTTTGAGGCTAAAATTCAATTTACTTCAATTTAGAGAAGATTTGAAATTTTGGATATACTTGAGGTGGATCAAGTGATTTGGAGATAATTCAATTTAAATTGTATGAGTGTTATTTTGTTAATAACTGTTGAAACCGAATTTGGAAATGTTGAAATTTATTTGAAGGAAATTTGATAAATGAATGCGGAGTTTGAGATTTAATTAATTTGCTAAATTAATTCCAATTTAATTTGAATTAATTAGGATGCAATTGGTTTGTGTTTGAAATTAGATTATTATTAAAAGATAATTTAATTTTATTAAGTGGAATTTTGAGGAAAAAATAAGAGTGTTATTTTCAACCAAAATTTAGTTTCTTCAAGTTCCAAATATCACAAACATCACAAAGTAATAACTAACAACTATTACAAAACCTTAGAAGTTCTTTCTTAGATTTCATTAAAGGCAACAACAACCATTAACATTGAAACTGAAGGACTAGATGTATATCAATTTGAGATAAAGAATCAATAGATCCAAAACCAATGAGGCTTTTCATCGTATCACACACTAAAGATTTATTTCAAAACCTATCTAACACTTTAAAGGTATCACACACAAAGTTTAGTCTGCATATTTGATCTCTTTGTGAGATGGAAAATGATATGTAATACACGAAACTACAACTGCAATAGAATTTTGAAGCGTATGGCTCCAGAAAAGAAACGAGTTAATCAAAATGTTTTATTTACTAGGGTTAGAGCCAAAGATTAAACAAAAGAAAAAAGAGTGTCATTTAGCTCCATGTGATTATAATGTTAAATAAATAAGGAAATCTCATGTAATCTAAGCATATGAAATTCAAATGAGCTTGAATGAGTTTAAAATGACTTACGAGTATTGTTTTTTTGTGAAAAATCTTTCCTATAAACACTTCTAAGAAAAAGTACCAATTAAGATTCTCCAAAAATACCTTAACATGCGTTGAGTAGTCTAGAATTCTACTTACCTAAAAAGCGCTTCTAAAATAATCGAAAGGCTCCTGAAATAATAAAACCAAAGTCCTAATGTTAAAAATTAGTTTGAAACCTAATTCAGAGACTCAAGAAGTATTCGGAATGGGTAATCTTACCCAAAAAAACCTTAGACCTCAATTCATACACTCTGAACCAAGTCTAAATTATAACTAAAGCATATTCATAAGTGTTACAGAAAGACTCGAAATCAAGAAAGAATAATGCAACTGGTAGTTGAACGGTTGTCGTCTTCTTTCTGTTAGATGTTGTAACCACCAGAGCTCATCATCGTTGACCGAATCGCATGCACATATATAAATGAAATCAATCAAGAGATTAATGTAAGAGTGAATTTTAATTGAGAGAGAAAGGCATTTCGTTCTGTAATACTTTGAAGAGTAATAAAAGAGAACCTCCCAATTTGCACAGTGGATGTAGGCCTTTGGCTGAACTACTTAAACTCCTGTGTTTTTTCATCTTTCTCTATGATCGTTTAGATTTTGCTAAGGTATTGTTTACACGATCGTATAGTCCCTATCGCATCGTGTACACGATAATTTAGCTCCGCGCATAATAGTCTATACGAACGTTTAGCTCTTCAGCTGTCGTCTGAACGATCGTCTAGCTTCAGTCAATTGTCGTCTACATGATCCTTTAACGTTTTTTCCTATCGTTTACTTAATTGACCTATTGTTTAGTTATTGGTGCATCGTCTACACGATTGTGCAGACTTTTGGTAAACGACAGAAGGATTTTCGAGCATGTACATTCTATTTCCCCTGACTCTTGAATTGTTATCAACCGTTAAAACTTAGTGTATTGTGATTATTAACTTGAAAATCAAGTTATCTGGGACAACAAGTGGTATCAGAGCTCAGTGAACAGTTCAGGACAAAAGATTTGAATTCTTTATTTAGAGTAATCAATCTTGAAGACAAAGAATGGTAACTACCAGATATGAGATTGAGAAATTCGACGGTAATACATATTTTGAATTGTGGAAAGCAAAGATTAAAGCAGTCTTGGGGTAGTAGAAGGCACTTTTGGCCATTATAGACCTTGGGAAGTACCCTGAAACACTTTCTGAGGCAGACAAAGACTATTGAATCAAATGCATATAGAACCATCGTTCTCAATGTCACAGACAACGTTTTGAGGCAAATTGTGGATCAGCCTACTGCCTATGCCTTGTGGAATAAGTTGAATAAGATTTATCTCAACAAAGATCTACCCAACAAAGCTTTCTTGAGGGAAAGATTCTTCACGTATAAGATGGATCTAGCAAAGTCCCTCACAGATGATCTTAATGAGTTCAAGAGGTTGTCTTCTGAGCTTAGATCGATTGGAGATAACATTGGAGAAGAGAATGAAGCATTCATATTATTGAATTCTCTACCAGAAACATTCAAAGATGTAAAGACTGCATTGAAGTACGGTAGAGAAAGAATCACCATAAATGCTATTATATCAGCTGTAAGAGTCAGAGAGCTTGAATTGCAAATGACCAAGAAGGATCAACCAGGAGGTGAAGGCTTGTTCTCTAAAGGGAAGAACAATAACAATGGGAAGGGCAAACAGAACAATGGAGACAAGTCCAAAATAAATTGCCATTTTTGTCACAAGATGGGGCACATGAAAAAAATAAATTGCTATTTTGGTCACAAGATGGGGCACATGAAAAAGGATTGTTATGCCTTGAAGAGAAAATTAAACCAGCAGAATAAGGGGGTAAACAGACTGAGGTTGCTATAGGTGAGAATTCCCTAGTCTATTCAGATGCTTTAGCTGCTACTGAAGAAGGTGGAGACCAGAATACTATGGAGACTCAAGATTGGGTGTTAGATACTGGTTGCTCAGTCTACATGATACCATCCAACAGATGGTTTTGCACTTATAAGAAGTGGGATGGTGGGCTGATCTATATGGGAAATAATAATACATGCAGAGTTGTGGGAATAGGGTATGTGTCCTTGAAGATGCAGGATGGTTCAGTCAAATTGATAAGGAACGTGAGGCATGTTCCAACTTTGAAGAGGAATCTCCTTTCATTGGGGATGTTTGATGACATAGGATGTGAATATAGGGGTGTGGGAGGCACCTTTGAAATTATTAAGGATTTCAAAGTGGTCTTGGTGGCAACCAAGGTAAACCGTCTATATGTTATCAAAGATGTGAAAATGGCACACTCGGCTTTGTTAGCAATGGATGAGGAACCTAATGAAGATAAGTTGTAGCACAAAAGACTCTCTCATGTCAGTGTGAGGGGGCTGCAAGTGTTATCTAAACTAAAGGAAATAAAACACGAGGATTTCCTTGAGCAGCGGAAGGGATTGTCCCAAATTTCATTCGAATTGAACATAAACAATTATAATCTAAACACAAAAACTAACAGGTCATGCACAACTAGAAATTACAGCATGCTAAACGATGATACAAGGGATAGGGGATGCATACCTTTGAAGAATCATTCTTCAAGAATCCCTCGATTATTCCAAACGCGTCCACAGCAACTCTCGAATGCAACGAACAGACTGCTACCAACAACATGAACACAACGAACGACCAACAGCTCCTCGAACGACCCAATCAAGTCTAACTCAATTCACGAATAGAGCTGGACACCACCACAATGGTTACCTTGGTATTTCCAGTGTGAGAATTCAAGAGTTGTGGGCTCTGTATGATCTTGGCTTGAGGAAGAGACTGGAGGTCTACGATCAAGTAGAAGATCGAGCAAGTGAGAGATAAGAAGTTGGTCTATCGTATAGACGATGTGCTCGATCGTTTAGTAATCGGCAGCCTATCGCATAGACTATGCCACTCGATCGTGTAGCAACGATCAGCTGAAAGACTACCGTATAGTCAAAGGTAAGTGATCGCTTAGCTGATCTTGTTGTCTCTCAATGCTATCGTTTAGTGAAACTCTTTCACTTGATAACTTGTCTCCGTGAGAACCTTCCGAATTAAGTAATTTCCAAATTTAGGAAAACAATTTTCCTTTTTATCGCACAGTTACATAAAACTTCCAATAATCTCCCATCAATCGGATATTAGAGAAAAAGAAATTAATTATCATATGATTAATACATTATAAATAAATATGATAACTAACTTACCATATTATATTTATAACCAGTTTTAATATTTCATCTCATGAAACATACAAACCATAATTCTTTTTCTATTTCATGGTACTTAATGTAAGTCCTATTTACATTAATTCCTCCACTTGATGTATCTCATACATCACACCAATTATATCATATATAATTGAATTTTCTCTTGTTAATTTGAACACTTTAAATCAACCCCAAAACCTGATTCTCAAATTGAATCCATTGAGTTACCAAGGGAACCTTATGGACCTGGAACTTGAAGCTCCAATGGTATGTGAATAACTGACTAAACTCTTTAGTCACGAGATCCATCATCTGTTAACTTTCGGGCTCTCCACTAAAGACTGATAGCTGCACTCTTCTCACTACAAATATATTTTTATGTCCATATCAACAAATCAACAGTGCGATAACCCTTCATAGATCGCTCGTAAGTATAGTTGGGCCAATTTACCATTTTGCCCTTGTAATTATATCTAACTCCTTAAGTACCACCGATTCCTCTAATGAATAATAAGTCATAGTCCTACTATGACTGGGTCCTCTCTTCCAAAGAGAGGGTATGGCCACTATGTTCAAGACCCGGAATCAACTCTTAAAGGAGCAATCTATCTATATACCTCTACTCCGGGGAAGGAGTGAATTTCGTCTTGTGTAACTGAGTTCCCAACTCCCCAATAAGAAAAATCCCCAAAAAGGCGGACTTATTGAGTTAACAATATGGTCATTCTCACCCATACTAATCAAGGGATTGTCCTTATAAGCAGGAGTTCCCAAAATACTCAGGATTAAGGTCATGTCACCTACGGTCATTTTAGTGAGATGTAAGTCTCAATTATCAACGACGTTATATAAAGAGATAAATCATCTAATAGTCTGATCTTATACAAACTATTTGTATAGGATACCCCGCTTGCATGTCTCCACATGAATGGTCAGGATCAGACCATCTGTAGTAGTTCACAACACTTGTAAGCCTCTACAAAGCGGGCCGTATCCATAGTGTCACCAGGATAAGGCATCCCTCTTTTATCTTTATACTACAGACCTTTTATGTTATTACTTAAGGCATGATTCACTTGTGTATCACATATACATGCTTAAGTTTACATAAAATAAAATAAAATAACTCTTATTTTATTAATAATAATGTGTACAATGTTTACAAACTACAAGACTCTGGGAGAATTAGGATACCAATCCCAACATAAACAAGGTATACTACCAAGGGGTGTTGGAGACAACCTTAGATTTTGTGAACATTGTATATTGGGCAAAGCAACTAGACAACAATTCTCCAAAGGACAGCACACTTCAAAGGAAATCCTTGAATATGTGCACTCTGACTTGTGAGGGCCAGCTCACTCTCCATCTCTTAGTGGAGCAAGGTATTTTCTTTCATTTGTAGATGACTATTCAAGAAAGAGTTGGGTTTATTTCTTAAAATCTAAAGATGAAGTATTTAGTAGATTTAAAGAATGGAAGACCTTGATTGAGAAGCATACCTCTAAAAAAATTAAACATTTGAGAACTGATAACAGTTTAGAGTTTTGTGGAGAGGAATTTAATTTGTATTGCATGGAGCAAGACATAGTAAGGCATAGAACTATGAGGTTCACACCTCAACAAAATGGAATGGCCAAAAGATTAAATAGAACAGTACTTGAAATAGTAAGATGTCAGTTGTCCAATGCCTCATTACCTGAAAAATATTGGGTTGAAGTTGTCTCATACACCATATACACACTTAATAGATGCCCTCATCAATCTATAGAGCTATAGACTCTTGAAGAGAGGTGGACAGGGCAACGACCAAAGCTGGAACACCTAAAGTGCATGTTCTTAGGTTTTACAACGGGAGTAAAAGGCTTTAAATTGCGGCATCCAGTTGAAAAGGGGTGTGTGAACAACCAAGATGTGATCTTTAGAGAAAATAAAATGTTCATGATGTCAGAACAACCATCTTCAACATGAACCAAGATTAGTAGCACTAGATTTGAGGTGGAGCCTCAAAATGATAATAGAGCTTCTACTTCCTCACAAAACCAAGAGTTAGAAGGTGATGAGGCAGCTGAACCTAGTGATCATGTGTCAAGTGATCAAGTTGAGACACATAGGGACTTGCACAACTACTCATTGGCAAGAAACAGACCGAGAAGAACTATAGTACCACCAGCAAGGTACCAAGAGTCTGACTTTGCAAGTGTAGCATTGAGTGCTACCATTTCTTTGAGTAATAATGAACATTCCAACTTTGAAGAAGAAACAAATAGCCTGGATGCTAGGCAATGGATTGAGGCTATGAATGATGAGATGAAGTCCCTCAATCAAAATGACACTTGGAGATTAGTACCTATGCCTAAAGGTACAAACCTATCTCATGAAAATGGATCTACAAATTTAAAGAAGAGATTTCAGGTGTGCAAAAGTCTAGGTTCAAGGCTAGGCTTCTTGCTAAGGGGTTCACTCAAAAGGAAGGCATTGACTATAATGAGGTGTTCTCTCCAGTTGTGAAGTATACTTCCATCCGACTACTTCTTTCCTTTGTTGTACAAAAAGATTTGGAATTAGACCAGCTAGATGTAAAGACAACCTTCTTACATGGGCTGTTGAATGAGACAATATACATGAGACAACCTCAAAGCTATGTCAAAAGTGGAGAAGAAGACCTTGTGTGTTTGTTGAACAAGTCCATCTATGGCCTAAAACAGTCACCAAGATGCTGGTATGAAAGGTTTGATGAGGTGATCTCCAAGATTGGGTTCAAAAGAAGCTCATTTGATTGGCGTGTATACACAAATACTAGTAGTTTCAAGGAACTGCTCTATCTACTTCTCTATGTAGATGACATGCTACTGGTCGGGAGATTAAAAAAAAATTGAAGCAAGTGAAATGCTTCTTAAGAGAGAATTTGACATGAAAGACCTAGGGAGTCAAGGAGGATCCCAAGCATTGAAATAGAAAGAGATTAAAAATAGGGCAGATTGCTTATTAGTCAATCTGAATATTGTTCAAAGATTTTACAGAGGTTCAAGATGGAGAAGGCAAAGCCAGTTGGTACTCCTTTTGCCCCTCACTTTAAGCTTTCAGCTGCTAATAGTCCAAAGAGCACTGATGAAAAGCATCTGAACCATATGAAGGTTGTCCCTTATTCCCAAGCAGTGGGATCTCTTATGTATCTTATGACTTCTACTTGACCAGACCTGTCCTATGCAACAAGTATGGTCAGTAGGTATATGGGAAATCCTGGTAGAAGACATTGGGAGGCTGTCAAGTGGATACTAAGGTATCTATGTTCATCCAAGGAGGCAAAAGTCTTATATAGACAGAATGAGCTATCCAGTGATAAAGTTTATGGTTATGTAGATGCAGACTATGTAGGAGACTTGGACAGAAGACGTTCCCTATCAGGTTATGTTTTCCTATGGGGGAACAATTTTTAATCAGTTGGAAAGCTACATTGTAGCCTATTATGACCCTTTCCACAACAGAGGCTGAGTTCATTGCTTTGTCCGAGGCTGTGAAGGAAGGTTTGTGGCTGAAAGGTTTACTAAACGATTTCGACATAACACAAACTAAAGTCAGAATCTATTGTGATAATCAGAGCACAATATACCTATCTAAGAATCAGCAGTTTCACAGCAGAACCAAGCATATTGGTATCAAATATCATTTCATCAGACAAAAGATTGAGAAAGGGAAAGTCGAGGTAGTGAAGATTCATACCTCGGATAACGCAGTTCATATGCTAACCAAACTGTTCCATTAAATAAGCTTGGCATATGCTTGGCCTTCTTGAGTTCGAATTACCTGAAAAAGGTTAGCTCAAGTCAACTCAGTGAAGCAAAGAGAGAAAGAACTCTGGATGCTTACAAAGGTGGAGATTGTTTTTAGAAACACTATAATAAATGTATCTTTTAATAGCATATCTTATAAACATGCTATTAAAAAAAAAAGGGTGGAAAATAGACGCGCGCACAACGTATATGTAAGCGGATTTTTTTTTTTTTTTAAATTTTTTTTTTTTTAATTTTAGGTTTTACACCGAAACACAATTCCCAGCTGCGCGCCACACGTTTCCCCTTTTTCGTTCCCTCTCGTTCCCTCTCGTTTTCGTTCTCTCTTGTTTTCTCCGGCCAATCTATTTTGGTTTTCCCTCTTCGTTCTCCGGCCAGTCTCACAAAAAATTAATTCCCAGCTGCGTCGTTTTCCCTCTTTCGTTTTCTCATTCCTCTGAAGTCAATCGTCTGCATCATCTTCTCAATCCAGCTCCTCTCGGCCCTTTCTCCAAATTTACCACATTTCCATGTCTCCCATCGTCTCCAATGCCTCCGCGTGTTCTCTGAAATTCCAGCACCCTCTTCGTATTCTCTGAAGTTCGAGCATCCTGATTCAAGCATCTCATGTTCAAGCATTCTGATTCTAGAAATATTTCTAGTATTTCGAGAAATCTATGGGGTAAATAGCTAGGTTTCTATTTTCTTTTCTTCATTTACTCTTGGTTGCAATTTTCCTCTTCTGTCCTCCTATTGATGTCGAGTAGAAGGTTATCTAGGTTTGATTGTAAAGAGTTGGTTGATTAAATTTCTTGATTTCTTTTTAACTAGAAATTTCTAGATTTCTTGGTCTCATTGATTTGGGTTTAGATGGATTCGACGTCCTTAAGAACTAAAGTCGTTCTCTCTGGTTTGTCCCTTCTACCCATAAGTTCAAACCAGTTGGGTGGGTGAGACTATATTTGTAGCAAAAGCTCGCTCACTAACTGAGTAACTGTACTCTTGTGCTGGGTAAACTTAATTCTTGCACATGGGTAAACTTACATTGCACAAATTCTTGTTTGATAGGATGTTCCTACAGTTAACACATGGGTAAACTTACATTGGGCAGATTTTTTCACTGCTTCACTGTTTGATTGCTTTAATTAGTTACCTATCACGTCCGTCAATTGAACTTTGTTCATCTTTGTCATGGGCGGGGTAGGTAATTCAATAATATGTTGTCTTCTCAATCTTACCATGGTTCGTTAATCTAGTCATTTATTCTTTATTAGAGTGAAGTTATGGTCCTTTGTTTTCTTTTACTTTTTTTCTCCATCGATTATGTTCTTGGCTTTTGATCAGAAATGAAATTGGTCATGGTCTCTTGGGGTGTCAATTGCTTCTATAATTGGATTGGTTATTGTGGTTAATTTTTACAAGATTTTAAAGTACTCCTTCAATGTTCTAATTGCTTCTAGATGCTCATTGTGTATTATCTCAAATCGTTATCCTCCAACATTCGTTAGATGTGTATTATCTAGGTTTTGAAGATTTTGTGAAGCCCTCACCCAATTCAAACTTCAGCTGCAAATAGGTTTACTCCTCCTAAGGTGAGGGAAAAAAGAGAGGGGTAGTAATGTAATTTCCTCCTATTAATTAATTTTATAATATGGCTTTTCTTTTACCCCCTTTTGCCTTTAATTTTTTTCACAAGTGACATTATTTATTTATTGGTATATGAATCTTGTCGTAATTTAAGTTAGTTCATGCATCAGAGGCTTGAATAACAAATAAGTTTGGTCATTATTGATTTTCAACTCTTCACATATCATGAGATGAGACTGGAAAAAATAACCCAAAAATGGATTGCGTTATGCAAATGTTTAATCATTTTTGTTGTTCAAAGCCAAGAATTATCCTAAAATTTTACAATGTAACATTTGACCTTTTTTTCCTTAAATAAAAGTACACAAGTCTAACTAAAGATTATGGAGCTTGGCCTTATGATTTTGTTTTAAACGATCTTTAAATGTTTCCTTTGATTTGATTTTCTTCTGCATCTTGTCATCTGGGCTTCTTGGTATAACTCAGAGGAGAAAACATGCTATTATTTTATCGATGGTAGAGTAGGCATTTTTTTATGTACTATGTTTCCTTTTCGAAGTTAATGACGATAAGGAAACGAAAATTTGAAAGTTTTATAATTGAAGTGTTGAATAGATTTAGTTTCTCAATGCTCACAATGAAGTACTTTAAGTTGTGAAAAGTGGTTGTATTTTTTTAATGAAGGTTTTATCTCCAAAAGTGTAAGGCCAAAAGGGTCTAATGTAAGAATATTGATGACTTTTAATTGTGTGTTTCAATACGCATAGTAGTTTTTCAAAGCAAAAAAGAAAACTTTTATTTTTTGAGTAAGTATTTTTGTTTGTTAAACTGAGATCATCAACTTAATATTTGGATTTAAAAAACAAGAGGCTTGAAAGCAAAGCAACTTGTAATCATTAACTTCAAGTTTTATCGATATTTTGTATTGTCTTTTTGGCTTACTTTTAGTCTCAATTTATGTCTTATATTTGTATTGGTGTTCTCATATTTTTAACATCCATCCCTCGTAGTATTATACTACCATCTCTTCAATGTATATAGGTTTTTTCTATGTGTACCAATATCTTTTGTACCTTTAATAGTTATAGGCTTAGAAATTATTGGATAATTAAAAGAGTTTTTTCCATGCGTTAATATGTCTCGGTGCGTACTATATTTTGAATAGAATAAGGGATGATGAAATGCTAAAGTAGAGATCTTTCATTACCAAAACTAAAAGAGAAGCATAATTTCATTTATTATTTCATTATTAAATGCTAGAGTGGGTTCTTTTTTTTTTTTTTTGTTTTGTTTTGTTTAGTTTAGCTCATAAATGCATAACTTTTAGTTTAATAACACATATCTTTGTTACGTATTAGTTTAATTACATTTGGCATTCTTATAGCAATAACTTGAAGAAGAATGTTTGAAAAAGATTGGGTTCATTTGAATAGGTAAGAGAATATCAAATTAATATAAAATTAATCATAGATTAATATAGTTACTTATATTAATTGGAAACTCGGATTTTTTTAATAAAGCGACCAATGAATATTTAAGGGGAGCATGGAACTTCGTCAAACAAGTAGAAAACATGTTGGGTTGGTAGGCAAGATTTTGTGTCCATGTAAGACATGTAGGAACATGAATCATCAAACCTTTAATGTTGTTTATGAACATTATCAAAGGTATGGATCCAACTTATAGGATTTGGTACCATCATGGTGAAGGAGTACCTATAGATTGTATGTTTGATGGTCAACCCTTTTGTAGTATTATTGGTGTATATTAGCAAGCAGTGGAAGCAACAAAGATCAATAAACACTCTAATTCATTAATTTTGGTAGTAACTAAAGCATGTTCATACAATAATAAGTGGGTTTCAAGCCTTATCTTTGTAGAACTTCTTGAAATCTTGATTCTCAGCTATAAACTTCTCCAAATCTCACTGTGGACCACTTCAAGATCTTTCTCACTTTTCTTTTGGAGCTTTAGATTGAGTTGTGGAACTCAAAATAAGCTTGAATGAAGGGAATTTGGAAAAAAATTCACTGCAACAACCCACTTGAAGAAGAACTTCAACTCGAATTTTTCAGCAAAAACTCTATAGATGCATGCCTTAATTCCATTCTAATATTCTCTATTTATTGCAGGACTCTCATGCATAGAAGATGACTGCATGACATGCAACTAGTTATTGAAGTCAAACTAGGGTTTGGTGTGAGCTAGTTGAAGGTATTAATGGAAAAATCCATAATTCCATTCTGTGTTGTTTTTCAAACTTTTCAATTTTTATCAAATAATTTCAAAAATCAATTTGATTTCAAAAATTGAAAATATTATTAATTTTGCAAAATTAATTTCATAAATTAATTTTCTAATAAAATTAATAAATAATTATTTAAATAATTTAGTTAATTTTAATTAATTTAATATCAAATATTAAATTAATTTTACACAAATTCACCTTCATATATTTAAATCATATTTAAATATTTATTAATTTTCCTATTTCGTTTAATTCTAATTTAACGTGTAATTATATCTCATATAATTACTAATTCTCTTAATTCTAATTTGAACATTTCAAATTAACTTATCACGTTACTCTAAAGCTAATTCATTTACGAGCTAATAGGGGGACCTCGTGGATCTACAGATCATGAGCTCCAACTTACGAGATTAATTGACTAAACTCATTACAGCGATTAACCCCCATTCGTTAACCATTCACAATTTGTTCGTAATAATGATTGGGTCAAATATTTATTTTACCTCTGAGATTAACTTTTGTTCCTTAAGTACTACTGATCCTCTTATGAATCAATTGATCTGTGATTTAATCAACAAACCGAGTTTCTCTCAGGCTAATGAGAGGATGGGGTCTCTTGTTCAAGACCCAAAGTCAGCATTTAAAGGAACAACCTCTCTACTATCCCTAAAAGTGGGTAGGAGTGAACTCATTCTTACACCCTATGTCTTCAACTATCTACTCGGTCTTACCCCTGAAATGGAGGTTTATTGAGTCGGCGCTGTTGAGCCAACCCTCGCCTATGCAAAACTAAGGATAATCTCGAATAAACAGGAGTTCATAGTTAGCTCAAGATTAAGGTCAAGTTACCTAGGTCATCACTTTGAAATAGTCAGTCTTAAACAATAAATCGTTATAAAGTAAGAATGATTGATTTTATGGTCAGATCTTGTACAAACTCATTTGCACAGAACACTCACAGTTCTCATGTCATAATATGTACGAATTAGGATCACTTTGTTTGTAACACTCTATAACTCTTTGTTACAACTACAGAGTAGGCCGCATCTAATAGTGTTACCAGAATAAGGCACCCAATCTTATTCATATATTATAAGATCATTTTGACTATTTCCTCGAACCTGATCCACTTTTATGTCTCCACATAAAGTTCAAGTACTCATGTAATGGTCATGGGTCTTTTAGGTTTATTGGAGTTCTAATAAGCAATACATATATTCAATAACAACTTATTGAATTTTTCAGAATAAGTTTTATTATTTACAAACCACGAGTTTTAGGACATAAAACCCAACAAGTACTTCTTTCATGAGTGAAAAGAATTGATGAATCATTTGTAAATAGTAACGTCAATCAAAAGATCGTAGACGCAAACATTTCTTTGTATCCTCATTGTACAGAATATACAAAAATGTCAGTTGTGGTATCCTTATATAAGATAAAGACTACTAATGATTGGACCGATAAAAGTTTCACAAGCCTTTTAGAGCTATTGCACGATATGTTACCCCCTGATAATGTTATCCCAAAATCCACTTATGAAGTAAAGAAGTTCTTAAAAGTATTTGATTTAGGATATGAAAAGATCCATGCTTGTGAAAATGATTGTTGCTTGTTTACAAAAGAGAATAAAGATTTAGAGAGTTGTCCAATTCGTGGGCATTCTCAATGGAAGGTGGATAAGCGTACCAAACGGATGAAACATGGTGTTCCAACAAAAGTGTTAAGGTATTTTCCATGGATTCCAAGATTGAAACGAATGTTCCAAATGCATGATGTAGCTTAATTACTAATGTGGTATATGAACCATAAAAGTAGTGATAGGAAGATGTGTCATCCAATCGATTGTGTTTCATGGGACTCAATTGATGCAAAGTGGTCAGAATTTTCAAACGATCCACAAAACTTAAGATTTGGTCTTGAAATTGATGGTTTCAACCCATTTTCAACTTTAGTAGTAGGTATAGTTGTTGGCCAGTTATGCTTGTGACATATAACCTACCTCCTTGGTTATGCATGTCGAAAGAAAATATACTGCTAACCATTATTGATTCCTAGTCCTAAACAGCCTGGCAATGATATTGACATTTATTTGCAACCATTAATTGATGACCTGAAATTTTTATGGAATGGAGTGGAAATTTATGACGTAGTAAGCAAATCAAACTTCAATTTGAGAGTTGTGCTTATGTGGACGATCAATGACTTCCCTACTTATGGATATCTTGCTAGTTGCACAACAAAGGGCAAGATGGCATGTCCAATTTGTGGGGAGCACACACATTCCCAATGGTTGTACTATAGTAAGAAATTAGTGTATACGGGACATAGACGTTTTTTTCCTTCATCTCATGCGTATAGAAGAAAGAAGTCATGGTTTGATGGCAAAGTTAAACAACGACAAGCTTCTAGGATTGCAAATGGAAATGAAATTGATGCCCAACTTAAAGATTTCCAAAATTGTATTGGAAAATTCGAGAAGAAAACACGAAAGAGACAAAAAGAGTTGAATGGAATGTGGAAGAAACGATCAATCTTATTTGACTTACCATATTGGAAGGTACATACATTTTTTTCATTAATGTCCTTAGTTGGCTAGGCTTTGATGTACATTATTTTATGTATTGACAAGTTTTTTACTCTAATGTAGGAACTTGTATTACATCACAACTTGGATGTCATGCATGTTGAGAAAAATGTATGCGAGAGCATAATAGGCACATTGTTGGATATTAATGGAAAATCAAAAGATGGATACAATGCTCGAAAAGATCTGCAAGACATGAATATATGACATGACATACACCCAGAAGAACGCGGGAGTCGAATATACCTTCCTCCAACTCTAAACACTTTGTCCAAATTAGAGAAACAATTGTTCTGCAAGCAATTACATGAGTTGAAATTACCTGATGGTTACAGTTCAAGCATTTCGAACTGTGTGTCAGTGGAGGAATGCAAAGTAATAGGATTAAAATCTCATGACTATCACGTGTTAATGTAATAACTTCTACCAGTTGTCATTAGAGGAATGCTTCTGAAGGGTCCAAGACATTCAATAACATGAATGTGTGCATTCTTTAATAAAATTTGCCAACGTGTAATTGATCGAGAATGTATATTGGAAACTGAAAAGGAGGTAATTGATACATTGTGCTTCCTCCTTCCTTCTTTGACATCATGACTCATTTAATCATTCATTTGGGGTATGAAGTTCGTTTATGTGGATCGGTTCAACTTCATTGGATGTATCCGTTTGAAAGGTATCTTAGCGTATCATATCATATATTATAGGTAGCAATTAGTTATATATCCTAAGTTTCTTATAATTGTTATGAGATTATCCTTAGGTACATGAAGACTTTGAAAGGGTATGTTAGAAATCAATCACGTCCAGAAGGGTGTATTGCAAAGCGTTATTTAGTTGAAGAATGCATTCTTTTTTATAAGAATTGTTTTAAAGATTCAATTGGCCTTGATGCCAAACAACGTCGGAATGAAGAATTTAACAATGGTGTCATACTCGAAGGTCGTTCTATATCTAAAGGATATGAAATTACATTATCTGATGACGTGCTCAACCTAGCACATCAATATGTCTTGTTTAACACAACTGCAGTGGAACCATATATAGAGTGAGTAGTGTATCAATTGGAGACTATTCATTTTCTTTTGAAGAAGGTATTAGAATTTTAATTAGTGATTTATCAAATATTTTAGAATGCATAGGAAGAAATTGATGCTATTGAATAAAGGACTTGCAAATGATGATAATCTCCTATTGAAGACTCACTCAGAACAATTTCCACTGTGGTTGAAAGAGAAGGTAATGTTATTCTTGCTTATGGTAATGATCACAATCATGAATTCATTTAACGTTAGAGTTTTTTTTTTTAAATGGAACATATTTCATTAGATGTTGGTAACACAAAAGCCTCAAATATATTGAAATGGCTTACAAATGGACCTTGCAAGATTGTAATGTCATATTCAAGAGACATTATAAACGGTCAGCTATTCCATATAAAAAGCGTAGAAAGGTCCACTCAAAACAGTGGTGTTTCAATTGATGCAAGTACAGTATATGGATCAAGTGTTGAAGATGGATCTTCAAAAATTGATGTGGTTACATATTATGGAGTCCTGATCGAAATAATTTTGTTAGATTACTATGTCTATCGACTTCCATTGTTTAAGTGTGATTGGGCTAAAATCCACAACGGTGTTAAAGTTGATGATGGATTTACACTTGTTCATTTATATCAAAACCAAAGTCAATTCGAATGTGAGCCATACATTCTTGCATCACAAGCTAAACAAGTTTTTATGCAACAGAAAATGACAATACTCCTTGGTATGTTTTATTGAAAGCACCTCGTAGAGGATTTCATGAATTGGACAAATATGATGAGAATGTTGACACAAACTTTGTGGGTGAAGGATCTTTCATAGCACTTGACCATATTGATGAAGAGTTTGAATGTCGTAACAATGCACGATGCGATTGCGAATGAATCTTATTATGATAACTTAGAACTTAGAACTTACGATCATTTTGGGCATTTGCACTAACATAGAATTAGTGGTCATTTTGAGAATTGAAACCAACATAGAATTAGTGGCCATTTTGTGGATTGACAATAACATAGAATTAGTGGCCATTCTGTAAATTTGCACTTATAGTGCATATGCCTAGGGACACTTAGTATAATGTTGGTTGGTCTTTTTGTGAATATAGTGATTGATTATCACTTTGTAAATATGGATAATATATTGCTAAGTTATATACATTGTGAACCATTTCAATTTGTAATGCTCTACAAATATTTTACATGTATATTCAATATATAAATATAAATGTTCTCTTTATTCTCAATCTAACCATTGCTATGCAATCTAGTGTTTTTTTTTCCTGTGAACCATTTGGATCTAAGAGTTTGCCACATTATAATACAATAAAGTCAAATGGGCCTGTAAGTTGTCTTTAAATGTTCATTTAGATAAAAAAAAAATATTATATATATAATATCATCTCAATGTTTTATGTCTTAGGATTTGGATAAGCAAAATATTGGACCAACCGTTGGTAAGAAATCAAGAAAACCTCGTACTGCAACACAAACATTTGAATGACGACAATCTAATCGCACCTTGGTGAAAACATCATGGAGATTCGCAAAGTCATTCAGTATGGACTTAACTCAACCGGGTAGCTCAGACGAGGAGGTCGAGGAAGAGGATCCTCATTCAACAAAGAGCATAAAAAGAAATATAATAGATGATACAGGTAATGTCATGAAGCCTGGTATAAAGAGAGAGGTTAGGGAAACATCTCATTTTTCTGAACCATTTGACCACAACAATAGGGATTCTTCACCTGTTACTACTCCAATTCTATCCCCACATGTCAATCAAATTGTTCATCCCCAACCTAAAAGGCCAAAAACAAAAGCCAGATAACATTTCTTCAATACATGATTGGAATGACTTCATCAAAGATAAAACAAGTGCAAAATTTAAGGTATGTGATATAATTATTGAGTAAATTTATTTATTTGATTCAAGGTATGAAAACAGGTTTAGTCTTTGTACCTTTGTTGAATACTTAGTTTGAGTATGATTTCAGGCAAAAAGCAAGAAATTTAAGGAGATGAAAAAAAAAAAAACTTCCACACACGTGTAGTCGTAGAGGCTATGCTCGACTAGCCGAAGATTTGGTAAAAATTTACGTAATACTAATACCATTATTATAATTAGCACTAGAGATAATATATAATTAAATATTTTTTTCCATGTAGAAAAATTCTTCTTCTTCAACTCCAATTACACATGTAAATGTTTGGACAAAAGCATATGTGAAGAAAGATTGAAAACCCATTAACTCCCAAGTGGTTTGAAACTCTGGTTAGATTATTTTTTTTGTATTTTTTCTTAATTTTTTATTGGTCTTAAGTTGTATTTGCTACAAATTGAGTTATATCTGCAGTTTTTATATGTTGTGAATTCATGTTCGTCAATGCTTTATTGAGTTGGTTTTGTTTAAGTGATCTCTTGTTGGTGTTTTGAGTAGTGATTTAGTTCAAGTACGCGTTTCTAAATGTTGTGAATTTGTGTTCGTCATAAGGCATCCCCCCTCCCCCTCTTTCTCTCTTAAATGAACCATTCTTGGCATTTGAATGATTTCATGCATTTTTTTTCTTAGAAGCGTATCGAACAAAATCGTGTAGGAACATCTCGTTCAAGGATGATGCAATTAGTAGAGTTTTCGACCCCAATCATGGCCATGTACGAGGATTAGGATTTGGTGTAACTAGATCGAAGTTGTCTACATTAACTCAGAAAGATAAGACTATTGCATCTTTTGAAAGAAAATGTAACAACCTAACAACAGATTTAGATGAACTGAAAAGCGTGGTAGCTTCCTTAATAAGGGACAAGGTACAATTGTCCTAACTGATCTCTTTATCTATTGAAATTGTGTTTTATATAACACTTTGAATATGTTGTTTCTATAAGAAAAAATGAAGAAACAAAATTTTGATAATCCTGTTGTATCAGTATTGGAAGATAATCCAACTCCAGTCTTAAATTACCCACAGGTAAATTCATTATGACTTTTTCTATTAATTTAGTATTCAAAATTATTATTGTTTGGAAATTTTCTAACCATATTATTGGTGAAAAAGAGTGTTACTACCAACACTCCTCGTAAGTGTTTGCTCCTAGATTGGATTGGTTCAGGAGAAGTCGTTGTTGAAGGTAGATGGTCTTCCAATGATCCATCAATCCTTGTCCATCTCATACCTCTTCGCCCGAATGCAGTTCGTGTGTGGGTTGATAGGTAAAAATACCACATTCCTTCTTATGGAGGCCTACATCTGACATTATTGTTATTGACGATGTTGTGGGCATTATTGTTGCATGGCCAATGGATAAAGTCAAACTATGTAAGAAAATTTGGCTATTACTTTGTGAATTAAGTGTTTATTTAGTTCATTAGCTAATTTATTGTTATAGATACATCATGATGATTTATGAAAGCTATTTTTTTGATTGAATGACAAATATCGGAGCTTGTGTGGGAGAATTTTGGTATCACTATAATCTGAACATCTCTTTTAATTGTATCAACATTTTGGGATTATATATGTACTCATTTTATTTGGATTAAGAATTTACAAATTGTTTCATTAGATCAAAACTTCGTTTGAACATACTTTCGATGACTACATCAAACTTTTTTTTTTTTTTTTTTTTTTTTATGAATATAGTGTTTTATTTCTTTTTGTATGCTATAAATTTGAAGATTTTGGTTATAATTATGATTGTAGATTTGGATGAAATGTGAATTACATCTTTCTTGGTTTAGACAATAATATGGGCAAGCGACTTCTATAAATATATATTTATAATTAATCCTACAATAATTCATAGCTTTTCCATTATGATGAAAAAATGCTAATAAAAATAAGAAACTTTCAATAACATGTATTAAAATCGCCATAAAATGTCTTTTGTAGCATTTTTTTTTATTGCTATGAAAACTTTTAATGGTACTTTTCCCAATACAATGAACGATTAAATAACATTGAGTTAAAGCTATCATATATCAACCTTTCTGTAGCGATATTAATAGCTGTACAAAAACATTATGGAAAGTCGAGGAGTTTTTATAACATCGGCTACGACAACATTTTGAAAACACTATGGAAACATTTTAATAGCATTTTTACAACGTTAAAAAAAAACGTAAATGAATTATTTTTATAGCGTTAGAAAAACGCTATTAAAATGTTTGAATAAAGTTTTTTTAGCGTTGTCAAAACGCTATTGAAAGCTTTTGATAGCGATTTTATCGCGCTATAGATAATGCTATTGAAACCTTTCAATAGCATTTTTCTTTACGTTATGAAAATTTTTTATAGCATCATATATGCGCTATTAAAACGGAGTTTTTATAGCGTTTTTTATAGCGTGCAAAAAATGCTATGGAAAGCCATGGACTTTCAGTAACATGGGCTACGACCACGTTTCTAAAATGCTATGAAAAGTCTACCATAGCGTTTTTTTAACGCTATTTCAAGTTATATTTTTGGTAGTGAAAGACTCGACAAGAAAGAACAATGCAGCTAGCAGTTGAACGGTTGTCGTCTTCTTTCTGTTAGATGTTGTAACCACCAGAGCTCATCATCGTTGACCGGATCTCCTACACATATATAAACAAAATCAATCAAGAGATTAATGTAAGAGTGAATTGTAATTGAGAGAGCAAGACATTTCGTTTGTAATACTTTGAAGAGTAATAAAAGAAATCCTCCCAATCTGCATAATAGACGTAGGCCTTTGACCGAACCACTTAAACTCTTGTGTCTTTTCTTCTTCTTCTACGATTGTTTAGATTTTGCTAAGGTATCGTTTACACGATTGTGTATTCCCTATTGCATCGTGTACACGAATGTTTAGCTCCGCATGCAATCATCTATACAATCGTTTAGCTCTCCAGCTGTCGTCTAAATGATCGTCTAACTTCAGTCAACTGTCGTCTACACGATCGTTTAACGCTTCCTCCTATCATTTACTTAATTGGCCTATCGTTTAGTTATTGGTGCATCGTCTACACGATCGTGCAAACTTTTGGTAAACGACAGAAGGATTTTCGAGCATCTATATTCCATCTACTCTGACTCTTAAATTGTTATCAATCGTTAAAACTGAGTGTATTATGTGATTATTAACGTGAAGATCAAGTCATTTGGGACAATGATGCATTATTTTATCTGAAATAATGGTAGGGATTGCGTTGATGGAAAATGTGTTGAGCATGCAAGTTTTCTTAGTAAGATCCAAGTATAAATCCTACTGAATTTCCTGGTATGCCCAGGGTCGTACTCAAGGACTAATGAAGACAATATGCAGTGATAATTTTTAGATCACTTTGCGGTAACAAATGAATCAAAGAGTTGGTTGGTTTGTTGTTTACAGTATAAAAAGTATGCGAAGGATTTGAGAGAAGAGTAATTATGCGGCAGATATACTGAGTATACGGAGAAACGGGTTGAGAAGGTCTTTAACTAGCATTTTCCGAGAATGCGTTCAAGCTATGCGATCATGCTACACTCATGCAAATCACAACTCATTTTCCAATGCAAATGTGATGACTCCTAATTTTAGGATGCATGCGATGAATGTGATAATGTCTATAGAGCTTATTCCTAAGTCTCTACTTCTTGCCTATACGATGATGCAAAATGCACACAAGGACAAGGTGACCGCATACAATCATAACCTATCTTTAGGGTGCATGCGATGCGTTAATAGGAAACAAAACTTATTCCTAAGCTTCTATCTCTTGATTATGCGTTCTAATCTAACTCTCCCGAGCCTAGATTCTAACCTGACTTTTCCAAGCCTAGATTCTATCCTTAGATTAACCTCCCGAGTATCTCTAATCGACGAATGACGCATATATAATACAAGATAATCGCATAGAATGAAGATCTCAGGTTATGCTAGCTAAGTGCTTCTCAACCCATTCGACAGATTTAGCTACTCATGTGCAATGTACAGAGAGTGAATAGATATAAAGATGCAATTTCCATTTATATAAATAAGTTTAGAGTACAAAATGACAATGGAAATAAGGGTAGAGAGCCCGGTAGCAATTCCTTGCTTCCCAAGGCTTTTACACTGTTATCTCTATTCTGCTCAAAAGATGTTCTTGCTTCCACAAGAGTTGGCCCTCTCTCTGGTTTTAACGCTTCTGGCACTCTTTCAAGTTCACTGGAACGATCTCTCGGTATAATCTCCCTTCACTTGCTTCCGCCTTCTAAGTAAAAGAAAACTATGAGCAAGACTACTTCTATCTAAAGTGAAAATTATCTAACTAAACGAACTCCATCACTGAAGGTGGCCTTCGGTATTTATAGAGCTTCGGGGTGAAAGGCTTCTTCTCTCTTATGATTACACTGATGGGATGACATTAATTCTCTGTCTGATGCGCTGAATATTTGTCATCGAAAAGTTGAGTGTACTTGCTACAGAGGTCGTTAATGGCTCGTCAACTTAATTCGGAATCGACCGTCATCAGCTTTCTGTCCCATCGTGATTTATTACGCTTTTCACCCAAATGCACCCACCATGATGCGCCGGCTCTATTCAACAACCTTCTTGAGCAGATATTTGTGAGTGCAAATTATTGTATAGCCTTGCGTCAACGCAATCTCTTAATGCGCTCGGACGTTAATTTCTTTGGATCGCATTTCCACCTTGCGTCAACGCATTTTCTGCACAAAAATACATAAGTTAGCTGTTTTTATGCAATGGACACATGTGAGATCAATGTTGTGAACTTAATGCTTTTGGACGCAATATTGTATATTTTTATCATCGCAATTCTGCATTGTTTTATAACTTTGCGCTGTAATAACGTGCATTTCTGCCTGTTATCACACCCCCAAATTTAAACAATGCTTGTCCTTAAGCATAAGCTAAAGATTTCCTTTAGAAAGTCGACCACCTTATCTTTCCTAGATTTCTCAAGGATGCCTTATTCAAATCCTATACACCAAAATCTCCTTAATTCTCATCCCAGTCTCTTCTTAAAATATTTCTAAAATTTAGGGACCGCAAGTTTATCCTTCAAAAAGTCTTTACTAGATTCCAGGGCATCACATGATTTATTTCATAAAAAAAAAAAAACTTTTTCACTGGGGTATTTTCAAATGATTTTTTTTTATCCTTGCATATTTTAGACATATTTTTATGACCTTGCGCTGATCCAAGTGCATAGCCTTCGTTCGAGCTTGCCCCCATGTGTGTCATGCAGACATACGACTATGAGCAAGGCGGCTCTTTCTCAGTCTAAACTCATGCTCATTTGGCAGTGGAGTTGCGATCATTTATTTATGCATTGATCACGATTCCTACCTTCGTTTTGGCTTGCCCCCACGGGTGTTATGCGGACATCCAACTACGAGTAGGATCCGATCACAATGTTATGATTTTTTTTAAGCTAAAAATAGCAAGGCCGAAAATGAATACTGCACCCCCAAATTTAAAATGCGGCAATGTCCTCATTGCTAAAAGTTTGAAAGAAGTCATGTGATGCACTTAAGAAGTTTCGTAAAGGGTCAGTTTGAAAGAAAGCTAGCAGACCACTAACTTCTAGAAATATTTCATGAGGTGAGTGTCCTAAAATTAAGTTGACTCTAGTATATACGAAAAAATAGAAGCATGCGTTTCATCATTGAAATCATAATTGGCAAAGAGAAATCATGCAGTGACTTACTAAATTAATCAATGTTAAATAATTGCGCCGACTAAAGAGGATGTGGTGATAAAATGATCAAAGTTAAAATGCGATGCAATAGTGAAAAATTTGGAATAAATAGAGTCGAGGAAAGATTCAACCCCCAAATTTTCACTGTTGCCTGCATTATTTGTGAATGCATCATTCTTTGCGGCGAACTGTTCTCTTTTGATTGCGGTGATGGATTAAAGTAATTGCGTCGTTCGTGTAGCGCCTCCGCAATCATTCACCTCGATCGTTGCAAAGAAAACATTGATAGGGTCAAATAATAAGAAAAAAAAAGTTAACAAACTTTTTCTCTTTTTTAAGATAAATAAACGATAGTCGAAATAACATAAGTGTAGTAAGAGTTCATGAGTCATTGGTAAGAAAAGGATATTCCAAAAGACTTGCACCCCTGATGATTTTCTGTTGCATGCCAACGCAGGGGCCATCCGATTTTTCTTCATTATGGATTTCTCAGGTCTACAGAGGTCTTTTCCCGATGAAAATCACCCCCGCAATATGTAACGACCCAGATTTGTACGCATACAGGAAATTAAATATCAAATAATAAGCAGGACGAAATTTTATTTGAAGGGGTGAAAATTTAAAAAAAAAAAAAATTGAAATTGGAAATTTATTCATTATCTTGGATAATGAATAAGGGAGCGAGCGGGAGCGAGAAAGTGGGAGAGAGCGAGAGCCACACCAGCGAGAAAACTGGAGAAAACGAGATTCTGAGTAGAGAGCTACGCGATCGAAGGAAGAATTGGAGAGCGAGAAACCCAGCGAGCGATGCTAGCGAGATTGAGGCTGGCGAGAGTAGAAAGAGCGAGATCCCTGGAGAGAGCGAGATTGAAGGAAAATTGGAGAGTGCGAGAGTAAAGAGAGTTATTCTTAGCGAGACAGTAGGAAAGAGCGGGAGTGAGCGAGAGAGCGAGCGGGAGCGGGGGCACGAGTGGAAGCGAGAGGGAGTGAGAGAGCGAGAGCGGGAGCGGGAGCAGGAGCGAGAGCGAGAAAGCTGGAGAGAGCGAGACGGAAGAGAAAATTTGAGAGCGAGAGTGGAGAGAGCGGGATTTCCAGCAAGAAAGCTGGACAGAGTAAATTCCTAGCGAGAAAACGGGAGAGAGCGAGATTTTAAGAGCAGAGTGAGTGAGATTTGGACAGAAGCGCGAATTATGCGTTGAATTTGGCCACAATCTTATATATTATACATGGAAAAACCCTAAAATTGAATACAAACAAAGAATGATGACGTAAGGGCAAACATTAGCCAAAATTAGGTTTCTTATTGAGAGGAATCCATAAACCATAAGTAATTTTAAAGAAGCCACCTGTACGATGATTTGTCACACTGAGAAGAGCTGAAAACTACTATAAATAGGACCCTTTGCCGAAGATTTAGCCCATTCTCAAACAAATCTCAGTAACAGAGTATCGTGTGAAAAAGTAAGTGTGAGTGAGGAAGTTCTGTGAAGAAGAGAAAAGCTCGGGTAAAGTGCTGCCCAAATTTCTTCTTTTGATTTAAAAAGGGAAAACTCTGCTGATAAAATCATAAAGAATAATAAGGAATAATTAGATCACAGTCAAGGTAAGTAGTTTATCTCACCCTCTCTTTAAATGTTCTATGGTAGTGTACCTTTATTATATTGCATGGTTATGTTAATTGTTATATTGCATTACATGTTTACAACACGTTTCTCTACAAGGGACCCCATGCATTATGTTTGTTCACGATTATGTTAAAACCAAGTTTTAATTAGGTGTAAGTTATGCTTCCAGTCTAATCTTATGGTTATGCTAATGGTTGATGTTGGATGCGATTCTGGCCCTACTGACTGCATGACCCGCTAATCATCAGATGGGTTAGTTTCTGCTTAAGTCCCCATCTTCCTATCAGGGCGGAAAGATTTATGTTGGAAGCATAACGTTTATGCTAATGGTTGATGTTGGATGCGACTCTGGCCCTACTGACTGCATGACCCGCTAATCATCAGATGGGTTAGTTTCCGCTTAAGTCCCCATCTTCCTATCAGGGCAGAAAGATTTATGTTGGAAACATAACGTTTATGCTAATGGTTGATGTTGGATGCGACTCTGGCCCTACTGACTGCATGACCCGCTAATCATCAGATGGGTTAGTTTCCGTTTAAGTCCTCATCTTCCTATCAGGGCGGAAATATTTATGTTGGAAGCATAATGTTTATGCTAATGGTTGATGTTGGATGCGACTCTGGCCCTACTGACTGCATGACCCGCTAATCATCAGATGGGTTAGTTTCGCTTAGGTCCTCATCTTCTTATCAGGGTGGAGAGATTTATGTTGGAAGCATAACCGACCACCACATGTTATTATACATTTTCGGTCCCAATCATATGTTTTCATGACATGTTGCTTGTGATTGTGCATTTGGTCACTACCCTACGTGCGAACTACTTACTGGGTATATTATGTACTCATCCTATATTTTTATAGATTTTTTAGGTAAGAACACAGCGTAGAGGGCAGAGTTGGACGTCGCTCAAATGGCCAACCATCAAACTCACTATTATAGACACATGCATTTTGTACCACCACGCTAATGTTTTATGGATCCTGGTGTTTTGATAAATAAATTTCTATATAGTTTTTCTATCTAATTAATAAAATTTAGATATGTTCTTTGAAATTTCAACCAAAACTCATCTCATGATAGAAAAGTCTAAGTATGCATGTCGTAGCAGTCGGATCATAAGGTTTAAGGATCCGGGCGTTATACAATATGTCTTGACTTTTTGCCCGTTAATCTTGAATGTACGAGTCCCTTCCTCATTAATCAGTTCAATTGCACCATGCGGGAATATTTCTTTGATTATAAAGGGCCTGGACCAGCATGACTTTAAGTTGTCGGGAAAGAGTTGTAGCCACGAATTGAAAAGTAAGACCTTTTGTCCGATGTGGAGATTTTTCTCGCATAGCCGGTTGTCATGCCAACTTTTTGCTTGTTCTTTGTAAATTTGGGCATTTTCATAAGCTTTCATTCTCCACTCATCAAGCTCGACCAATTGGAGTTTTTTTGATTCCCCTGCTGCGTGTAAGTCGAAGTTAAGCTTTTTCACCACCCACAGCGCTTTGTGCTCCAACTCTAGTGGTAAATGACATGCTTTACCAAATACCAACGCATACGGAGATATGCCTATAGGTGTCTTATAGGTGGTCCTGTATGCCCACAACGCATCGTCCAGCTTTGTTGCCCAATCTTTTCGCAAAGGCTTTACCACCTTCTCCAGTATCAGCTTGATTTCCCGGTTGGACACTTCAGCCTGACCATTCGTCTGTGGATGGTATGCGGTGGCCATTTTATGGAGGATATTATATTTGAGCAGCAAGTTGTTGACTATGTGATTGACAAAGTGGGAGTCTTCATCACTTATTATGGCACGTGGAGTGCTAAAACGAGTGAAAATATTTTTCTTCAGGAATTTGGAGACTACCGCCGGATCGCTTGCGGCGCATGCTACTGCTTCTACCCATTTGGAAACGTAGTCGACAACTAACAAAATATATTTGTGACCATTCGATGGGGGAATGGTCCCATGAAGTCAATGCCCCAGACATTGAACAATTCCAGTTCTAAAATGATGTTCATGGGCATCGCATGCTTCCATGAAATATTACCCGTGCGTTGGCACCGGTCACACTTCATCACGTAGTCTCTTGCATCCTTGAATAGTGTTAGCCAATAATACCCACTTTGTAATACTTTCGTTCCTGTGCATTGACCTCCAAAGTGCCCTCCATAAGGCGAGTCATGACATTGTGATAATGTGTGTTGATGAGCAGCATCTGGTACACACAGGTGCAGAATCTGGTCTGACTCCCTCTTATAAAGATTTGGCTCATCCCAATAATATGATTTACATTCATGTTTGAGTCGCCTTTTTTGGTGGTCAGTATAATCTTCAGGAAATTGCTCGCAAACCAGATAATTTACCACGTCTGCGTACCATGACAATTCTTCAATCTAAAATAGCTGCTCGTCTGGGAACGTTGCACTTATCTCTGATTGATTGTGGTCAACTTCTGGATTTTCAAATTTGGATAAATGATCCGCAACTTGGTTCTCCGTCCCCTTGCGATCAATGATTTCCATATCGAATTCTTAGGGAGAAGAATGATAACGGGCAGAAATGCACGTTATTGATGCGTTATTTTATGATGTGGATTTATGGATGAATTGCGATGTTGAAATTGCATTGAGCACTCAAGTTTTCTCAGCGAAATCCAAGTGTAAACTCCACTGAGTTTTCTGGTAAGTCCAGGGTCGAACTCAGGGACTTTGGAAAATAGGTTGCGGTAGTAATTTTTAGGAAAATTTTGCGGTAATCAAATAAATAAATAGTTGTTGAGGTTGTTATTTGCGGTAATGAAAAATTAACAAATGCGGTGGAGGTTGAAAAAAGTTGAATAAACGAAAGATGCGATGAGTATGCAGTGAACGGGTTGAGAAAAGTTTCGGCTAACACTTCCTAGGATGCGTTCATGCTATGCAATCATGCAACATGCATACAACAGTAAACCACCTCTCGGTGCAAATTCCACTACTTCTAAGGCTAGAACGCATGCGATATATGCGATAAGTCTATAGAACCTACACATAAGCCTCTATTCTTATTTATGCGATGACAAAATGACACACACACAAATAAGGTGACCACATAAGATCATTCCCATCTCTAGGATGCATGCGATGCAGGTTGACAAACAGAGCTTATCTCTAAGTCCCTATCTCTTGTTTATGTAGTTCTAATTTTGCTCTCTCGAGTCTAGATTCTAACCTAACTCTCTCGAGTCTTAGGTTCTTTCTTCAGACTCTCTCTCGAGTAGCTCTAAAGGGGTATTTGGCACAACATAACACAAGATAATTTCAAGCAATGAACTTCCTAGGTCATGTTAGCTTAGTTCTTCTCAACCCATTCGACTAGTTTAGCTACTCATGCATGCTAAGAGAGTGAACATATGTAGAATAAGAACTTCCATTGTACAAATATAAAGATGAAGTACAAAATAACAATGCAAGGATAGAATAAAGAGCCTGGTAGCAATCTCTTGTTGCCTAGGCTTTTACACTGTTTTTCTACTCGTGTTCAAAAGATAATCTCGCTCGTGCGAGAGTCGTCCCGCTCTCTACTTTTACGCCTCAAGGTTCTCTCTCGAGTTTCCCTGAGCGATCTCCGGCGTCTTTACTCTTCTCTTGCTCCACCTTAAAATAAAATGGAAAAATTATGGACAAAGACGTGCGTTCCGAACTTCTGAATTTTCGAACTGGTGAACCCCTTTTCTGAAGGATGCCTTTGGTATTTATAGAGCTTCGGGGTGAAGGCGGCTTCTCTCTTATGATTGCTCAGATGGGATGGCTTTAATTCCCTGATTGATGCGCCGAATATTTATCTCCGAAAAGCTGAATGTTCACCCAGATGCCCGACCAAGTTGCGGCAATCCTACTTGAGAAAATGTTTGCAAACACAATTACCACAAAGCCTTGCAATAATGTTGTGCTTGACCAATGATTTCCGATGATCGCAATTTTCGCCTTGCATCAATGCATATTCTGCATAAAAATACAAAAATCAACTGTTCCTATGCGATGAACGCATGCGGCCGAAATATAATAAACTTAATGTTTTTTGGACGCAATCTAACACATTTTATCAATGCAAGCCAACATTGTTTAAGAACTTAGCACTATGATAACGTGCATTTCTGCCCGTTATCAGTTATCATAGTACTAAGTTCTTAAACAATGTTGGCTTGCGTCGATAAAATATGTTAGATTGTGTCAAAAAAGCATCAAATTCATAATATTGCAGTCACATGCGTTCATCGCATAGAAACAGTTGATTTTTGTATTTTTATTCAGAATATACGTTGACATAAGGCAAAAAGAGCAATCATAAGAAATCATTGGTCGAGCATAACATTACCGCAAGGCTTTGCGATGATTGTGTTTGCAAAATTCCACTCAAGAAGGACTGCCGCATAGAGTCGGCACAACTTGGTGTGCGCATCTGGGTGAAAGGAATAATTAAGCACGATGGGACAGAAAGCTGATGATGGTCGAATCCGAATTAAGCTGACAACCACTAAGGATAGCAAGTACATTCAGCTTTTCGATGACAAATATTCGGCGCATCAGTCAGGGAATTAAAGCCATCCCATCTGTGAAATCATAAGAGAGAAGCCGCCTTTCACTCCAGAAGCTCTATAAATACCGAAGGCATCCTTCAGAAAAGGGGTTCACTAGTTCGAAGGTTCCACCAGTTAACAAGTTCTGTTCATAGTTTAGCCTTATTCTTAGATTTTCTTTTATTTTATGGCGGACGTGAGAGAATGAGGTTGTGCCGACAGATCATTCCGGTAAGCTTGGGAGAGTGTCGGAAGCTTCAAGATCAAAGAGAGGGCCAACTCCTGCGGAAGTAGGAATTTCTTTTGATCCGAATAGAGATTGTCAGTGTAAAAGCCTCGGTCAGCAAGGGATTGCTACTAGGCTCTCTACCTTATCTTCCATTGTTGTTGTGTATTCAACTCATTTATAGAAATGGAATTTACTTGTCTATATCTGTTCACTCTTTGTTATTTACGCATGAGTAGCTAAATCTGTTGAATGGGTTGGGAAGCACTTAGCTAGCTTAACTGGGGATCTTCATTCTATTCGATTATCTTGTATTATGTATGCTTCATTCGTCCATTAGAGATACTCGGGAGGGTAGTCTAAGGACAAAATCTAGGCTTGGGAAGGTCAGATCAGAATCTAGGCTCGAGAGAGTCAGATTAGAACGCATAATCAAGAGATAGAATGTTAGAAATAAGCACTGTTTGAGATAGGATATGATTGTGTGTGGTCACCTTGCCTTTTTGCATCTTGCATCATTGCATAGGAAAAGAGTAGAGACTTAGGAATAAGCTTTATGGACACTTTTGCATTCAACACATGCGTCCTAGACTTAGGAGCATCATATTTGCGTAGGAAAATGACTTGCTGTGCATGGTTGTAGTATGATCGCATAGTCTGACGCATTCCCAAGTAACGCTAGCTAAAGACCTTCTCAACCCATTCATCTGCATACTCAGTGCATCTATCACACAATCAGACTTTTCTCAAATGCGCCGCATTTGTTTATTTTTCATTACTGCAATCAACAAATAAACAAACAACTATTTGAGTTACTGCTTAACGCAAAGTTTTCTAAAAAATTACCACCGCAACCTGTTTTCACAAGTTCCTGAGTTCGACCCTAGACTTACCAGGAACTCAGTGGGGTTTACACTTGGATTCCACTGAGAAAACTTGAGTGCTCAACGCATTTTCATCATCGAATTTCATCATCGCAATTTCATCCATAATTCCACATTATAAAACCACGCATCAAGTTTTTGGCGCTGTTGCTGGGGACTTCGTCAAAATAGTGTGCTAACAGTAATTTTTCTGAATTCTTTGTAGACTCTCAATCTCTGGAAAATTACGACCCAGAGATTGAGAGGACGTTCAGACGAAGATTAAAAGACCACCAAAAACAACAGTCAGATAAAGAAGAGATGGCGGAGTAGCCTTGAAATGGAGCAACAAATGAAAACAACGTCATGGCGAATCCAATCTTATTGGCTAACGATCGCAATAGACCCATTACGTACTATGCATCGCCAAACCTCTATGATTTCTCTCCAGGAATCATGAGGCCTGCCCTGGATGGAAGTCGATTGAAAATGAAACCGGTGATGCTGCAGATGATCTAGACTACAGGACAATTCGGAGGCCGGCGTGGTGAGGACCCACACACCCACCTCCATGGCTTTATCAAAATCTGCAATACTTTTGTGTTCTCAAACATCTCTGTCGAAGAAGTTTGACTAACTTTGTTCCCATTTTCTCTTTTTGATCAGGCAAGAAAATGGGCATATTCCCTCGAGCCGGGAGAGATCACTTCATGGGAACAGGTCGTAGTTAAGTTCATGAAGAAATATTTTCCACCTATTGAGAATTCTAGATGAAGGAAACTCATAACTAATTTTGAACAAGACATGGACGAATCGCTCAGTGATGCCTGGGTGAGGTTTAAGAGGTTGGTCAGGGACTGTCCACACAATGGATTACCATACTGCCTTCAGATGGAAATATTTTTTCATGGTTTAAATACCACTTCGCAGACTGCTGCCAATGCGGCAGCCACTGGTGGTCTGCTTGACAAAACATATGACGAGGCTAAGAACATCATGGATCGCATCTCTAAAAACCACGAGGATTGGAGAGAGAGTGATCATTATTGCGATCTTTTCTTCATCATTTTGTTCCTCTTTCAATCTTTGTAGAGTTGCTGGTGGTTGGACTTCTTCTGTCTCAAGATCTAGAGGCTTAAGAGTGGACGCAACTTCAGGGTCTATTTTCTTGGGCTTTTCTGAGCTATAGGTCAACGGGTCTTCGGTTGTCACTACATTCAAGTTTGTCGCAATGAGCTCCACCCTTACTTCCGCAGTCGTGTTGTCACTTAGCAAGGAGACTGCTAAGCATTGTTCCTTCTCGGTACCCCCAACATTGCAAGGGAGCTCAGTTGAGCTCGACAACACTCCTTGCGGTCTATTTTTCAGCTCGCCCGTAATTTGTCCCATTTGGATTTCGAGATTTCTAATGGATATGGCTTGAATCTGAAGCACTGATTCATTTTTCTCAATGTATTGCTTCAACTAGCTTTCTAAGGATGAAGATTATGGTGTTTGTGAGCTACTAGCTTGGCTATGCGTTGGACCGTTGTTTTGCGGGAAAAATCTGGGTGGCCTTTCTTTTTGTGCCACAGGTTGAAAGCTTTGTTGTTGATTTTTCCACGCAAAATTTGGGTGGTTTCGCCACCTGGGGTTATATGTATCAGAATAGGGACTATTTCTCATGAAGCATACCAACTGCGGGTTTGTTGGGCATTCTTCCATCGAGTGAGCATCTCCGCAAATGACACAACTTGCGATTGTTTGAGTAATTTCACTGACCTGCCCTTTCTTCGCTCTCGTATTAGTAATTACGATGCCTTGTATCAAACTCATCATCACAGTCATTTGATTTTGCAGGGATGCGATGGCCTCGTTGTTTGCGTCATTATCTTTTATTCTTAATCTCTGATCACTTTCCCTCGAATCCCTGCGATTTTTGGAAATGAGATTAACTATACTCTTTGCCTCCTCATATGTTTTGTCGAGCAGACCATCAGCAGTTGCCGCATTGGCAGCGGTCTACGAAGAGGGATTTAGTACTTGTAAAAGATCTCCACCTGCGGGCAGTTTAGTAAGCCATTATGTGGACAGTCTCTTACCAGCCGCTTGAACCTCCCCCAGGCATCGCTGAGCGATTCGTCATCTTCCTGTTCAAATTTTTTTATTAATTTCCTTCTCCTAGCATTCTCGGTTGGTGGGAAAAACATCTTCAAAAACTTTTCCACCACCTGTTCCCACGAAGTTATCTCCCCCGGTTCTAGAGAATATGCCCATTTTATTGCTTGATCGCATAAGGAAAATGGGAACAGAGTGAGTTGAACTTCCTCGGTGGAGATATTCGGAAACACAAAAGGGTTGCAGATTTCTATGAAGCTCTGGAGGTGTTCGTGCAGATCTTCGCCACGCCTTCCTCCAAACTGCCCAGCAGCTTGGATCATCTACAACATTATCGGCTTCATTTCAAACCTCGATCCATCTAACGCTAGCCTCATGATTCCTAGAGAGAAATCATAGAGGTTAGGTGACGCATAGTCCCGGATGGGTTTATTGTGGTCATTCGCCAGAAGGATGGGGTTGGCCATAATATTGTTCGCGTTAGCGGCCCTTGCTTCCAGTTGCTCCGCCATTCTTGGTGTTCTCTCTTGTTTTTGGCAGTTGTCTCTTAGTCTGCATCTGAATTTCCTCTCAATCTTTGGGTCATAATTCACCAGAGATTGAGAGTCTACAAAGAAATCAGAAAAATTACCGTTAGCACACTATTTTGCCGAAGTCCCTGGCAACGGCGCCAAAAACTTGATGCTTGATTTTATGAAGTGAATTATGGATGATATGCGATGGTGAAATTGTGTTGTTCACTCAAATTTCCTCAGCGGAATCCAAGTGTAAATTCCACTGAGTTTCCTGGTAAGTCTAGGGTCGAACTTAGGGACTTGTGAAAATAGGTTGCGTTGGTAATTTTTATGAAAATTTCGTGGTAACCAGATAAATAAATAAATTGTTGGGATTGTTGTTTGCGTTAATAAAAAATAAATAAATCCGGTGGATTTGAGAAAAGTCAGTTGTGGGATAGATGCACTGAGTATGCGGTGAACAGGTTGAGAAGGTCTTTAGCTATCGTTACCTGGGAATGCGTCAGACTATGCGATCATGCTACAACCATGAATAACAAGTCATTTTCCAATGCAAATGCGATGCTCCTAAGTCTAGGACACATGTGTTGAATGCAAAAGTGTCCATAGAGCTTATTCTTAAGTCTCTACTCTTGTCCTATGCGATGGTACAAGATGCATAAAGGCAAGGTGACCGCTCACAATCATATCCTTTCTCTAGGATGCATGCGATGCGTTAATAGCAAACAATGCTTATTCCTAAGCTCTTACCTCTTGATTATACATTCTAATCTGACTCTCCTGAGCCTAGATTCTAACCTAACCTTCCCAAGCCTAGATTTTGTCCTTAGATTACCCTCCCGAGTATCTTTAATGGACGAATGAAGCATACATAATACAAGATAATACCATAGAATGAAGATTCCCAGTCAAGCTAGCTAAGTGCTTCTCAACCCATTCAACAAATTTATCTACTCATGCGTAAATAACAGAGAGTGAACAGATATAGAGAAGGAATTCCATTTTTATAAATGAGTTTGAGTACAAAATAACAATGGAAGATAAAGGTAGAGAGCCTGGTAGCAATTCCTTGCTGACCGAGGCTTTTACACTGTCAATTTCTATTCGGTTCCAAAGATGTTCCTGCTTCAGCAGGCGTCGGCCCTCTCTTTGTTTTAGCAACTTCCAGTGCTCTCCCAAGCTTATCGGAATGATCTGTCGGCACAACCTTCTTCTCTCGCGTCCTCCTTGAAGTAACAGAAAATCTAAGAACCAGGCTAAACTCGTAAGATGGTGAACTCGTGAACTCATTAACCCCTTTTCTGAAGGATGCCTTTAGTATTTATAGAACATCCAGGGTGAATGGTGGCTTCTTTCTCATTATTGCACAGATGGGACGACTTTAATCCTGATTGATATGCCGAATATTTGTCACCGAAAAGCTGAATGTACTTGTGATCGTTATCAATTGTCAACTTAATTCAGATTCGACTGTCATCAGCTTTCTGTCCTATCGCAATTAATTCGCCTTTCACCCAGATGCGCCCACCATGTTGCACCGACCAAGTTGCGACAATCCTTCTCGATCAAATGTTTACGAACACAATCACTGCAAAGCGTTGCGGTGATGCTGCGCTCAACCAATGATTTCCTATGATCGCAATTTCCGCCTTGCGTCATCGCATATTCTACACAAAAATACAAAAATCAACTATTCTAATGCGATGAACACATGCGACTGCAATACTATGAATCTAATGCTTTTTGGATGCAATTTAACATGTTTTATCAACGCAACCCAACATTGTTTAAGAACTTAGCACTATGATAATGTGCATTTCTGCCCGTTATCACATACCATCCGTAGGCGAATGGTCAGGCCGAGGTGTCCAATCGGGAGATTAAGCTGATAATTGAGAAGGTGGTAAGGCCTTCGCGAAAAGATTGGGCACCGAAGCTCGACGATGCGTTATGGGCATACCGGACTGCATTTAAAACACCCATAGGTATGTCCCCATATGCGTTGGTATTTGGTAAGGTGTGTGATTTTCCTCTGGAGTTGGAATATAAGGCGCGGGGGCGGTAAAGAAGCTAAACTTTAACTTGAGAAAAGCAGAAGAAGAAAGAAAACTTCAACTGGTCGAGCTGGAGGAATGGAGGATCAATGCATATGAGAACGCGAAGATTTACAAGCAGCGCAAAAAGTGCTGGCACGAAAAACACATATGCAGCAAGAACCTCCAAGTCGGGCAGAGGGTCTTACTATTCAACTCATGACTACGGCTTTTCCTTGGAAAATTAAAATCGTGCTGGTCCGAACCCTTCATCATTAAAGAAATATTCATGGTGCAGTGGAGCTGATCACTGGATGGAAGCCGTACATTTAAGGTTAATGGATAACGAGTGAAGGCATATTGCGGGGGTGATTTTCAGCCAGAAAAGACCTCTGTGGATCTAAAAAACCCGGAATACAGAAAAATGGAGTGGCCCCTACATTGGCAAGCAACATCATCTGGGGCACAAGCCTTCTGGAGTATCCTTTGTTTGGTTCTTGAACTCTCATTTCTTCTACACTTTAATCATCATTTATCTATCTGCATTTTACTTATTACTACCTCATTCTATAAAAAGAAAAAAAAAATTATTTGTTGTTTTGTTTAAAATTATTTGACCCTTTCACTGTGTTTTTTTTAACGATCAAGGCACAGGATTGCGGAGGTGTTACATGAAGAACCAACTTATCTTACTCCATCACCGCAATCCAAAGAAGATAGATCACCGCAAAGAAGGATGCATCAATACATAATGTGGGCGACAATGCAAATTTGGGGGGTTGTATTCTTCCTTCACTTTATTTCAAATTTTGCACTATCGCATCGCATCTTAGTCTTAAAAGTTTTATCATCACATCCTCTTTGATTACTGCAATCATTTAATATTGATAAATTTAGTAAGTTACCGCATGCTGTCCCTTTGCCAATTATGATTTCAATGATGAAAAACATACTTCTATTCCTTTCGTATATACTAGAGTCAACTTAACTTTAATATAGTCACCTCATGAAATATTTCTAGAAGTTAGGGGTTTGCTAGCTTTCTCTTAAACTCTCTTTATGAAGCTTTCTAAGAACATCGCATGACTTATTTCAATCTTCTGGCAATGAGGACATTGCCGCATTTTAAATTTGGGGGTGAGGTATTTATTTTCGACCTTGTTATTTTGAAAAAAGAAAGAAGAAAAGAGGAAAATTTTGAGAATAACAACTCCACTGTCAACGCAATAGGGAAACCCATGTTGATAAGAGTTAGTTGTGAAGGGCACTTACCCGTAGTTGGGTGTTTGCAAGACACACGTGGGGGCAAGCCAAAACGAAAGTAAGTCTCCAGGATCAACGCATGAATAAATGACCGCAACTCTGCTGCCAAGAAGGTATGAGTTTAGTCTAAGAAAGAGCGGGTTGCTCGTAGTTGGATGTCCACATGACACATGTGGGGGTAGGCCAAAACGAAGGCAAGCCACTTGGATCAGCACAAGGTCAGAAAAAATAATAATGTCAAGAAATATGCAAGGATAAAATCATTTGACACCTATAACTGCATATGACATAATTTTTAATCTAAGCTTGATGACATAAAATGCGATGATGCCATAAACTTGTTGACATGTATGAATATGAATGAATAAAATTAATCTTCTTATGTCATACAACACATGGATGATTGCGATGATATGTGATACTACTTCTAGATATGTGTTATTAATGAATATTCTTGTAGTATGTTGTGCGTTGTCACAAGTTTCCTTGCGCTGGAACCATGTATAATTCCATCGCAAGTTTCTCTGTGTGATCCGAGGTCGAACACAGGGAATGTTTTAGGTTGATTGCTTTATATTTTTGATATATGCAACCGGGGGTTTTTCAATTTTTAAAAGTGTGGTGTGTACATGCGATAAAGAAAATTGTTCAGTAAAATAAAGATAAGCGATAAAAATGGGATAATAAAGTAAATTGCAATAAAATAAACCTAAGCTATGATGATACAAGATACAGGTTACATGATACAAGATATCGAGGTTGAGACTGACTGTGAAGAATATACAAAGATCGTGTTATGCGGTGGCAAGGCTTATGTGCGAAGTAGAAAAGGAAAGGATAATGAATATAAACAATGCAAGTTCCTTAATTGCGTTAAAGATATAAGTATGGTTCCGCTTTCCCTTGGCGTACACCTCTCGGTGATCGGCCACATTTCCCACATCTCTATGGTGAAACAGGGACGAACGTAGTGAACGCAAGGTGGCTTACCTCTCTGGAAGTACTTCTTGCTTTAGTTAACACATTATTCTAGCCTTCTCTCGACAGATCAGAATGGCATCTTCACTTCTGCTCTCACAGGTGAAGATGCCGTCTAGCATGCTTTAGCTAAACATCTTTATTTCTATAGCACAACTTAAGTTACTTGTTTAATTCATATTAATTACCAAGGGATTAGGAAAACATCGTGGAGAAAGCGATTAATGGAGGAATCGAAATAGACAGAAATGTGGAAATGAGAATGATCATGACAATGAATTATAAAATCAAGCGTCTGATACATGGTTGTGAATGATTTAGACTAAGAAGATGAAATACAATTGATGAATAAGAGTTAGAAACAAATACAAAAGAGTGCCAATGTCTTGACACCGATCTGGATGGAGAGATTGCTTGCCGGTGTAGATGGAGTGAACGGAAGGATGAGCTTCCCTCTCCGGCTTGCTTAACCGGTAGAGTTGATCTAGATACAGAGCTTCACGGCAGGGATTTGGAATGATTCGCCCTAAGACTCACCTCTCAGCCTTGTCTCTTTTCTTCTCGGATCTTCTCCGATCAGCACTCAAATCAGCCTCTCTCTTAATAGCCTCGTATCAATTATCCCCCGTATCAAGTATATCTTTCAGTGAATTCTTTGAGGGTATTTATAGATGAAAGCTTTGACTCTGGACTTGTGGTCCCCACTTTATTGTTATGGAAATTCCAAAAATGGTGGAATAAATATTCCTTCTGTTATGCAATCAGTCCGTTGAAAATGCACAATGGTTAGTTGTACATGTGTCAAAATCCTCCGTGATTGCGTTGCTTATTTGCATCTTTCGATCGTGTGCTCCCATGCGGTTGAAGTTCAGCTCTGGATCGATTGTCGTATGTGCTGTCATTGCGTTGATTATCTATTCATTCCTGAATGATGGGCACAATGCGATGTAGATGCGTTAATCTTTTTCTCTTGAACCATGAACGCATACGGTGACTAGATTTCCTGCAAAACAGACTTTAAATATTCTTTTCTACCATCGTAATGGTGTTAGTAGGGGTATTGACGAAAATTTGTAATTATTGCATTTCTTAGACAATTTTCATACAAATGACACAACTTTCCTCTCTTTTAGCCGCAATATCTAAATAAAGAAGTATAAATAACTTGTATTTCTACAAATTATCAACACCCCGATGGAAAAGTTTTCTTTTTGAAATAAATCATGCGATGTTCCGGAATTTAGTAAAGTCCTTTTGAAGGTTAAGCTTGCGGTCCCTAGGTCTTAGAAATATTTTAAGAGGAGACTTGAATAAAACTTAAGGAAACTTTGGTATATAGGATTTGAACGAAGTATCCTTGAGAAATCTAGGAAAAGAACATTGCGGTCGACTTACTAAAGGAAATCTTTAGCTTATGCTTGAGGACAAGCATTGTTTAAATTTGGGGATGTGATAACGGGCAGAAATGCACGTTATCATAGTGCTAAGTTCTTAAACAATGCTGGCTTGCGCTGATAAAATATGTTAGATTGCATCCAAAAAGCATCAAATTCATAATATTGCGGTCACATGTGCTCATCGCATAGAAACAGTTGATTTTTTTTTATTTTTATGCAGAATATGCGTTGACGCAAGGCAAAAAGAGCGATCATAAGAAATCATTGGTCGAGCGCAGCATTACCGCAAGGCTTTGTGGTGATTGTATTCGCAAACATCCGCTCAAGAAGGATTGCCGCATAGAGTCGGCGCAACTTGGTGGGCGCCTATGGGTGAAAGGCATAATTAATCACGATGGGATAGAAAGTTGATGACGGTCGAATCCGAATTAAGTTGACAGTCGTTAACGATAACAAGTACATTCAGCTTTTCAGTGACAAATATTCGGCGCATCAGTCAAGGAATTAAAACCATCCCATCTGTGCAATCATAAGAGAGAAGCCGCCTCTCACCCTGGAAGCCCTATAAATACCGAAGGCATCCTTCAGAAAAGGGGTTCACCAGTTTGAAGGTTCCACCGGTTAACAAGATCTGTTTATAGTTTAGCCTTGTTCTTAGATTTTCTTTTATTTTAAGGCGGATGCAAGAGAATGAGGTTGTGTCGATAGATCGTTCCAGTAAGCTTGGGAGAGCACCAGAAGCTTCAAGATTAGAGAGAGGGCCGAGTCCTGCGGAAGCAGGAATATCTTTTGAACCGAATAGAGATTGCCAGTGTAAAAGCCTCAATCAGCAAGGGATTGCTACTAGACTCTCTACCTTTATCTTCCATTTTTGTTGTGTATTCAACTCATTTATAGAAATAGAATTTACTTCTCTATATATGTTCACTCTTTGTTATTTATGCACGAGTAGCTAAATCTGTTGAATGGGTTAAGAAGCACTTAGTTAACTTAACTGGGGATCTTCATTCTATGCGATTATCTTGTATTATGTATGCTTCATTCGTCCATTAGAGATACTCGGGAGGGTAGTCTAAGGACAGGATATAGGCTTGGGAAGGTCAGATCAGAATCTAGGCTCGGGAAAGTCAGATTAGAATGTATAATCAAGAGATAGGAGTTTAGGAATAAGCACTGTTTGTTATTAACGCATCGCATGCATCCTAGAGATAGAATATGATTGTGTGCGGTCACCTTGCCTTTGTGCATCTTGCATCATCATATAGGAAAAGAGTAGAGACTTAGGAATACGCTCTATGGACACTTTTGCATTCAACACATCTGTCCTAGACTTAGGAGCATCTCATTTGCTTTGGAAAATGACTTGTTGTGCATGGTTGTAGCATGATCGCATAGTCTGACGCATTCCTAAGTAACGCTAGCTAAAGACCTTCTCAACTCGTTCATCCGCATACTCAATGCATCTATCACATAATCAGACTTTTCTAAAATCCGCCGCATTTGTTTATTTTTCATTACCGCAATCAACAAACAAACAAACAACTATTTGAGTTACCGATTACTGCAAAGTTTTCTAAAAAATTACCACCGCAACCTATTTTCACAAGTCCCTGAGTTCGACCCTGGACTTACTAGAAACTCAGTGGGGTTTACACTTGGATTCCACTGAGAAAACTTGAGTGCTCAACACATTTTCATCATCGAATTTCATCATCGCAATTTCATCCATAATTCCACATCATAAAACCACGCATCAGAGAACCCATCTAATCAACCTCGGCTTCGCATCCTTCTTTTTCATCAAATATTTTATACCCGACTGGTCAGTGTGGATGAGTACTTTTGTTCCCAGTAAATATGCTTTGAATTTCTCCAATTCAAATATTACCGCAAGTAACTATTTTTCTGTGGTGGTGTAGTTTGTTTGAGCCGGATTCAGGGTTTTACTCGCATATGCGATGGGATGTAGTATTGTTTTTCTCTTCTGCGCCAGCACTACTCCCATCGCATAACCGCTTACGTCGCACATTAATTCAAAGGGCAGTGTCCAGTCTGGTGTGATTAACACAGGCACAGTCGTTAATGCGTTCTTCAAAATCATGAATGCGTCGAGGCATTGGTCATCAAAGTCAAAATTTCTATCTACCTCCATCAACGCACTCAGTGGTCGTGCAATCTTTGAAAAGTCCTTGACAAAACGTCTATAAAATCCAGCATGTCCCAAGAAGCTCCTAATAGCCTTTACACTCGTTGGAGGTGGGAGCTTTTCAATCGCTTAAATATTTACCTTGTCCACCTCCAACCCGTCCCTAGAGACCTTGTGCCCAAGCACAATGTCTTCCTTTACCATGAAATGGCATTTCTCCCAATTAAGCACAAGGTTCGTCTTCTCACATCTTTTCAATATCTTCTCTAAGTTGTTAAGACAGACTTCGTATGTTTATCCATACACAGAGAAGTTGTCCATGAATATTTCTACAGAGTCTTCATGATATTCTGAAAAGATGGCCATCATACACATTTGGAAAGTGCTTGGCGCATTGCAAAGGTCGAACGGCATGCTTCGAAACGAAAATGTTCCATACGGGTAGGTGAATGTGGTTTTTTCTTGATCTTCAGGAGCGATCATGATCTGGTTATAACTGACATACCCATCCAAGAAGCAGTAAAAGTCATTTCCAGCTAGTACGATCCAGCATTTGGTCAATAAAAGGTAAAGGGAAATTATCCTTCTTTGTTGCCGCATTTAGTTTGCGATAGTCCATGCAAATCCGCCATCTGGTCATGGTCCTTTACGGTATCAGCTCGTTATTTGCATTAGGGACTACCGTCATCCCTTCTTTCTTTGGCACGCATTGCAAGGGGCTGACCCACGTGCTATCTACTATTGGATAGATGATGCCTGCATCTAACCACTTGATTATCTCCTTCTTTATGACCTCCTTCATCGCAAGTCTGCATTGATGTTCAATCGATCCTTTGTGATTCTATTAGAGACGAATCTTATGCATACAGTATGTGGGGCTAATTCTTCTAATGTCTGCGAGTGTACAACCAATTGCTTTTACATACTTTCTTAGAATGCTCAGCATCGCATTTTCTTGGTGTTCATTAAGTGTAGAGGAAATGATTACAGGTAGCTTTTCATTCTGCCCCAGAAACACATACTTCAGGTGGTTAGGAAGGGTCTTCAGCTATATTGTTGGTGGTTGCTCTAAGGACGGTTTTTTTGTTTTTCTTTTTTCATTCACTGTCAGATTGTCTTCTTTGGATGTGATCATCTTCTCTTCCTTGTTTGTTTTTTCTATGATCGCATTGCATGCTACAATGGATGCGATCGCATCCTCATCTTTGTTTTCATCTTTAGGCTTCTCTTCGTCATTCAAAATTTGTTCATCATCGGATTCATTAAGGTCTTCTTCATTAGGATATTTCATGGCTCGGATAATGTCAAACCTGAGCTTCTGACCATTCATGCTTAAGGTGATCTCTCCTTTGTGCACATCAATCTGGGCACGACCGGTCGATAAAAATGGTCGCCCCAGGATAATGGGCACATCTTTGTCTGCTTCGTAGTCCAGGATGATGAAGTAGACTGGTAATATAGATTTGTCGATTGTAACCAGTACATCCTTCACCTTCCCCTCTGGATGCACAAGAGATCTATCCGCTAATTGGAGAGTCGCCATTGTGGGTGTAAGTTGCCCCACAGTCAGCTGCTTGAAAATTGATGGGGGCATCAAGTTAATGCTGGGTCTGAGATCGCACAGCGCTTGCCCTATGTATAATCCTCCAATGGAGCAAGGTATAGTGAAACTCCTAGGGTCGCGCATTTTTGGTGGGATTATAGATTTTGAACTCTACGTCAAAGCCACTGTGGCGAACTTACCAGTGCCTCTCTTCTTTGTCACCATATCCTTTAGAAACTTTGCATATGGGGGCATCTTCTCAATTGCTTCAATGAACGGAATATTAATATGCAATTATTTTAACATATTCATGAAGCATTGATACTGTACCTCATCATTTTTCTTCTTTCTGAGTCTTTGTGAGAATGGTGGTAGCTATATTCTTACAGTCCCCTGTTCTTTTGGCTCTGAGGTGGACACAATCTCAGTTTCCATCGCCTCTTTTTCCTCTGTTTCTTCTCGAGTCACCGCAATCTCTGGTTCCAACATAATTGGAGCAGTCCGGCTAGGCTTCTTCTTCTCCCCTGCCACAGTCTTTCCCCTCCACAATGTCACGACTTGACATTGCTCTTTACCCGTACCCCTTGGGTTACGTGGGAGTTCCGTTGAGCTCGACAGGGTCCCTTGCGGTATGTTCTTGAGTTCGCCCACAATCTGGCCTATCTGAAGTTCTAAGTTACGGATAGACGTTGATAACTTGTAGAAATACAGGTTATTTAAACTGCTTTATTTAGATATTGCGGCCAAAATAAAGGAAAGTTGCGTCAATTGTATAGAAATTGGCTAAGAAATGCAAGAATTATAAATTGTCGTCAATACACCCACTGACACCATTGCGATGGTAGAAAAGAATATTTCAAGTCTGTTTTGCAGGAAATCAAGTCACCGCATGCGTTCATGGCTCAAGATAAAAAGAACAACGCATCTACAACACATCGCATTGCACCCCTCATTCAGAAATGAATAGACGAACAACGCAATGATGGCGCATGCGACAATCGATCAAGAGCTAAGCGATCAACGTAATCTCAACCGCATGCGATAATCAAAAACAACATCGCATGTGGGCAAACGATCGAAGATGTGAAGAGCAACGCAAATGCGGAGATTCTGACGTGTGTACAGTTGACCGTTGTGCATTTCTGACGGGATTAATTGCGTAATAGAAGGAATATTCACTCCACCATTTCAGAAACTACCTTAACAATAAAGTGAGGACCATAATGCAGAGAGTCAAAGCTTAGCCTATAAATAGCTCCGGCCATTCCACTGAAAAAAAATATGCTTGAATACAGAGAAAAGTGTATATACTGATATGAGAAAGAGATTGGTTGAGCAATTAATCAGAGTAGAACTGGGAAGAAATAAGAGACAAGGCCGAGAGGTGAGTCTCTGGGCAAGAATCCTTCTGATCCCCACCGTTGAAGCTCTGTACGAAGGTCACTTCTATCGGACGAGCAAGCCTGAGAGGGAAGCTCTTCTCTTCATCCACTCCACACGCCGGCAAGCAAAACCACCATCCAGATCTGTGTCAAGATGTTGACACTCTTCTGTATTTGTTTCTATCTCTTCATCATCAATTGTATTCATCTTCTTAGTCTATCATTCACACCATGTATCAGACGCTTAATTCTATAATTAAATGTTATGATCATTTTCATCTCCATCTCTTTGCCTATTTCCGTTAATCCATATTTCCCTTTCTCCATGATGTTTTCTTAATCCCTTGGATAATTAGAAATAATTGAGCAAGTAAATTAATTGGGTTAAGGAAATAATTATGTTTAGTCAAAGCATGCTAGACGGCATCTTCACCTGTGAGAGCAGAAGTGAAGATGCCATTCCGCCTATCGAGAGAGGGTTGGAAGAATGCGTTCACTAAAGCGAGAAGTACTTCCAGATATGGAAGCAACCTTGCGTTCACCACGTTCCATCCCTGTTTCACCATAGAGATATGAGAATGCGGCCGATCACCAAGAGATGTACGCCAAGGGAAAGCGGAACCTTAGTTGTATCTTTAACGCAATTAACAAACTTGCGATGTTTGTACTAATTATTCTTTCTCCTTCTGATTCATCCATTAAGCCTTGCCATCGCATACCATGATCCTTTGTATAAACTTCACAGTCAGTCTCGAACTCAACATCATGTATATCATGTATCTTGTATCTTGCATCACGTTAGCTTAGGTTTATTGCACTTTATTTTATTAACGCAACTTTAGTTTATCTGCACAATTTTACTTTACCGCAATTTAATTTCCTGTAGAAACACAATCTTTATTAATTGTAAAAACCGGTTGCATATATAACAAATGTAACACATTGAAGACAACAATCCCTGTGTTTGACCTCAGATTACTCTGAGAAACTTGCGTTGGAATTATACTTGGTTTTAGCATAAGGAAACTTGTGACAATGCATAGCATACTACAAGCATTGCATTAATAATGCATACATCTAGAAGTAGTATCGCCTAAAGTGTAAATAAGCATAACACAACATCCACATTCCATCTCCATCTTTCCAAGACATCAAGTTTATGGCAACATGAGCTTGTATGATTCACATTTATATTTGTCCATATGCTTAAAGATATAAATTTAGCGTTACAGACGTCACTTGGTTTTGAAGCAGAGTTTCATTCTTTTCAATATATTGCTTCAACAATCTTTCCAAAGAGGAAGATTGCGGTGCCTGCGAACTGCTAGCTTGATTACTCGTTTGACTGTTAGTTCGTGGGAAAATCCAGGTGGCCCTTCTTTTTGTGCCACTGATTGAAAATTTTTCTTTTGATTTTTCCACGCAAAGTTGGGGTGGTTTCTCCACCTAGGGTTGTACGTGTTAGAGAATGGATTGTTCTTCACAAAATAAATTGATTATGGGTTTTGTGGGCATTCCTCCATTGCGTGTCCTTCACCACAAGTAGCACACCTTGTGGTCATCTAGTTGATTGCGTTCACTTGACCACTGTAGATAAGGGGGGGAGATGTTAAATTGAAATATTATCTTGGAATACTACTGGTGTACCCTCACGCTCCCTTCCAAGTCTTGGAGGCTAAGGCTAGGGAGGGGGTGTGACACTCTGCCTGGCACAAGCCAAATTAAGCAAGACATGAGTTGACTTAAATATGGAACGCAACCGAAGTTGGATGCCTGCATGACACACGTGGGGGTAAGCCAAAACGAAGAGCGTAACCAAGTTCAACACCGCATTTGAATAAGTAAACGCATAAGCTTGAATTATTTTAAATGAACGTATTCTCATAAGCTGAACGCAAAGTTGCGGAGAATGAATAAAAAGCTTTTGAGCAAGGGCTTGCCAAATTTCAACTTAGAAAAAATCTCTTTGAAGAAGCAACCAAAGTAGAGGAGAGCATTGCAACCATGGTTAGAGGTACGAGTTAATTATATTATGAAAAGTTGGTCATTGTAAAGGAACGCCAAAAGGTGAGTTAAGAATTTCTTGAATGTAACGCATGCTTGAGGACAAGCATGATTCTAAGTTTGGGGGGTTGATAACTGGCAGAAAAGCCAGTTATTATAAGACTTTTATTTAGAATTATGAGGGCTAACAGGTAGAAAACGCAGTGATAATACTTAGAATTTATGAAAAATTGAGTTTTGTGTCGATAAGCCCCTAAAACCTCACTGACCCAATATTATGCGTTATTCCATGCCAAAGTGTCTATTTTTGTAGCTATCGCAAGAATCAAACGCATGCGTTTGTAATAAGCAATCACAGACAAACGCATGCGCTGAAGCCAGGCGATCGCAACAGACAAATGCATGCGCTGAAGCCAGGCGACCGCAAAAGACGAACGCATACGGCAACCCCATGCGTCCAACGCATGGAAGTTGTAGTAATCGCATGCGTCCAATGCATGGAGAATGCGGTGAACAAATAGAGATTACAGCCACGGATTGACAGCCATAATAAAAGATCGCAAGATGGGTAGAACGCGTTTATAACTTCATCTAAATTCAGCTTGGACGTATACCTTGGGAGTATCAACAAGATAAGGCGATGTGACAATGCCCATACCGCAACAAAAGCAGCAGTGAGCCATACCTTCATTATTACAGCTGTCGGCGTCCAAATTCTATAAATAGCCCTTGAAACCTTCATTTTGAGACATCCGAGCTTCTGCCTCAAGGAAGAAGTTTGTGATCACAAATGAGAGCTTGAAAGAGATTTCTAGTGAGAATTCTTCATCTCCACAACCCAGACCGAGTGACGATCAGAGCATTCGCCGAAGATAGAGCTCGAGAGAGACATCTCCACCATTCAACCATGGCACCACCGACAGCCTTGATGCAGAGTCCTTCATCTCCCTTCTAATCTCTGCATTGTATTACATTTCAGCTTGAGATATTAAGATATTTTATGATCAATGCATAATTCCTTCATTACTGTCTTCTTCATTATCTTCATCTCTATCATAGTTTATCTTCAGCATTTATTTATCAAAGTCAATCGCATGCTTAATCGTGTTTCCTAGAGATAGGACTCATGTAGCAACCCACCAAGAGGTATGCATTGTGCGAGTATAGTGAGTTAATCCTCTTTGCTTGGTGAAAGGCTGTGGCAACGCCTGTCTATGGGATGCTGCATTGCTTATCTATAAGTTAAGTAGCCACGTCTAACTGCCTGAGAAGGTAAGGGATGGAACGCACTAAGCAAGGTTCGTATTGTTCCTAGAGATAGGCACAATCTTATGCTCGATGCAACCATGCACTATAGAGATATAGTCATGCGGCTGACCACCTAGAGGTGTGATGCGTTAGTGCAACAAGCTGAGATTACTAGGGCGATTTAAGATAGTAAACATTACTATGCATTATTGGTTGTTGTGTCTCTACTTATTCTCATTGTAAGTCTTCTATTGCTAAATCTATTTAGTTAGGAGTAGGAGAAGTGTGTAAAACATTTAAACCTTCTTCGCTTTATTTTTATTCTTATTCATCGCCTCAAACGCATCACCTCACAAATATTATTAAGTGACAAGTCCCCGTGTTCGACCTCGGATTACCCGAGAAACTTGCGTTTGTGTTATACTTGACACAAGCGTAAGAAAACTTGTGATAGGAACGCATGATCATTGCATGCTAAGATTAATGCATCATCATTCCGCGCATGACCTCAGATGCATGGGAGCAAATGCATCAGTTATGTTTAACGCATGATTTCATGTTCAAACCCATCCGTCCTTAAATAAAAATAAAATAAAATAAAACAAAACAAAATGCGTCCCTAAATTATCCCAAAACGTTCCTAGAAAGTTCACACCGTGAGATTCATACTAAGCTTCATGTCACCCTGGAAGTGACATCCATTCGAAAAGTGTTCATATGGGTCAAGATCAAGATGAATGAGGGAAGTAGTTCATAGTAAGTGGGTGAAGGATATGTGTCAACGTGTCCTACAATCTCTTCCATTGATTTGGACTAAGAGATTCCTATGTTGCGCCTACTGATTAGCTTTATGTGGCCCTTGCTAGTCATTTAACAACGATTATCCCTTCAGAGGGTTGTAACATGGGATTCAGAACAACTCAATCTCAAGAAATGGATATAATTTCTTAGGTCGTTTCCCAACTTTGACTCTGCAACTCGGTAGCATCGTTGGGGCCATTGATAGGCATAAAATTTGATCTTATCTTATGTCACACAACGCATGGATGATTATAACGCAAAATGATGCGATGATTCTAAATAAGCACATGGACAGTGATGAATGATGGAAATGGAATGTGGATGATGTGTTATGCTTATTCAGACTTTATGTGATACTACTTCTAGATGTATGCGTTATTAATGAAATGCTTGTAGTATGCTACGTGTTGTCACAAGTTTCCTTGCGCTGAAACCAAGTATAATTCCAATGCAAGTTTCTTGGAGTGATCCGAGGTCGAACATAGGGATTGCTTAGTTAATGCGTTATGTTCGTGATATATGCGACCGGAGGTTTTTCAATTAATAAAAGATTGGTTTATACAGGTATTTAAAGTTGCAGTAAAGTAAAATTGTGTGGTAAAGTAAAGTTGCGATAATAAAATAAAGTGCGATAAAAGTAAACCTAAGCTATTATGATACAAGATACAGGATAATGATACATGATACTAAGTTTGAGACTGACTGTGAAGATTATACAAAGGGTCGTGTTATGCGGTGGCAAGTCTTTATGCATGAAACAGAAATAGAAAAGATAACTAGTATAAACATCGCAAGTTATTAATTGTGTTAAAGGCAATAATGCTCAAACTTTGCATTGATTGATCGCTCCGAATGCTCCACCTAGGCACATTACTTAACATCGCAATTTTCTTTCTATCCTTGAAAATTTATAACAAAGCCCTACTTTATTCTTCTATACTACAAATTTCTACTCAGAATTGCTTTTCTAGTTTTAAAAAGAATGTTTACCTCTTCTTGTCAAACAACTTGATGCGTCTGGATGCGGTGGTCAAACTTTGCGTCATTTATTAGAGACTGTTGATCATGGTTACACCCTTCATTTTGGTTTGTTCCCACGGGTGTCATGCGAACATCCAACTACGGTTGTGTGCCAATCTCAACTTTAACTCATGAATTTCAGAGGAGTTATCTCTTGTTTCTTTTATTCTTCTTTTGCATTTTTCTCTTTTCATATTGCATTGTTTTTGGAAACCCACCTTCGTTTTGGCTTGTTCCCACGGTGTCATGCGAACATCCAACTATGAGCAGGCTCATTTCACAACTTAACTCTTATCAGGTTGGGATTTTTTTTGAGGTTTCCCTTGTGCTTACATTGGAGTTTATATGATTTTTTTTTTAAAAAAAATAATGAGCGCATTTTTCTTAATGATTGCATACCCTTGATCTCATCTACTCAGACCTTCCCCACCCCCAAATTTAGAGATGCGCAAGGTCCTCATTGCGTTGTTTGGACAGAATAGACAAACACTTAGACAAAATTTCAAAAAGAAGGTTTGGGCAGAATTTTGAAGGATAAAAGGTAAAGCATTGCTACGCTACAAATTAACTAAGTGTTAGTTAGAAAATACAAGGTGTGGGAAATGTTTCTAAGTGTATGCATATAACTCATCATGGCAGTGCAATGAATAACGCAAAATAAAAGATCAAGAATATCGCAAATAATGATGAAGGATGATAAAGAAGAGGCATAGGCATATAGAGAGAATTGCTACTCAGTTGTATTGAAAATTAAGTATACAAGTAATTACAAATATTGCAATGCAAAACTTTTGCCGTACAAAGAATCAAAGAGTTTAATTAAACAATGAATGAAATATAGCAGAATGGCCACAATAAAAATTAAATTGTAAAAAATTACTGAGGAGCAGGAGGTTCTAGAGGAAGGTTCAGATGTGGTACTTGAGGAGCTTCTTCAAAAATCAGATGCTTCCTGAGATGCGGAGGTACCATGGGTCCATGAAGATATGCTATCAGAAAATTGAAGTATTCATGGTTGCACTCCACTAGCTGTCTTTGGTACAGGTGGATCGTATAAGTGTTGCACTGAATATTGATCAACACCTACCTTGTCATGGCAGCACTGCATTGTAAATCGTCAACTTGCTCGATTATCGCATCAATTCTCTAGCTGAAGAAGGTTTGTTGCTGAGAGAAGAGCTTTTGCTATTGGGAGAAGAGTTGTTGTTGTTGGGCAAGAAGGGACTGCATATTTGCTAATTCAGCAGCTAAGAAAGCAACGGTGGGTTGTGCCTGCGATGCCTCACCATCGATGTTTTGTGGTTGGGCAGAAGTGCCTTCACCCAAATCATGTGGGTCATCAACACGCAGTGGTGGAAGGGAAAGTTGCGGTGATGATGCTGAAGGTGATGATAAGGCTGCTGGGTATGCGGTTGGAGAATCTGGGGGAAGAAGAAGATTGGTAAAGTGCTCGAGAAGGGAAGAAGAAGGTTGTGTGGGAGGGCTTGAAGGGCAAATTATTAAGGGTAATGGGTCCAAGGGTTTTGGTTCTTGCATTATTGAGTCTTGGATTTTCTCCTTTCCCTTTTCGTCTCTGCGCTGTTTCTTCCACTTGGGCTCTTGCGGCGCATTCAAATCAATGTTGGGCCTCTTCAAAGGGAGCTCAGGGTAGTGTGGGGAATCTTTGACGAGCAACCTCAAAATCTTGATGTTTATTAGGCCGTGAACTTTTGCCATTGGCTCTTCATCAATGCCCTCACTTAATGATAGGCATAAACTTGAAACCATCCATGGGAAGAAGTAATGCCCTCTTATGTGCCCCATAAAACCTCGAATTTGTCTTGCAATCAACTGGCCCACATCGATTGTAATGTCGCGCACAATGCAATATGCGACCATGACTTGATCCATCGAAATTGTTTTGTCATGGGAAGTTGGGATCAGCCGTCGTTTGACCAAATAGACCTAAAGTCATGCCTCAGGAAGTAGTGTCTTGGACGCCAGGGTCTAGATGCCTTTTAAAGAAACCATCCACTTAGTGCCCGGTTGCATTAATATTCGCAATGCATCTTCCATCTGCTCTTCAATGGGATTATCAATGATTTTGTTGCCCGGTGCATCCGGGTTATCCTTCATCTGGTACAGTTCATTGATGTCCTTTGCGCTGAAAGACACCATTTCCCCTTTTATGGTCACTACATCCTTGGTGCCATGTAGCCGTCCATGGTAGAAGTCGCGCATTACCTCTGGAATGACAATGGCTGGGCACTGGCAAAATATGTCCCATCCATGTTCTACAATCATGCTCGTAATTAGGTCTGGTAGTGGCATTGGCACAGGGAAAAAGCCCATCTCCATCAGCAAGTCATAGTTCTCCTTCTTTCTTGATGGATGCACCTTTGCCAACGCGGGCTTGTTGCTCTCTGCGACTACTTTGCCCTTTTTCTTGGTCAACGCAAGGTGGGATTGTTGCCTTTGTTTTCTTTCTCGCTCCTTGCATTGTTCCTCTTTTTCCCGTACAGCAAGTTCTTTTCCCTTCTTCTTTCTTAAGCGCTGCACGTCTGCTTGGCGCTTCTTTTCCTTCTCGTCCTTCTTCTTTTTCTCTTCTTCTGCTTTCTTCTTCCTTTCTTCTTCTGCCTCTTCTCTCTCTTCTATTTCAAACTGCTCGGAGGCCAGCAAAAGACTCTGTTCCTCTTCAAGCCTTCTTATTTCTTTGACTCTTGATATTTCATTATTGCGGTGTACCTTCTCATCTTGTAATCTTCTGCTTCGACTACCTTCTGCGATGATGAGTTTTGCTCGCATCATTTTCTCCTACTTCTCTTCCTCCTCTTTTCTTCTCCTCTCCTGCTCTTCTAATCCTTCAATTAAAATTGGAGGGTCCATGGTTGACCCTTGTGGTGCATTCTCCTTGTGACGCCGCATCAAGGGGGTAACATCTCCTTATTCTCCATCGTCAGTCGCAAACGTTTGTACTGTTTCAGGTTGCACTGGTTCTCTAAGTTGTACTGATTCCCCCTTGTCCTCCCTTATGGAGGTGGATTCTCCGTCCAGCTCTGGGCTTGCAGCCCTCTTTCTCCTCTCTTCTTCCTTCTTCAGGCGCCTTTCCTCCCGCCTGTATTCTTTCTTCTCACTCCTTTCTTGCTTCTTCAGCCTGGCCTCCCCATCTTCTTCATCCTTCTTCTCTTTTATCTTCTTCTCTGCTTTGTTTAGATGGGATGGCTCATCTCCTCCAGCCTTCTTTTCCTTGCTCTTCTTCTTCTTCTCCTCTTCAACCCCTTCGAGCTGCTTCTCCGCTGCCGCTTCCTCCAAAGCGACTTTGATGTGTCCTTCATAGGATTCTACTTGCGTAGCTTCCTTAGGATCCACGATGACCAGAGCGCTTCTCCTTGACTTCTCTTCCGTCACCTCCTCCGTAGGTAGTGGTTGGTTCATAACCCTAGCCTCAGACAGTCCTTCTCCTTTCTCCAATTTGCTGAGAATGCTCCCAAACAGCTCCTTATCGTTTTGTCTCTTCTTCTCACTTTTAGAGGAGAATGTTGGTGTTGGGATTGGGGTGCTTTCAGAACTCTTCCCCCTCTTAAATTGAAGTGACCTAGCTACTAAGGGGTTTCACCGGGGTCTTCTGACGACTCAAGGGATAGTCTGTGGTTGAGCAGCGACACGACGACTGGCTGCAAGGAATACCGCCTCTCGCATGGTAAGCTGGGTTGTCGAAGGTGATGAAGGTGAAGAAAATGGCTGGGAAGTCTGATTTTCCATGGATGTCGGAGTAAAAGAAACTAGAAATCGTTACGGTTCTAGGAAGAAAGAAAGGTTTGGTATGCAGAGGCGATTTAGGGTTTCTTTTTACAAGATGAAGCTAGTAAACGATCTGAGACAAAGAGACCCGCTTTTATAGGTTGGGCCTTGATGGGCCCAACGCGGATTCTGTGGTGGCAGGCCTCGAGCTACTAAAAAAGCCTACTGCTAGCACTTCTCACATTTATGAAGTTGCAAAGTCGTACGTCCTTTCAACTGCAGATTCATCATGTCCTTGGAAGCTAGAGCGATTAGACTTCTCAATTTGCAAAAATAATTTTCTTTAGTGTTTTATTCAAATGGGCGCAAGGTGAAGAATTAACGCAATGAATTCATCAACGCAAATGCATCTTTGCAGAGGACGGGCAACAACGCATGTATTCCTACAACACACCCCTTAACTCAACACATTTCTGGAGGACGGGCGCACAGTATTTCTACTAGCGCAACACTACCTCAACATAGTGCATTTTTGCTAAGGACGGGCAAAGAACACATACGAGCGCAACACACCCCTCAACGCAATGCATTTGAATTGGATGAATGCAAAGTGTATCTTGTTGGTACAAGACGCACCCATTAATGCAATGCATACCAGATGTTGATTGTTTTATTATTAAAATTTTATTTTTATTTATTATTATTATTATTATTTTCATCAACGCAAGTCACACGGACATTGTAGTAATAATTTTCTTCTTATTAATCAACCACTCAACAGGTTTAAGAATAATGCATTTATGACAGAAAAGTTAAAGAACTTAATGAGAGTACAGAAATAAATGCAAAGGGAATTAAATGAATCATAAATTCATAAAGCATTGAAAAACAAATTGAATGAAGTAGTAAATGACAAAGTTCATAGATCAATAAAGAGAAGAATCTAAAAGAAATCATGTAAACATAGAATTGAGATATGGACTGGAAGATAGTTTTCTTTGATGAATGCAATCCACACCTCCACAGGTGGTCCAGCTTGCCTGCCCAATGTCTTTAGGGACACTACTCCTTTCCATGGGATCCAGGGGCTTCAGAATTACTTGGCAACGTTCCAGGTGTTCTATTACATAACTTGGATGCCAGTTGCCCCCCTTGAATCTCCAAATTTCTAATTGAAGACACCTGCGCCTGCATCACCGCATCGTTTTTATCCATGTATTGCTTGAGTAGGGCCTCCAATGAATTACTATAAGTGTTTAAAGATGAGGGTTGTTGATTGTGTGATTGCCTTTGTTGACCCTGATTCTGATTGTGGTGAAAAAGTGGAGGGTTTCCTCGATTCCCTGAATTGCTATTCTGATGGTTACTTGGCCCACCTTAGTTTTGATTCCCTCCCCAACCGAAGTTAGGGTGACTCTTTGAACCAGGATTATACATGCTGCTGAAGGGGTTATTTTGGATTGCACATACTTGCTGCATGTTCAATGGGCACATTTCCGCTGCATGGCCTCCTCCACAATAAACGCAACTAACTGCGGCCACTTGTGCTGGCGCATTGGGTTGCGCTGTTGTTTGGGAGAGGGCACCTTGATTAAGCACCAACGACTGGAGGATAGAAGTCATTGTGGCCATCTGGGCGGCTAAAGTGGTCACTGTCTCCGCAGGGACAATGGCAGTTTCATTTCTTCTTCTTTCAAAGCCTCTTCCTCCATATCCATCGTCTACCCAATCATCCATATTCAGCAAGATACGGTCAAGGATGACCTTGGCCTCAGCATATGTCTTATCCATAAAACCTCTTGCCTTGGAGGTATCAACAATAGCCTGCGTTGATCTGTTCAGACCATTATAAAATGTCTCCATCAGGATGCAATCGGGTATCCCGATATGCGAACAATTTTTCACCAGTCTTCTGAATCGTACTCATGCGGTGCTAAGGGTCTCGTTATCTATCTGTTCAAAGTTCAACACGTCCTTCCATCGCCTTGCGTTGACAACTGGAGGGAAAAACTTCTTTATGAACCACTCAACCAGTTGATCCCATGAAGTAATCTCACTTGGCTCCAGTGAATGAGCCCACCTCTTGACCTCATCCCTCAAGGTGTAAGGGAAGAGATATAATCTGATACCTTCAGGAGTAATGCCAGGTATAGAGAAGTTTCCGCACATCTCGACAAAACTGGTCAGGTGGGCATGTAGGTCCTCACCTTGCAGACCCCCAAACTGCCCCGCATTCTGGATCATTTAGAACATGATCGGTTTGATCTCGAATATGTCGTTCTCCTCAACGATCGGCCTTGAAATTTAGGGCGAAAAATCATATAGATTGGGCGCCGCATAGTTTCTCATCAGAATGTTGCGATCAGCGGCAAGGAAAACTGGATCTTGCACTGGCCGTCCCATCCCTTGATTTTTTGCGAGAGCCACATTGTCATTATTATTATCTGCCATGTTGGCCTTCTTTTGCCTCGCTTGGTTCTAGTGTGCCCTTGCGCGAAATGTATGCTCGATCTTTAGGTCAGCCTCAAATTCTGGGTCAGTCCCAGTACTCATAAACTGTCAAACTGCTCTCCGCGATGAACATCCAGTACAAAGAGATCTGTCCTGCAAAATATCACAAACATACTCAACAATAACCATTACCAATCCCCGGCAACGGGCCCATAAACTTGATAGGCATAAAATTTGATCTTATTTATGTCACACAACGCATGGATGATTATAACGCAAAATGATGCGATGATTCTAAATAAGCACATGGACAGTGATGAATGATGGAAATGGAATGTGGATGATGTGTTATGCTTATTCAGACTTTATGCGATACTACTTCTAGATGTATGCGTTATTAATGAAATGCTTGTAGTATGCTATGCGTTGTCACAAGTTTCCTTGCACTGAAACCAAGTATAATTCCAACGCAAGTTTCTCGGAGCGATCTGAGGTCGAACACAGGGATTGCTTAGTTAATGCGTTATGTTCATGATATATGCGACCGGGGTTTTTCAATTAATAAAATATTGGTTTATACAGGTATTTAAAGTTGCAGTAAAATAAAATTGTGCGGTAAAGTAAAGTTGCGATAATAAAATAAAGTGCGATAAAAGTAAACCTAAACTATTATGATACAAGATACAGGATACTGATACATGATACTGAGTTTGAGACTAACTGTGAAGATTATACAAAGGGTCATGTTATGCGGTGACAAGTCTTTATGCATGAAACAGAAATAGAAAAGATAACTAGTATAAACATCGTAAGTTATTAATTGCGTTAAAGACATAACTACGGTTCCGCTTCCCCTTGGCGTACATCTCTCGGTGATCGACCGCGTTCCCACATCTCTGTGGTGAAATAGGGATGAACGTAATGAACGCAAGGTTGCTTCCATCTCTGGAAGTACTTCTCACTTTAGTCAACACATTCTTCCAACCTTCTCTCGATAGAAGGAATGGCATCTTCACTTCTGCTCTCACAGGTGAAGATGTCGTCTAGCATGCTTAAGCTAAACATATTTATTTCCTTAACCCAGATTAATTTACTTGTTGGATTCATGCTAATTACCAAGGGATTAAGAAAACATTGTGGAGAAAGCGAATTACGGATGAACAGAAATTGACAAAAAGATGGAGATGGAAATGATCATGACATTCAATACTAATATTTAGCGTCTGATACATGATGTGAATGATAGACTAAGATGATGAATGCAATTGATGATGAAGAGATAGAAACAAATATAGAAAAGTGCAAACGTCTTGACACAGATATGGACTGTGGAATTGCTTGCCGGCGAATGGAGTGGACGAAGGGAAGAGCTTCCCTCTCAGGCTTTCTCTTCTAGTAGAAGTGACCTTGGTACAGAGCTTCAACGGTAGGGATTGAAAGGATTTGCTCTGAGACTCACCTCTCGGCCTTGTCTCTTAAATCCTCCCGGATCTTCTCCGATCAGGCTCTTCAAACCAGTCTCTCTCTCAATATACAAATATCGAAATATGCCCGTATCAAGTATATTTTCTCAATGAAATGGCCGGAGCTATTTATAGACTTAGCTTTGACTCTCTACAGTGTGGACCCCACTTTATTTTATGGCAATTCCGGAAATGGTGGAGTGAATATTCCTTCTGTTACGCGATCAATCTCGTCAGAAATGCACAACGGTCAGCTATACACGTGTCAGGATCCTCCGCAATTGCATTGCTCTTTTGCATCTTCGATCGTGTGCCCGCATGCGGTGTTGTTTTTTATTACCGCATGCGGTTGAAGTTGCGGTAATCGCTTAGCTCTTGATCGATTGTCACATGCGCCGTCATTGCGTTGATCGTCTATTCATTTCTGAATGATTGGCGCAATGTGACGTAGATGCGTTATTCTTTTTATCTTGAGCCATGATTGCATGCGGTGACTTGATTTCCTGCAAAACAGACTTGAAATATTCTTTTCTACCATCGCCATGGTGTTAGTGGGTGTATTGGTGACAATTTATAATTCTTGCATTTCTTAGCTAATTTCTCTACAATTGACGCAACTTTCCTTTCTTTTGGCCACAATATCTAAATAAAACAGTATAAATAACTTGTATTTCTATAAGTTATCAGCCGCTAACCTCTAAGATCTAAAAATGGAGGGTTACACTTACAGAATTACTAAGTGTTAGTAAGTTTTTGACCGAAAAACGTAGCTAAATGACTATCGAAATATGAGTTATTCTGGAGATAGTATTTAGTCAAGAATGTCTTGCTTTAGTGAAGGAGTATTTGATTGCCCCTCGGTAACACTTATTCTGACTCACTATAGTATCATTGCAAATAAAATAATGAAATTTGGGTACATTATTGAATTTCATTCTCTTAATCTCTTCATTCACAAAGACGTTGGCGTTTATTTGTATTTTTTTCTAACTCTATTTCATCCATTGTATTTCATTCTCTTAATCATTCACAAATCTTGTATCAGACGTTAAATAGTGTTATTGAATGTCTCGATCATTTTCATTTCCACTTTTCTGTCTATTTTCGCTCTTCCATTAATCAATTTATCCAGAAGTTTTCTTAATACCTTGGTAATTAATATGGATTAAACGAGTAACTTAATTTGTGCTAAAGAAATAAATGCGTTTAGCTAAGGCATGCTAGACGACATCTTCACCTGTGAGAGCAGAAGTGAAGATGTCATTCTGATCTGTCGAGAGAAGGTTAGAAGAATGCGTGAACTAAAGCAAGTAGTACTTCTAGAGATGGAAGCAACCTTGCATTCATTACGTTCGTCCCTGTTTCACCACAGAGATGTGGGAACGCGGCCGATCACCGAGAGGTGTACGCCAAGGAAAAAGCGGAACCATACTTATATCTTGAACGCAATTAAGGAACTTGCGATGTTTGTATTAATTATATTCTCTCTTTCTGCTTCACACAGAAGACTTGTCACCGCATTACACGATCTTTGTATAATCTTCACAGCTAGCCTTGACCTTAGTATCTTGTATCACGAAACCTGTATCTTGTATCATCTTAGCTTATATTTACTTTAACGCAATTTATGTTATTATCACATTTTTACTGCTTTACTTTACTTTATCACATGTCTAATTACTTGTACACAAATTCTTTTATATATTGAAAAACCCCTAGTCACATATATCACAAACATAACGCAATAACCTCAAACAACTCCTGTGTTTGACCTCGGATCACACCGAGAAACTTGCGGTGAAATTATACTTGGTTTCAACGCAAGGAAACTTATGAAAACGTACAGCATACTACAAAAACATTCATTAATAACGAAAATCTAAAAGTAGTATCACATATCATCACATAAAATCTATGTCATCAAGCTTATGGCATGGACTTGCATCATGCTAAAAATATGCGTTACAAGTTTATGGTACCATTGTCGGGATGCGGGGGCACCAATGGACCATGAAGGTATGCTGTGAGAAAGTTAATGTATTCATGGTTGCGCTCCGCAAGTTGTCTTTGGTGGCGGTTGATCGTGTGAGTGTGCGATGTACGTTGATCAACGCTTCCCTTGATGTGGCAACGATGGTGAAATTTCATTGAGCACTCAAGTGTAAACTCCACTGAGTTTCCTAGTAAGTCCAGGGTCGAACTCAGGGACTTGTGAAAACAGGTTGCGTTGATAATTTTTAGGAAAACTTTGCAGTAACCAAATAAATAAATAGTTGTTGAGGTTGTTGTTTGCGATGATAAAAAAAGTAAAAAATGCGGCGAAGTTTGAAAAGAGTTGAATAAACGGAAGATGCGATGAGTATACAGTGAACGGGTTGAGAAAAGTTTCGGCTAACACTTCCTAGGATGCATTCATGGTATGCGATCATGCAACATGCATACAACAGTAAACCATCTCTCAGTGCGAATGCCACGATTTCTAAGACTAGAACGCAAGCGATATATGCGATAAATCTATAGGACCTACACATAAGCCTCTATTCTTATTAATGCGATAACAAAATGACACACACAAATTAGGCGACCACATAATATCATTCCTATCTCTAGGATGCATGCGATGTAAGTTGACAAACAGAGCTTATCTCTAAGTCCCTATCTCTTGTTTATGCAGTTCTAATCTTGCTCTCTCGAGTCCAGATTCTAATCTAGCTCTCTCGAGTCATTAGGTTCTTTCTTTAGACTCTCTCTCGAGTAGCTCTAAAGGGGTATTTGGCACGGCATAAAACAAGACAATCACAAGCAATGAACTTCCTAGGTCATGTTAGCTTAGTACTTCTCAACCCATTCGACTAGTTTAGCATCTCATCTGTGCTAAGAGAGTGAACAGGTGTAGAATAAGAACTTCCATTGTATAAATATAAAGATGAGTACAAAATAAAAATGCAAGTATAGAATAAAGGGCCTGGTAGCAATCTCTTGCTACCCAGGCTTTTACACTGTTTTTCTACTCGTGTTCAAAAGATAATCTCGCTCTCGCGAGAGTCGGCCTGCTCTCTGCTTCTATGCCTCAAGGTTATCTCTCGAGTTGTCCTGAGCGATCTCCTACGTCTTTACTCTTCTTTTGCTCCGCCTTAAAATAAAAGGAAAAACTATGGACAAAGACGAGCTGAGCTCTTAAATTCATAAACTGGTGAACTGATTAACCCCTTTTCTGAAGGATGCCTCTGGTATTTATAGAACTTCCAGGGTGAAAGGCAGCTTCTCACTCATGATTTCGTAGATTGGATGACTTTAATTCCTGATTGATGCGCCGAATATTTGTCACCGAAAAGCTGAATGTACTTGTTCGTTAGCGGCTGTCAACTTAATTCGGATTCGACTGTCATCAGCTTTCTATCCCATCGTGATTAATTATGCCTTTCACCCAGATGCGCCCATCATGTTGCGCTGACCAAGTTGCGACAATCCTTCTTGGGCAAATGTTTGCGAACATAATCACCGCAAAGCCTTGTGGTAATGCTGCGCTCGACCAATGATTCCCTATGATCACAATTTCCGCCTTGCGTCAATGCATATTTGATAATAGGTAGAAATGCACATCATCATTGTGCTAAGTTCTTAAACAATGTTCGATTGCGTTGATAGAATATGTTAAATTGCGTCCATTAAGCATAAATTCTACAATATTTCGGTCGCATGCGTCCAACGCATTAGGGCAGTTGATCTCATATTTTTGTGCAGAATAATGCGTTAACGCAATGCAAAGAATGTAATCATAGGAATACATCGGTCGAGCGCAACTTCACCACAAAACTTTGCGTTGATCGTGCTTGTAAACATCCACCCAAGAAGAATCACCAGAACATGGTGGATGCATCCAGACAAAAGGACAATTGAGATCGATGGGACAGAAAGCTGACGACTATCGGATCCAAATTAAGTTGACAGCCGTTCACCGCATATTCATCGTATCCAAATTAAGTTGACAGTCGAATCCAAATTAAGTTGACACCCTTCTCAGCCCATTCACTGCATATTCATCGTATTTCCCATTGCCAACTCTTTTCGAACTCTGCCGCATTTATTATTATTTTCATTAACGTAACAACAACTCAACACTTATTTATTTAATCGGTTACCACAAATTTTCATAAAATTCTCTAATGCAACTATTTTCACAAGTCCCTGTGTTCGACCTTGGACTTACCAGGAAACTCAGAGGAATTTACACTTAGATTCCGCTGGGGAAACTTGAGTGCACAACACTATCCATCAACACATATCAACCACATTTTCCACATTTCATAAATTTAAGCATCAAGTTTTTAACGGTAATTTTTGTGAATTCTTTGCAGAACTCTCAATCTTTGGCGAACTACAACCCGAAGATTGAGAGAACATTTTCAACGAGACTAAGAGACCGCCAACAGTAACCACAATCCGATAAAGAAGAAATGGCGGAGCAGCCTAGGAATGAAGCACCAAACAACAACAATGTCATGGCAAATCCAAGTCTGTTGGCAAACGAACGCAATAGGACCATTAGAGCTATGCATCGCCAAACCTCTATGATTTCTCTCTGGGAATCATGAGACCTGCCTTGACGGAAGTAGATTTGAAATGAAACTGGTGATGCTACAGATGATCCAGGCTGCAGGTCAATTCAGAGGAAGACATGGCGAGGATCTGCATGCCCACATCCGAAGTTTTATTGAAATCTGCAATACTTTTGTGTTCCCAAACATCTCTACTGAGGAGGTTCAACTAACACTGTTTCCATTTTCTCTCTGTGATCAGGCTAGGAAATGGACCTACTCGCTCAAACCAGAAGAGATCACTTCTTGAGAGCAGGTGGTGGAGAAGTTTATGAAGAAGTATTTCTCACCTACAGAGAATGCCAGACGAAGAAAGCTTATTACTAATTTTGAACAAGATATGGATGAATCGCTCAGTGATGCCTGGGTGAGGTTTAAAAGGTTGGTCCGAGATTGTTCGCATAATGGGCTGCCATACTACCTTCAAATGAAATTTTCTACCACGGTTTGAATCCTGCTTCGCAGACCGCTGCCAATATGGCAGCAGTTGGTGGTCTGCTCGACAAGACTTATGATAAAGCGAAGAATATCCTTGATCGCATCTCTAAGAATCATGAAGACTGGAGGGAGAGCAACCAGAGATTAAGACTCAAAGATTCTGACACAAATAACGGTGTTATTGTTTCATTGCAATACGAAATGACCACAATGATGAATTTGATTCAAGGAATGACGATCAGTAGCCCAACACCGCAATAAGTTAAAACACCGCAAGGTGCGCAAATTGCAGTGATGGACATGCGATGGAGGATTGTCCACAAAACCCACAGTCTGTTTATTTTGTAAAGGACAACCCCTTTTCCAACACCTACAACCCCGGTGGAAAAACCACCCAAACTTTTCTTGGAAGAATCAACAACAAAATTTTCAATCTGTGGCACAAAAAGAAGGGCCACCAGGATTCTTTCAACGGAACAACGGTCAATAGAGCAACCAAGCAAGTAGCTCACAACAACCACCGCAATCTTCTTCCCTAGAGAGCCTATTGAATAAATATATAGAGAAAAATGAGACGGTGCTTCAAAGTCAGGCTACGTCCATCCGCAATCTTGAATTGCAAATGGGCCAGATTACAAATGGGCCAGATTACAAATGAGCTCAAAAGTAGACCGCAAGGGGCGCTGCCAAGTTCAACCGAGCTTCCACGTAACCCAAGGGGTTCAGGTAAGGAGCAATGTCAGGTTGTGACATTGTGCAGTGGAAAGACTGTGGAGGGAGAAAAGAATGAGCAAAACAGATCAACCTCCATAGCAGCTAAACCTACGATTGCGGCAATGCAAGAAGAAGAAAAAGAAAATGAAGCAATAGAACCTGAGGTTGCGTCAACCTCAAAGTCAAATGAAATAGGAACCATGAAAGTCCAGTTACCACCTTTCCCTTAGAGGCTAAAGAAGAAGAAAAATGAAGAGGTACAGTACCAACACTTCCTATCTATGTTAAAGCAATTACATGTTAATATTCCTTTCAGTGAAGCGATTGAGGAAATGCCTGCCTATGCCAAGTTTCTGAAGGACATGGTAACCAAGAAAAGAGGCATTGGAAAATTTGCCATGGTGGCACTAACGCGAAGTTCCAAATCTATTATCCTACGGGAGATGAGCAATCCTAGGAGTTTCACTATTCCTTGCTCCATAGGAGGACTCTATATTGGGCAAGCCCTATGTGACTTGGGGGCCAGCATAAATTTGATGCCATTGTCAATCTTTTGACAACTAAATGTGGGGCAACTTGTGCCTACATCCGTGATTCTCCAACTGGCCGACAGGTCTCTGGTTCACCCAGAGGGTAAGGTGAAGGACGTGCTGATCATGATTGATAAATTTATTTTGCCAGCTGACTTCATCATCCTGGATTATGAGGCCGATAAAGATGTGCCCATCATTTTGGGGTGACCTTTCCTATCAACGAGTCGTGCTCAAATTTATCTGCATAAGGACGAGATCACTTTGTGCATAAATGGACAGAAGCTCAAATTTAATATAATTCGTGCCATGAAATTTCCTGATGAGGAAGACCTGCCAGATTCGGAAGATGACTTGAATTTGATTGAAGAAGAAAAGTCTGATGAAAAGTATGAAGAAGAGGATGCCGACGCATTTGTAGCTGCCTACAATGCGATTGTAGCAAAAATGAACAAGGAAGAAGGATAGATCGCAACACAAGAAGAAGAGCCGAAGGAAGAAAGAAAAATAATGCAACCTTCCCTCATGAAGCTACAAACCCTTGAACTAAAAACCCTACCAATGCATCTAAAGTACGCATTTCTGGGGCAGAATGAGAAGCTGCCAGTAATAATTTCCTCTATGCTCAATGCAGATCAAGAGAATGCGTTGATGAGCCTTCTCAAAAAGCATGTGCGAGCAATCGGCTGGACGCTCGCTGATATCAGAGGAATTAGCCCCGCGTACTACATGCACCACATTTGTCTTGAGGACGACCACAAAGCAACTATTGAAAATCAATGCAGACTTAACCCTGCGGTAAAGAAAGTCGTCAAAAAGGAAATTAGTAAATGGCTGGATGCAGGCATTATCTATCCCATTGCAGATACCACGTGGGTCAGCCCCGTGTAATGTGTACCGAAGAAGGACGGAATGACAGTAGTCCCCAATGAGAACAATGAATTAATACCGCAAAGAACCATCACTGGATGGCACATATGTATGGACTACTGCAAATTGAATGCGGCCACAAAGAATGATCACTTCCCTCTGCGATTCATCGATCAAATGCTGGACAGATTGGTAGGGAATGATTTTTACTGTTTCTTGGATGGATACGACGTGTACAACCAGATCATGATAGCTCTTGAAGACCAAGACAAGACCACATTCATCTGCCCATATGGGACATTCACTTTCCGCCGTATGCCGTTCGGCCTCTGCAATGCGCCAAGCACGTTCCAGAGGTGCATGATGGAAATATCATTAGATTATCTCGAGACTCAGTAGAAATATTTATGGATGACTTCTTCGTTTATGGGAACACTTATGAAGTCTGCCTGGCCAATTTGGAGAAAATTCTGAAAAGATGTGAAGCGACGAACCTGGTGCTGAACTGGGAAAAATGTCACTTCATGATGACAGAGGGTATAGTGTTGGGACATAAGGTCTCTCGAGAAGGGTTGAAGGTGGACAAAGCAAAGATTGGCGCAGTTGAAAAGCTTCCACCTCCAACCAACGTGAAGGCAATACAAAGCTTCCTGGGGCATGCTGGATTCTACAGGCGATTCATTAAAGACTTTTCTAAGATAGCAAGATCATTGAGTGCATTACTAGAGGCAGATAGAAAGTTTTGACAACAATTACCTCAACGCATTTCAAATTTTAAAGGATGTGCTGATTACCGCACCCATCTTAATTGCGCCGGATTGGACACTGCTGTTCGAATCATATGCGACACAAGCGGGTATGCGATGGGAGCTGCGTTAGCGCAAAAGAAGAAAACAATTTTGCACCCCATCGCATATGCGAGTAAAAATTTGAACCCTGCTCAACTTAATTACACCACCACTGAAAAAGAGCTCCTGGCTGTGATTTTTGCATTGGAAAAATTTCGGGCATACTTATTGGGAACCAAGGTACTCATTCATACTGATCACTCGACAATCAAATATTTGATGACAAAAAAGGATGCAAAGCCGAGATTGATCAGATGGGTTCTCCTCCTTCAAGAATTTGATATCGAGATAATTGATCGAAAGGGGATAGAGAATCAAGTTGTAGATCACTTGTCCACACTGAAAAATCCTGAGGTTGACCGCAATGAATCTGAAGTGAGTGTCGTGTTCCCGGACGAGCAGGTGTTTCGCATAGAAGAACTGCCATGGTATGCTGACATCGTTAATTATTTGGTATGTGAACAATTTCTTGAAGATTACACCTACCATCAACGAAAGAAGCTCAAGAATGAATGCAGACACTACTATTGGGATGAGCCAAATTTGTATAAACGAGATCCAGACCAAATCATTCGATTATGCATACCAGACGCTACTCAACAACGCATATTGTCACAATGCCATGATTCACCTTATGGAGAGCACTTTGGAGGACAACGTACTGCAGCCAATGTTTTACAAAGTGGATTCTTCTAGCCATACGCATATTGTCACAGTGCCACGATTCACCTTATTTAAGGATGCTGCTGACTACACAATGAAATGCAATCAGTGTCAGCGCATTAGCAACATTTCATGGAAGAACGCAATGTCGATGAATACTATCTTGGAGCTGGAACTATTCGACGTATGGGGGATTGATTTCATGGGACCATTCCCTCCTTCAAACGGTAAGCACTATATTTTATTAGCCGTTGACTATGTCTCCAAGTGGGTAGAGGCAGTTGCATGCACCGCAATTGATGTGGTAGTAGTCTCCTAGTTCCTGAAGAAAAATATTTTCACGCGTTTTGGCACTCCCCGTGCTATCATAAGTGATGAAGAATCACACTTTGTCAACCATAATATAAAGGAACTGCTGCGCAAGTATAATATCCTCCACAAAGTGGCCACTGCATACCACCCACAAACAAATGACCAAGCTGAAGTGTCCAATCGGGAAATTAAATTGATACTTGAGAAGGTAGTCAAACCTTCGCGAAAGGATTAGGCAATGAAGCTTGATGATGCATTATGGGCATACCAGACTGCATTTAAAACACCTATAGAATTGTCCCCCTATGCGTTGGTATTCGGCAAAGCGTGTCACTTGCCCTTGGAGCTGGAATATAAAGCATTGTGGGCGATAAAGAAACTAAATTTTGATTTAAAGAAAGCAGGGGAAGCACAGAAAAAGAAATTGGTCGATCTAGAAGAATGGAGGAACAACGCATATGAAAATGCAAAAATTTATAAGGAGCGCACCAAGCGCTGGCATGATCAACGCATATGCAGTAAGAACCTCTAAGTCAGGTAGAAAGTCTTGCTTTTCAATTCATGTTTGTGACTCTTCCCGGGAAAGCTAAAGTCTCGTTGGTTCAGACCATTCATAATTCTACAAGTACTTCCGCATGGCACAGTTGAATTATCAAATGACGACGTTGCCAACATATTCAAAGTCAATGGGCAGCGAGTAAAGGCATACCATGGAGAAGAATGGCATCGCCAAGTCGACTCTATGGAACTAAGAAACTTTGAATAAAGAAGGAAGTAAGTGGTCCCTTCGTTGTTAAATGATCGCAAATTCTCAGGGACGCAAGTTTTGGAAAACTTCAACTCTTTTCTCCACTACTCAGAATCTTCACTATCTTTTCAGCTATCTTTTCATTTTTCAGTTCTATTAAAAAAAAAAAGCCTTTTCTTTTGGTTAAAATAATTTGACCCTCTCTTTGTTTTCCTTACAACGATCGAGGCGTTGGATTGTGGGAACGTACGCAAAGCAACACTTATCTTATTCCATCGCCGCAACCCAATGAGGAATGATCGCCGCAAGGTGGATGCGTCAATACAATGCGGGCGACAACGCTAAATTTGGGGGTGTACCTTTCCTTATCTTTACTTCAAATTTTGCCCTACCATTGCATATTATTTTTCAAAGTTTTATCACCGTATCCTCTTTGATTACAGCAATCATATCACCAGTAGACAACTTTAGTAGTTTACCACTTGTTGTTCTTCGCCAAGTATGATTTCAATGATGAAAAATATGCTTCTATCTCTTTTGTATATGCTAGAGCCAACGTAAATGTTAGGATACTCACCTTATGAAATATTTCTCAAAGTTAGGGGTTTGCTAGCTTCTTTCAAACTCTCTTTACAACGCAATTTTTTGACCATCGCATGACTTATTTTAATCTTTTAGGCAATGAGGACATTGTCGCATTTTAAAATTTGGGGGTGGAGTATTTGTTTCCGGCCTTGCTAAAAAAAAAGAAGGGATGATATTTTAGAATAACAACTCCACTGTCAACACAATGGGAAACCCATGATTGATAAGAGTTAAGTTGTGAAAGGCAGTTACCCGTAGTTGGATGTCCGCATGACACACATAGAGGTAAGCCAAGATGAAAGTAAGTCACAAGGATCAACACATAAATAAATGACCACAACTCCACTGCCAAATTGGTATGAGTTTAGTCTGAGGAAGAGTGCATTGCTCGTAGTTGGATGTCCGCATGACACCCGTGGGGGCAAGCCAAAACGAAGGCAAAGCACTTGGATCAGCGCAAGGTCAGAAAAAATATAGAAATGAAGAAAATTTTTGTGCAAGGATAAATCATTTAACACCCCGGTGGAAAATTTTCTTTTTGAAATAAATCATGCGATGTTCCGAAATTTAGTAAAGTCCTTATGAAAGTTAAGCTTGCAATCCCTAAGTCTTAGAAATATTTTAGGAAGAGATTTGAATAAGACTTAAGGAAATTCTAGCATATAGGATCTGAACGAAGTATCCGTGAGAAATCTAGGAAAGAAAACTTTGCGGTTAACTTGCTCAAGGAATCTTTAGCTTATGCTTGAGGACAAACATTGTTTAAATTTTGGGGTGTGATAACGGGCAGAAATGCACGTTATCAAAGTGTTAAGTTCTTAAACAATGTTGGATTGAGTTGATAGAATATGTTGAATTGCATCCATTAACATAAATTCTACAATATTGCGGTCGCATGCATCCAACGCATTCGGGTAGTTGATCTCTATATTTTTGTGCAGAATAATGTGTTAACGCAATGCAAAGAATGCAATCATAGGAATACATCGGTCGAGTGCAACTTCATCGCAAGACTTTGCGTTGATCGTGCTTGCAAACATCCACCCAAGAAGAATCACCGTAACATGGTGGACGCATCCAGACGAAAGGAAAATTAAGATCGATGGGACAGAAAGCTGACGGCAGTCGGATCCAAATTAAGTTGACAGCCGATAACGGTCACAAAGTACATCCAGTTTTAGTGACAACTATCCGGCGCATCAGTCAGGAATTAAAGCCGTCCCATCTGTACAACCAAGAGAGAGAAGCCGCCTTTCACCTTTGATGCCCTATAAATACCAAGTGCATTTTTCAGAGAAGGGGTTAAGCAGTCGATTACTTCATCACTTTACAAGTTCACACCTCTGTTCATAGTTTTCTTTTCCCTTTCACGACGGAGCTAGAGAAGAGTGGTGACGCTGGAGATCATCCAAGGCAGCTCGAGAGAGAACCTTGGGGCGTAAGAGTAGAGAGCGGGTTGACTCTCGCGAAAGCGAGAATATCTTTAGAGCACGAGTAGAACAGGGTAACACCTGGTGGCAAGAAATTGCTCCAGGCTCTTTACTATACTTGCATTGTTATTCTATACTTCATCTTTTATCTATTCAATGAAATTTCTATTTCTACATTTGCTCACTCTCTTAATACGCATGAGTAGCTAAACTAGTTGAATGAGTTGAGAAGAACTAAGCTAACATGATCTAGGAAGTTCATTGCTTGCGATTGTCTAGTTTTATGCTTTGCGAAACATCCCTTTAGAGTTGCTCGAGAGAGAATCTAAAGAAAGAATCTAATGTCTCAAGAGAGCTAGGTTAGAATCTGACTTGAAAGAGCAAGATTAGGCTTGCATAAACAAGAAATAGGGATTAGAGATAAGCTTTGTTTATCAACTTGCATCGCATGTATCCTAGGAATATGAATGATATTATGTGGTCGCATATTTGTATGAATGTCATGTTGTCATTGCATAAATAGAAATAGAGGTTTATGTGTAAATCCTGTAGACTTATCTCATATTTATCGCATGCGTTCTAGCCTTAGAAGTCGTGGCATTCACGCCGAGAGGTGGTTTACTATTGTATGCATGTTTCATGATTGCAAGGCATGAACGCAACCTAGGGAGTGTTAGCCGAAACCCATCTCAACCCGTTCACTACATATACATCATATTTCCCATTGCCAACTCTTTTCGAACTTTGCTGCATTTATTATTATTTTCATTAATACAACAACAACTCAACACTTATTTATTTAATCGGTTATCACAAGTTTTCATAAAAATCTCTAATGCAACTATTTTCACAAGTCCCTGTGTTCGACCCTAGACTTACTAGGAAACTCAGAGGAATTTACACTTGGATTCCGCTGGGGAAACTTGAGTGCACAACACTATCCATCAACACATATCATCCACATTTTCCACATTTCATAAATTTAAGCATCAATGAATGGCATAACCATCCAGAAAGCAATAAAAGTCATTTCCAGCTAGATTGTCTAGCATTTGGTCAATGAATGGCAGAGGGAAATGATCTTTCTTTGTGGCCACGTTCAGCTTGCGATAATCCATGCAAATGCACTACCCAGTGACGGTCCTTTGCGGTATTAATTCATTGTTTTCATTCAGGACTACCGTCATGCTGCCCTTTTTTGGCACACACTACACGGGGTTGACCCATGTTCTATCTGCTATAGGATAGATAATGCCCGCATCTAACCATTTAATGATCTCCTTTTTAACGAATTCTTTCATCGTAGGGTTGAGCCTGCATTGATATTCGATCATTGCTTTATGGTCCTCTTCAAGACGAATGCGGTGCATACAATACGTTGGGCTAATTCCTCTAATGTCGGCGAGTGTCCAGCCAATTGCTCGCACATGTTTCCTTAGAATGCTCATCAATGCATTCTCCTAGCCTTCGTTCAGCTCAGAGGAAAAAATAACAAGCAACTTCTCAGTCTGCCCCAAAAATGCATACTTTAAATGATTTGGCAGGGTCTTTAATTCCAGTGTTGGTGGTTCTACTAGGGATGGTTGCATTGTTTTTCTCTCTTTTTTTTTTCGGTTGGATCTTCTTCTTGATTTGCGATCATCTCTTCTTCCTTGCTTGTTTTTGTCATGATCGCATTACAGGCAGCAACGGATGTGCTGGCATCCTCTTCTTCATTATCTTCATCAAACTTTTCTTCTTCAATCGTATTCTGGTCATCATCTGAGTCATGTAGGTCTTCTTCATCCGGAAACTTCATGGCACGAATAATGTTAAACTTGAGGTTTTGTTCATTGATACTTAAAGTGATTTCACCTTTATGCACATCAATTTGAGCACGACCTGTTGATAAAAATGGTCGCCCCAGAATGATGGGCACATCCTTGTCGGCCTTGTATTCCAAAATGATGAAGTCGGCTGGTAGGATGAATTTTTCAATGGTGATCAGCACGTCCTTCACCTTTCCCTCTGGATGCACTAGAGATATGTCGGCCAGTTGGAGAGTCATGGTTATGGGCACAAGTTGCCCCACATTCAGCTGCCTAAAGATCGACAGAGGCATCAAATTTATGCTGGCTTCTAGGTCACACAAGGCTTGCCCGATGTACAGTCCTCCTATGGAGTAAGAATAGTAAAGCTCCCAGGATTGCTAATCTTCAGTGGAATTATTGATTTAGAACTTTGTGTTAATGCCACCGTGGCAAACTTACTAGCTCCCCTCTTCTTAGTTACCATATCCTTCAGAAACATTGCGTAGGCAAGCATTTCCTCAATCGCTTCACTTAATGGAATATTAATATGTAATTGTTTTAACATAGATAGAAATCATTGGTACTGTACCTTTTCGTTCTTTTTCTTCCTTAGTCTCTACGGGAAAGAAGGTAACTGCACTTTCACAGTCCCCGTCTTAGTTGGCTTTGAGGTCGACGCAACTGATGGTGGGAATTTAGAGATCAATTTTACTCGAAAACCAAAGTCCCGTGGACGCGGTATGCGATGCATGTTCCTAAGATATGCGTTGATAGTCATGCGTCGATAGTCATGCGTTGGACTGATAATGCGTTAATGAATGTATGCGATGACCATGCATCCTGCCACAAGTTTTCTGGCACTCACGCAAAGTATAATGCAAATGCAAGTTTCTCGTGTAATCCGAGGTCGAACACAGGGACTTGTAGCTATATGTATGTGGTAATGTGCATGCGGCAATTTGAATAAAAGAATGGAAGGGATGTTGTTAATTTAATCCTACTCCTACTTCTATCTAACAGACAACGCAATGAGAATAGTCATGAAAGATAGAGATGCGGTAAACCTTGACTTGAAATAAATGTATGGGAAAATAGATAAAATGAGGAGATGATTTCATTGCAAACCTTAAGAGTGACCGCAAGGGCTTCCCTAGTCAACGCAAGCCAATGCGATCATGCAACACACATACAATAGTAAACCACCTCTCGGTGCGAATGCTACGGCTTCTAATACTTGAATGCATGCGATGTACGTGCAAAGATGCCTATAGGGCCTACACATAAGCCTCTAATCCTTGTCTATGCGATGATACACAAACAAGGCGACCACATATCATCATACCTATCTCTAGGGTGCATGTGATGCATGTTGACATATAGAGCTTATCTCTAAGTCCTTATCTCTTGCTTATGCCAATCTAATCTTGCTCTCTCGAGCCTAGATTCTAACCTAGCTCTCTCGAGTCATTAGGTTCTTTCTTTAGATTCTCTCTCGAGTAGCTCTAAAGGGGTGTTGGGCACAACATAAAACAAGACAAATGCATGGACTTGGTTGACGCAAGATTACTCCTATCTCTAGTGAACAATGCATGCCTTGCTTAATGCGTCCAACCACTTACCCTCCTGGACAGTTGATTGTTGCTGACTTTACTCATAGACAAACAGTGCATTAGCCAATAAACAAGCGTTGCAGCAGCTTCACACTAAGCAAATAAGATTACTCACACACTCGCGCAACGCACATCTCTCAGTGGGTTGCTACATGCTTCATATTCCTAATCCATATGACTAAGTATGCAATACCCAAGCACTCCCACTAAGTGTTGCAATGAAAGTAAAGATGCTAAGCAAAGAAGATGGAGATGGAGTCAAAGGAACAGAGAAATGCATTGAAAACAGATTGTATTAATTCCTTAATTCCAAAATGTCATACAATACAATATGAGCAAAGAAAGGCAAAGGAAATGACTAGCTAAAAGTAAAGATTTGCTCCCAATGGATGTGCGTCAAGGTTGCCGGTGGTGCCATGGATGGGCGGAGGAGCTGGCTCTCTCGAGATCTAGCTCCGGTCGAAGGCTTCAGTCGTCACTCGGAATGGATGAAGGAGGTGAAGAACTCTCAGCCATCTTCTCACGTTTTTGTCTGGATCGTGAGGAAAATCCCTGGATCCCAAGGATCCTCCCCGGATAACTTGACTTTCAGCTCATCGGCTTCTATTTATAGAGCTTGGGTCGCTGACAGCATTAATTGGACTGCTCTGAGTCTGACGTTCAGCACGTTAGTCCTTTTCTGAACCTCTGCCACTAACGACGTGGTAGGTGAAATGTCAACATCATCTTTTGGTTTTTCTCGAGGTAGATGCGTTGATGCGTTCATTCCACCAACTTTGCGTTGATCCCATTAGAATGCATTATCGCATAGCTGCAATCATTCACTAGTCGCATTCGCTTAATACCGCAACTCTACACGATGACCGCAATTTCTTGACAAGTGCAACTCCAATGCGATGGACGCATATGGCTGATTACCACAACATCCATACGTTGATCGATGCATTTGCCTTTGCGATGGAGTGTTTCTCCGCATGCGGTCATTTATGCGGTGGTTCAATTTTCGTGTTTACGTTCATTTCCTGCATTAGCTACAAAAATAGAACATTGAATGCATAATTAATGCAAAATAACGGGTTAGCTGAGATTTGGCATGTTGATCGACGCAAGCTCATTTTCTCATGAATTTCTATCATGATTTCCGCATATACTGCCTAACAACCTTCATAATTCTAAGTAAAAGGCCTAAGATGACATGCATTTCTGCATGTCATTAGCAACCTCTGGTTCTTCTGGTTCTTTCTCTCTTTCTTCTTCTTGCGTCACCGCAACTTCAGACTCTTCCGCAATGGGTGCTGTCCGACTAAGCTCCTTCTTTTCTCCCTCCATAGTCTTCCCACTTCACAATGTCATAACTTGACATTGCTCTTTACCTGATCCCCCCGGGTTTCGTGGGAGTTCTGTTGAACTCGGCAGAACCCCTTGCAGTCTATTCTTTAGCTCACTCGCAATCTGGCCCATCTGTAATTCTAGATTGCAGATGGACGTAGTCTGACTTTCAAGCACAGTTTCATTTTTCTCTATGTATTGCTTCAATAGGCTTTTGAAGGAAGAGGATTGTGGTGGTTATGAGCTACTTGCTTGATTTGTCTGACCGTTGTTGCGTGGGAAGAATCCTGGGGGCCCTTCTTTCTTCGCCACGGGTTGGAAATTCTGTTGCTGATTCTTCCAGGCAAAATTGGGGCGGTTTCTCCACCCGGGGTTGTAGGTATTCGAAAAGGGATTATTTTTTACAAAGTAAACGGATTGTGGATTTTGCGGGCAATCTTCCATCGCGTGCCCATCACCACAAGTCGCACACCTTGCGGTGTTTTGACTGATTACATTGATTTGCCCATTTTGCGGTGTTGGGCTGCTGATCGCAATTCCCTGGATTAAGTTCATCATTGCGGTCATCTGATTTTGTAGTAAAGCAATAGCACCATTACTTGTGTCATTGTCTTTGATTCTCAATCTTTGATTACTCTCTCTCAAATCTTCATGGTTCTTAGAGATGCGATCCAAGATATTCTTCACCTCGTCATATGTTTTACCAAGTAAACCACCAGCGGTTGCCGCATTGGCAGCAGTCTGCGAAGCGGGATTCAAACCATGATAAAAGATTTCCATCGGAAGGCAGTCTGGCAAACCATTGTGTGGACAATCCCTGACAAACCTTTTAAACCACGCCCAGGCATCGCTAAGCGATTGGTCCATGTCTTGTTTAAAATTTGTAATGAGTTTCCTTCGTCTGGCATTCTCAGTAGGTGGAAAGTATTTCTTCATAAAATTCTCCATGACCTGTTCCCATGAAGTGATCTCTCCCGGTTCGAGAGAATACGCCCATTTCCTAGCCTGATCACAGAGAAAAAATGGAAACAAAGTTAGTCAAACTTCTTCGGCAGAGATGTTTAGGAACACAAAAATATTGTAGATTTCAATAAAGCTTCAGAGGTGGGCATGCGGGTCCTCGCCACACTGATACCTTGTAGAAACACAAGTTATTTATGCTGCCTTATTCAGATATTGCGGTCAAAAGAGAAGGAATATGCGTCGATTGTATGAAAATTGGCTCAGAAATACAATAAATATAAATTATCGCAATTACACCCACTAACATCATTAAGATGGTAGAAAAGGATATTTCTACTCTGTTTTGCAGGAAACCAAGTCACCGCTTGCGATCAAGGCTCAACGAGAATCTGAACAAAGCATCTCTGTCACATCGCACCCGTCAGCTAACAATGAAGAGACGATTAACACAATGATGGCACAATGCGACAGCCGATCCCGAGCTGAATTTTAACCGCATGCAGTAATAAAAACAACACTGCATGCGAGCAACCAATCGAAAGATGCAGCTGAGCAATGCAAACGTGAAGGATTGTGACACGTGTACAACTAACCGTTGTGCAGATTTGACGGTCTGATTGCATAACAGAACGAATATTTATTCCTCCATCTTCAGAATTTTCATAACAAGAAGTGAGGTCCACAAGCCAGGAGTCAAAGTTTTTCACCTATAAATACCCCCCACTGAATTCAGAGAAGATATACTTGATACGAGGGCTAATTGATGATAGATTATTGAGAGAGAGGCTGAGTTGAGTACTGATCGTAAGAAATCCGGGAAGAGAAGAGACAAGGCCGAGAGGTGAGTCTCAGTGTGATTCTGCTAGATCCCCGCCATGAAGCTCTGTGCTTAGATCCCTACTATCAGTTGAGCAAGCCTGAGAGGGAAGCTCGTCCTTCCGCACGATCCATCCACGCCGGCAAGCAAATCTCTATCCAGATCGGCGCCAAGACGTTGGCGTTTATTTGTATTTTTTTCTAACTCTATTTCGTCAATTGTATTTCATTCTCTTAATCTTTTCATTCACAAATCATGTATCAGACGCTAAATAGTTTTATTGAATGTCTCGATCACCTTCATTTCCACTTTTCTGTCTATTTTCGTTCCTCCATTAATCGTTTTCTCCATGAAGTTTTCTTAATACCTTGGTAATTAATATGGATTAAACGAGTAACTTAATCTGTGCTAAAGAGATAAATGCATTTAGCTAAGGCATGCTAGACGACATCTTTACCTGTGAGAGTAGAAGTGAAGATGTCATTCTGATATGTTGAGAGAAGGTTAGAAGAATGCATTAACTAAAGCAAGTAGTACTTCCAGAGATGGAAGCAACCTTGCGTTCATTATATTTGTCCCTGTTTCACCACAGAGATGTGGGAATGCGGCCAATCACCGAGAGGTGTATGCCAAGGGAAAAGCAGAACCATACTTATATCTTGAACGCAATTAAGGAACTTGCGATGTTTGTATTAATTATCTTCTCTGTTTCTGCTTCACACATAAGACTTGTCACCACATTTCATGATCTTTTATAATCTTCACAGCCAGCCTTGACCTTAGTATCTTGTTTCATGAAACCTGTATCTTGTATCATCTTAGCTTAGATTTACTTTATCGCAATTTACTTTAATGCAATTTATGTTATTATCGCATTTTTACCGCTTTACTTTACTTTATCGCATGTTTAATTACCTGTACACAAAACTCTTTTATAAATTGAAAAACCCCTGGTCGCATATATCACAAACATAACGCAATAACCTCAAACAGTCCTTGTGTTCGACCTCATATCACACCGAGAAACTTGCGGTGAAATTATACTTGGTTTCAATGTAAGGAAACTTGTGACAACGCACAACATACTACAAGAACATTCATTAATAACACATATCTAGAAGTAGTATCACATATCATCGCATAAAAACTATGTCATCAGGTTTATGGCATGGACTTGCATCATACAAAAAAATCACGTTACAAGTTTATGGCGCCGTTGTCGAGGACTTGTTAACGGTTTATTGTTTGAGTGTGTTTGTGGTGTTTTTCAGGACAGATCTCATTGTACTGGCTGTTCAATGCAGAAAGCAGCTTGATGGTTTATGAGTACTAGTGCTGCACCAGAATTCAAAGCTGACCTTGAGATCGAGCGTACCTTTCGCGCAAGAGCACATCTGGACCAAATTAAGTCCGCAGAGAATCAAAGGGAAAATGGGCCAGCGCAAGGCTCCATATTTCTTGTGTGGCATCGGATTTCTATATCTTCTCACCAGGAATCGTAAGACAAACGAATGAAGAGAATGTAAGAGTTGAAATAAAACCAATTATGCTGCAGATGATTCAGAATATGGGTCAATTTGGAGGATTACAAGGAGAAGACCCACATGCGCATATGACTAATTTTGTAGACATGTGCAGCGCATTCTCCATGCCTGATGTGAATCAAGAAAGACTTAGGTTATATATTTTTCCGTACACACTGCGGGATGAAGCAAAGAGGTAGGCTCAGTCATTAGAGCCAAATGACATTAAAGCATCGGAAAAATTGGTTGATAGGTTCATGAACAGATTCTTCCCTCCAGCCGTCAACACAAGAAGATGGAGGGATGTGCTAAACTTTGAGCAAAAGGGTTATGAAACCTTGAGCACTGCATGGGTGCGATTCCGATAGTTAGTGAAGAGTTGTCCGCATATCGGGATTCCCGATAGTATTCTGATGGAAACCTTTTACAATGGCTTAGACTAATCAACGCAAGCAGTTATCGATGCCTTCGCAGAAGGAGGATTAATGAACAGATCATAAACGGAAGCAAAGAATATCTTGGATCGCATCTCGCGACATTCTGATGAATGGATTGGTATCAGGCTTGAGGTAAGAGGTCTGGAGCAAGAAAGAGTAGAAAGTGCTGATGTGTCAACTGATATAATGAGCGCACTAGTCGATCAAATGACCACAATGACCTCACTCCTCCAGACGGTGGCTAACCAACAGAGAACTCTCTCAAGGATCAGCGCAAGTTAATGCGGTGGCTGACGTGGCCACAATGAATTACGTCCAATGTGGAGAGGGACATTCAGTAGAAGTCTGCCCATGGAATCAACAACCCGTATATTCTATCTATGATGAATCGTTTGGCAACATCTATAACCCTAGTTGGTGGGATCACCCAACTTCAAGTTGGGACGGGAACCACAACCAGGGGGGCTATAGTTTCTATTACAATAGTTATCAAGGGGATAGAGGCAACCCTCCGGTCTTTATTACTCTGGACTGTAACCCAGGTAATTCTCAAGGTATAGCACCCTATGACCAACCGTTCTTATATGATACCTCTTACACCACCTTGTCTCTGGAGACATTGTTAAAACATTACATCGAAAAGAGCGAGGCAATGAGACAATCGCAAGCTGACTCCCTTAAAGGATTAGAAGAGCAGATAGATCAGCTTACGAGGGAATTAACGAAGAAAGCGCCTGGTACGCGACACAGCAACTCAGGAGCATCGGGGCAGCGAGGTAAAGAATAATGTCACGCAGTGACATTTAGAAGTGGCAAAACAATAGCCTCTATGCCATCAGTACTAGATGCGACAACACCACCAGTAGTTTTGACTATTAATGATGACCAATCAACTAATAATGGAAAAATTAACAGTTCAGAAGCAAGTTCACCTACAAAAGATGAAGCTCCTCAAGACTTGGATTCTCAATCAACGCAACCTCCAGATAATGAAACACAGCAAGAACAGGACCTCCATAAACAGCCAACGCAACAAGAAGTAAGGTGGGATCCTCTACCTTTCCCATCCAGGTTGAAGAAGAAAGACGATAGTAAGCAATTTTAGAGGTTCTTGGACGTTCTCCGACAGCTACATATTAACATTCCCTTAATAGAAGCACTAGAGCAGATGCCGAGTTATGTAAAATTTCTCAAGGATATCCTTGCCAATAAAAGAAAGATCGGGGAAAATGAAACAGTTGCGTTAATATATGAATGCCGCACACTGTTTCAAAACAATATCCCCACTAAAATGAAGGACCTTGGGAGTTTTACATTGCCCTGCACGATCGGAGTGAAGATGGTCGGGAACGCACTGTGCGATTTAGAGGCAAGCATAAATCTAATGCCCTTGTCGATTTTTAAGAAGCTGGATATCGACAACGCAAGACCAACCATGATCATATTACAGTTGGCCGATAGATCAATAAAGCATCCTGAGGGCAAGATAGAGGATGTACTCGTGCAAGTGGACAAGTTTATCTTTCCGACAGATTTTGTCATATTCGATTACGAAGTTGATAGCGAAGTCCCTATCATCTTGGGTCTCCCATTTCTCGCAACAGGGCAAGCACTAATCGATGTGCAAAAAGGGGAATTGACCATCAGGGTCGACGATCAGGAAGTACAATTCAACGTGTTCAATGTGTTGAAGTACCCAGGTGACATGGAAAACTGCCAATTTATTGAGGAACTGCAGGAAGAACATTGGCACGAACCCTTGAAGGAGCTGGAGGAAGAAGATCTTGGAATCGGCGCAATATTGGAGGAGGACTACGCAACAATTCATACTTAATCAAATTTTGAACTGCTCAAGTTATCTGAACGGACCTCACAACGCATTAAGCCATCTTTGGAAGAGCCACCTGTGCTAGAGTTAAAGTCGTTGCCCGTGCACCTTAAGTATGCTTACTTAGGAAGTAACAACACGTTACTAGTTATCATTTCCGCATCACTGAGTAAGGAGAAAGAAGATGTGCTCATACAGATCCTAAGAAATAATGCAAAGGCCTTAGGATGGACCTTGGCAGACATTCGAGGAATCAGTCCCTCGTATTTTATGCTCAAGATTCATCTAGAAGAAGGAAAGACAGGATCGGTAGAAAGGCAATGCCGCTTGAACCCGACTATGAGGGAGGTTGTAAAGAAGGAAATAGTGAAGTTGCTGGACGCAGGAGTCATCTACCCGATATCTGATAGTAGCTGAGTGAGCCCAGTGCAGTGTGTTCCAAAGAAAGGGATGACAGTTGTCACTAATGACAAGAATGAATTAATTCCCACAAGAACGACTACGGGGTGGAGAATTTGCATGGATTATCGCAAGTTAAACTTGGCCACTAAAAAAGACCACTTTCCACTCCTGTTCATTGATCAAATGCTAGACAGACTTGCAAGGAATTAATTTTTCTATTTTCTTGACGGCTATTCAGGGTACAATCAAATCGCAATTGCGCTGGAAGATCAAGATAAGAAAACATTCACGTGCCCATTTGGTACGTTTGCATTCCAACGCATGCCATTTGGACTCTGCAATGTGCCAGGCACTTTCCAATGATGCATGATGGCAATATTCTTAGATTACTTGGAGGAGTCAGTCGAGGTATTCATGGATGATTTTTCAGTATTCAGCAATAATTACGACTCCTGTTTATCTAACCTGGAGAAGGTTTTGAAGAGAGGCGTGGCAACTAATCTTGTTTTGAACTGGGAAAAATGCCACTTTATGGTAGAAGAAGGAATAATTTTGGGTCACAAGATCTCTAAAGTAAGATTGGAAGTTGATCAGGCAAAAATTGATGCAATTTCCATGTTACCCCCACCAGTGAACGTGAAAACACTTAGGAGCTTTTTGGGACACGTTGGGTTTTATAGAAGATTTATTCGCAACTTCTCCCAGATCGCAAGGCCCCTAAGTGCGCTCCTTGAAGCTAACTGAGAATATAATTTTGATGATGCATGCATCAAAGCATTCTACACATTGAAAGATGCGCTCATCACCGTACCCATTCTGGTGGTACCAGACTGGACGCAACCATTTGTGTTGATATGCGACGCTAGCGGATATGCTGTGGGTGTAGTATTAAGTCAGCGCAAGGACAAGGTATTGCATCCTATTTATTATGCAAGTAAAACATTGAATGATGCGCAGAGGAACTATACAACCAAAGAGAAGGAAATGCTCGCAGTGGTATTTGCATTGGAAAAATTCCGACAATACTTAATCGGAACAAACGTTGTGGTGTATATGGATCACTCTGCGATCAAGTATTTGATGACAAAGAACGATACAAAACCAAGGCTTATATGGTGGGTGTTGCTACTACAAGAGTTTGACTTAGAGATCAAAGACCGGAAGAGCACCGAGAACCAAATCGCGAATCATTTGTCAAGATTTAAGAATTGCGAGGTTCAAGGTAAGGAAACGATGAGCTGCTGATGGCAGTAGGCATTAATGTTCCCTGGTATGCGAACATCATGAATTTCATTGTTTGCGATCAAATACCAGATGAATATAATTACCAGCAGAAGAAGAAGTTAAGACTTGATGTCAAATTTTATTTCTGGGACGACCCATTCCTATATCGACTTGGTCTTGATCATATATTACGTCGATGCGTTCCTGAGCACGAAGTCAAACACATTCTGAAGATGTGTCATGAGTCCCCTTACGGAGGACACTTTAGGGGGCAGTAGACTGCAGCAAAGGTTTTACAGTGTGGCTATTTCTAGCCAATACTGTTCAAGGATGCCCAAGCCCACATTGTGCAATGCGACAGATGTCAAAGAAGGAGGAATATGTCAAAGAGAAATGAAATGTCATTGACATCAATCTTAGAAGTGGAATTATTTGATGTTTGAGGAATTGACTTCATGGGCCCGTTTCCACCATCAAAAGGTCATCACTATATCCTGGTCGTAGTTGATTATGTATCAAAATAGGTTGAGGCTATCGCATGTACCAAGAATGATTCGGCCACAGTGGCGAAGTTTCTTAAGAAGAATATTTTTGCTCGATATGGGACACCACAGGCCTTAATCAGCAATGAGGGCTCTCACTTTATCAACTGCATAATTGTCAACCTGTTGACTAAATTTAACGTCAGCCATCGGGTTGCGACTGCTTATCACCCACAGACTAATGGGCAGGCGAACATTTCTAATCGAAAGATCAAAACTATCTTGGAGAAGGTAGTCAATACGTCCAGGAAGGATTGGTCACCCAAGCTTGAGGAAGCACTGTGTATCACACCCTGCCCTAGACCACCCTTTTAGCCTAGGAAAGGGCGTGACTGCAACAGTTATCAACCCTGTGGCAGACACTTACTGCCTACTAACTATTGCGGAATAACTCTAATACCAATATATAACTCATATACAACGGAATATCTTTAGGCCAAAATTTATTAATTTAGAAGCATAACATATTTAGAGTCATTACAACACTAGATTCACAAGTCCCAAAATCCACAAACCCTAGTCCCTATATGAACAACAGCAACATATGTACAATATTAACAGTAACCACCTAACAGACGGGTTACAAATCACGTTATCCTTTAGTGGCAGAGTAGATGCAGAGCTATCTTCAGAGGATTTGACTGCTTCTTGGGGGGGGGGGGTGGGGAGAAAACATTTGAAAACGGGGTGAGCTTGCGCCCAGTGGGTGACTTAATAAAGGTAATTGATTCTCATGCAAAATCTCAATAAAGAGTATAACTGAAATATAAGCTTCTACAGTACTTGTACTGTAGTATAAACATTTTCCAAGCATAAAACATATAAAGCTGTTTTAATCATAAAACAATAAAACTATTTCTCAGTGGAGAATAACCCTTACTGTGGATAAAACAATCCCAACACCAACTGCTAGTCAAGAGAGAACCCTTTTGCTCAATCTCTGACTCTAACTACCTACGTGCACGTAGCCATACTAAGTACCGTCATACCTTAGGTACTTCTGTTCAGATACCTTCTCAAACGTCCTTCAGTATCTGGTTGGTTTGGTACCTTCTCAAATGTCCTTTAGTACCAATAGATACCTTTTGAAATGTCCTTCAGTATGTAGTTGGGCGGATACCTTCTCAAATGTCCTTTAGTATCGCGTTTTAAGTAAAACTAGTCATAAATGACCTTCTCTTTAAAGCATGTAAAGTATAACACATATAAAAACGTGGCTTTAAAGGTACTAACGCATGTTGAGTATATTTAACACATATAAATCGCTCTTCAACAATTTCTCACACATGCATGCATTTAAAACATAACTCATGGTTTGCTTGGAAATTACTTTGTAAAACTAGCTGGCATGAGAATAATCTTCTTTAAAACATGCTTTCTATAACACGTTGTAATCAAACATTTTAAGAAAATGTTTTAGTCAAAACGTTTTAGCCACTCACCTTGATTGCTTAGGAGCTTTTCACTCTAGTAGCTCCCTTTTCTACCTCGGGCTCCCTTTTCACCCCTAGAATCCTGATTCAATTTACAGCTCAAATTACTCATAGTTTTAAATCTTATTTTGAGATACTTTCTTCTACAAACATATTATAAAATTTCTCAGGAAGCTTACCCCAAAATTTTAGCTCAGAAATCTTCATGGTTTGGTCAGAATCACAGAATCTTCAAGACTGGCCCAAACTGATCCTACAGCCTGACCCTTCTGCCTTCTTCTCAGTTTCCAGCCCGATCCCTTCAAGCTTTTCCTCCGGCAGCACTACCCTGAAAACTAGACTCTAAGAGCTTTCAGGTGACTTTGAAATCACTCCAAATGCACGAGTAAATCGAGAGAACTTCTAGTCCCAAGTTGATGCGTCCTCTTCAGACTTCACTGTCCAATGCGTCCTCTATGACTAACACATGGATTTAGCTCCAACGCAAGGTTTGCTCACTCTCCCACTCTTTTTATGGTATTTCTGAATTGTGAACTAAAAATGAAGTCTCTTGGCTCTATTTATAGGCATCCAAACCTTCTCCAGAGTTGACACCACCTACTTGGCTGTATGGCCAAGTGTCTCCTTCTCACCCCATCAATGCAATGTTGTGATCATCGCAAGCTAAGTGTCTTCCTCCCACGTTGCCAACGCATGAGCTTCCAATCAAATGCCACCACCTCAAATTATTAAGGCTTAAGGTTTTCCTTCCAAGAAGACACATGGTTTTGATGATGTTCTCCTGCTGATCTCATCCCTTGTATGCGTCCATCTCTTTGATGTTCAACACATAATCCATACTCAACGCATGGCCTATCATCAACGAATAGCAAGCCAAATCATTACCATCACAATTCAATTTAGCCATCGCAAGAGCTAGCCATCACCAACCCATAGGGTGACTATCCATCCTCGACGCATGCCTCACTAGGTAGCATTGCATGGCTTGCTTGGCATGGCCGCATGGTGCTGACCACCAACGCATAGGCGCGCTACATAGGCTGGTCGCTCAACACATTGAGCGTGCTTGGCGGCATGGGCTGCGTACGACGCCTTGATGCTTGGTTTGGTGCTTCAGCGCATAGGCGTGCTGCTTCGATGCATGGGCGTGTCGCGTATGCTGGCCATCGCTCGCTCGCTCGCTCGGCCGCATGGGCTGCGCGCTTGGCTGCATGGCAGAGCACCTCGACGCACGGCATGGCTACTCGACAGGGCGCTCAACGCATGGTCGTGCCCATTCAACGCATTGGCAGGGCGTCCGGCCGAGGCTGCTCGACGCATGGGCAGTCATTTGGCCGAGGCTGCTCGTTGCATGGCATGGGCGCTGGCCGAGGCTGCTCGACGCATGGCATGGATGCTGGCCTAGGCTGCTCGACGTATGGCTGGGCATTTAGCCGAGGTTGCTCGACGCATGGGATGCCTTCCAACGTGTCACTTCCATCTTCCTTCCTTCAGTCGCATGCCCTTACTAACAACCCTTCCAATGCATCACCACCACCCTTCTAATGCATTAACGCACAAAATTCTATACTCAGCCAAATTTCCAAATTTTTCCCAAAATCTAAACTTCCAAATTTCCCCTTTTCTTCAAATCTCCACTTTTTCCTCTACCATTCCACACTAGCTTCCACATCAATCTACTCATCACATTGATCTCAATAGGGAATATACTCAAGTAGAGAAATTAGGATTCGGGGTTCACACTGTGGGCATACAGGACTGCCTATAAAACACCAAATGGCATGTCCCCGTATGCCCTGGTCTTTGGAAAAGCTTGTCATTTGTCGCTCGAGTTGGAACATAAGGTGATGTGGGCATGCAAGAAGCTGAAGTTTGATTTAGCAAGTGCAGGGAAAGTCCAGAAGCTACAATTGAATCAGTTGGTCGAATGGAGAAGGGACGCCTATGAAAATGTCAAGATCTATAAGAAGAAAACCAAGAAGTGGCATGATGACCGCATAAATGACCGGACATTCACTGAAGGTCAACAAGTATTATTATTTAATGCTCGTTTGCGATTGTTCCCAGGAAAGTTGAAATCTCGCTGGTCTGGGCCGTTCAAAATCAAAACTATCTTTCCTCACGGTGCAGTGGAACTAACAACTTTAGACGGGACCAACGCGTTCAAAGTCAATGGTCAACGGGTTAAGCCTTACTACGGAGGCGACTTCGAGCGATGCATGGACACCATTGACTTGGGCAAGCAGGATTAAACTGCTTGCGGGGGAAGCAATTGTGGTAATTCTGAGAACTTCTTTCCATCAACATCCCTATCTATGTTTACTTACTTTCTTTACAGTCTTCTTTTACTGCCTTCTAAATCTCGTTACTTACTATTTTTTTTAGAATTAGCATTTAATGCTTTCTATAATTCTCTTCAATTTATTTTTTCATGTCATGTTTAATTCTTTTAATTTGTATACTTTAGTAGCGTCGTTCTTTAATGTTGTGAATGATTGGATGAAACATTAGACACTACAAAGTCTTTTCGACTTGCATTTTTATGACTTAAAAAAATAAAAAAAAAATTGGTATGTAATGTGATGATGGGTGCATTGTGTGTTAACAAGAGACACCTTGCATCCATTACACCCAAATGCATTGCATTGTGGGTTGTGTTGCGCACGTATGTGTTCTTTGCCCATCCTTAGTGAAAAGGCACTATGTTGAGGTAGTGATGCGCTGGTAGAAACACCGTGCAACCGATCCTCCAGAAATGCATTGACTTAAGGGGTGTGTTGCGGGAATGCATGCATTGTTGCCCGGCCTCTACAAAAATGTATTTGCATTAATAGAAGTGCAGTGTTTATTTTTAGCATTCACCCATCTGAATCAAATTAAAAAATATAACATCTCTATTCTTTGATTCTTTGTACAGGCAAAAATTTTGTGTTGCATTAATTTTTAATTATTTGTATACTTTGTTGAATATACAAATGAGTACATATTCACTCCTTTTCGCCTGTGCCTTTCTCTTTATCATCCTTTGACAATATTTGCGATGTTCTGACCTTTTATTTTTTGCATTATTCGTTGCGTTGCCATGATGTATAATATGTTTATACTTAGAAATATTTCCCATACCTTGTAAATTCTGACTAACACTTAGTTAATTCTTAGTTTAGCAGTACTTTACCTTTTATCTTTCAAAGTTCTGCTCAAACCTTTTTTTTGAAATTTTTATTCTAAGTGTTTGTCTAGTCCATCCAAACAACGCAATGAGGACCTTACTCGTCTTTAAATTTGGGGGTGTGGAAGATCTGAGTAGATAAGATCAAGAATATGCGATCTTCAAGAAAATGTGTTCATATTTCCAAAAAAAAAAAATTTATTTTATACAAGTTGTTATGTAGAAGAATAAAGTAGGGCTTTGTTAAGAATTAGCAAGGATAGAAGGAAATTGCGTTGTTAAGAAATGTGCCTAAGTGTAAATTCGAAGCAACCAATCGATGCAAAAATATAGGATAGGAATTGAGCATTATTGCCTTGGTAGAAGATATGCTTGAGGACAAGCATATATCTAAATTTAGGGGTGTGATAACTTGTAGAAATACAAGTTATTTATGCTGCCTTATTCAGATATTGCAGCCAGAAGAGAAGGAATATGCATCGATTATATGAAAATTAGCTCAGAAATACAATAAATATAAATTATCATAATTACACCCACTAACATCATTAAGATAGTAGAAGAGGATATTTCTACTTTGTTTTGCAGGAAACCAAGTCACCGCTTGCGATCAAGGCTCAACGAGAAGCTGAACAACGCATCTCTGTCACATTGCGCCCGTCAGTCGACAATGAAGAGACGATTAACACAATGACGGTGCAATGCGACAACCGATCCCGAGATGAATTTCAACCGTATGTGGTAATAAAAACAACACCGCATGCGAGCAACCGATCGAAAGATGTAGCTGAGCAATGCAAACGCAGAGGATTGTGACACGTGTACAACTAACCGTTGTGCAGATTTGACGGTCTAATTGCATAACAGAAGGAATATTTATTCCTCCATCTTCAGAATTTCCATAACAAGAAGTGGGGTCCACAAGCCAAAAGTCAAAGCTTTTCACCTATAAATACCCCCACTGAATTCAGAGAAGATATACTTGATACGAGGGCTAATTGATGCTAGATTATTGAGAGAGAGGCTTAGCTGAGTATTGATCGGAAGAAATCCGGGAAGAGAAGAGACAAGGCCGAGAGGTGAGTCTCAGTGCGATTCTGCCAGATCCCCGTCGTGAAGCTCTGTGCTTAGATCCCTGCTACCAGTTGAGCAAGCCTGAGAGGGAAGCTCATCCTTCCGCACGATCCATCCACGCTGACAAGCAAATCTCCATCTAGATTGGTGCCAAGACGTTGTCGTTTATTTGTATTTGTTTCTAACTCTATTTTGTCAATTGTATTTCATTCTCTTAATCTCTTCATTCACAAATCATGTATCAGACGCTAAATAGTTTTATTGAATGTCTCGATCACTTTCATTTCCACTTTTCTATCTATTTCCATTCCTCCATTAATCATTTTCTCCATGAAGTTTTCTTAATACCTTGGTAATTAATATGGATTAAACGAGTAACTTAATCTGTGCTAATGCGTTTAGCTAAGGCATGTTAGACGTCATCTTCACCTGTGAGAGCAGAAGTGAAGATGTCATTCTGATCTGTCGAAAGAAGGTTAGAAGAATGCTTTAACTAAAGCAAGTAGTACTTCCAGAGATGGAAGCAACCTTGCGTTTATTACGTTTGTCCCTGTTTCACCAGAGAGATGTGGGAACGTGGCCGATCACCGAGAGATGTACACCAAGAGAAAAGCGGAACCGTACTTATATCTTGAACACAATTAAGGAACTTGCGATGTTTGTATTAATTATCTTCTCTGTTTCTGCTTCACACATAAGACTTGCCACCGCATTACATGATCTTTGTATAATCTTCACAGCTAGCCTTGACCTTAGTATCTTGTATCACGAAACCTATATCTTGTATCATCTTAGCTTAGATTTACTTTAATGTAATTTATGTTATTATCGCATTTTTACCGCTTTACTTTACTTTATCGCATGTCTAATTACTTGTACACAAATTCTTTTATAAATTGAGAAACCCCTGGTCGCATATATCACAAACATAACGCAATAACCTTAAACAGCCCCTGTGTTCGACCTCGGATCACACCGAGAAACTTGCGGTGAAATTATACTTGGTTTCAACGCAAGGAAACTTGTGACAACGCACAGCATACTACAAGAACATTCATTAATAACGCACATCTAGAAGTAGTATCACATATCATCGCATAAAATCTATGTCATCAAGTTTATGGCATGGACTTGCATCATACAAAAAAAAATTCACGTTACACATGCTTTCCTCCGAATTGCCCTGTAGTTTGGATCATCTGCAACATCACCGGCTTCATTTCGAATCAGCTTTCGTCGAGGACATGTCTCATGATTCCTGGAGAGAAATCATAGAGATTTGGCGATACATAGTCACTAATGGGTCTATTGCGATCGTTTGCCAGCAAGATTGGATTCGCCATGACATTGTTATCATTTGGTGCTCCGTTTCCAGGCTGCTCCGCCATCTCTTCTTTATCTGACTGTGGTTGCTATTGGCGGTCTCTTAGTCTCCGTCTAAATGTTCTCTCAATCTCCGGATCGTAATTCGCTAGAGATTGAGATCTACAAAGAAATAAAAAAATTACCGTTAGCACACTATTTTGCCGAAGTCCTCGGCAACGGCGCCAAAAACTTGAAGTGTGATTTTATGATGTGGATTATGGATGATATGCGATGGTGAAATTGCATTGAGCACTCAAGTATCATCAGCGGAATCCAAGTTTAAACTCCATTGAGTTTCCTCGTAAGTCCAGGGTCGAACTCAGGGACTTGTGAAAACAGGTTGCGTTGGTAATTTTTAGGAAAACTTTGCGGTAACCAAATAAATAAATAGTTGTTGAGGTTTTTGTTTGCGATGATAAAAAAAATAACAAATGCGGCGGAGTTTGAAACGAGTTGAATAAACGGAAGATGCGATGAGTATGCGGTGAACGGGTTGAGAAAATTTTCGATTAACACTTCCTAGGATGCGTTCATGCTATGCGATCATGCAACATGCATACAACAGTAAACCACCTCTCAGTGCGAATGTCAAAACTTCTAAGACTAGAACGCATGCGATATATGCGATAAATCTATAGGACCTACACATAAGCCTCTATTCTTATTTATGCAATGACAAAATGACACACACACAAATAAGGTGACCACATAATATCGTTCCCATCTCTAGGATGCATGCGATGCAGGTTGACAAACAGAGCTTATCTTTAAGTCCCTATCTCTTGTTTATGCAGTGTTAATCTTGCTCTCTCGAGTCCAGATTCTAACCTAGCTCTCTCAAGTCATTAGGTTCTTTCTTTAGACTCTCTCTCGAGTAGCTCTAAAGGGGTATTTGGAACAATATAAAAAAAGACAATCGCAAGCAATGAAATTTCTAGGTCATGTTAGCTTAGTTTTTCTCAACCCATTCGACTAGTTTAGTTACTCATGCATGCTAAGAGAGTGAACAGGTGTAGAATAAGAACTTTCATCGTATAAATATAAAGATGAAGTACAAAATAACAATGCAAGTATAGAATAAAGGGCCTAGTAGCAATCTCTTGCTGTTCAGGCTTTTACACTGTTTTTCTACTCTTGTTCAAAAGATAATCTCGCTCTCACGAGAGTTGGCCTGCTCTCTGATTCTACACCTCTAGGTTCTCTCTCGAGTTTCCCTGAGTGATCTCCGACGTCTTTACTCTTCTCTTGCTCCGCCTTAAAATAAAAGGAAAAACTATAGACAAAGACGAGCTGAGCTCTTAAATTCATAAACTGGTGAACTGATTAACCCCTTTTCTGAAGGATGCCTCTAGTATTTATAGAACTTCCAGGGTGAAAGGCGACTTCTCTCTCATGATTTCGTAGATGGGACGGCTTTAATTCCTGACTGGTGCGTTGAATATCTGTCATCGAAAAGCTAAATGTACTTATTCGTTAGCGGCTGTCAACTTAATTCAAATTCGACTGTCATCAGCTTTCTGTCCCATCGTGATTAATTATGCCTTTCACCCAGATGCGCCTAACATGTTGCGCCAACCAAGTTGCGGCAATCCTTCTTGGGCAAATGTTTGTGAACACAATCATCGCAAAGTCTTGCGGTAATGCTGCGCTCGACCAATGATTCCCTATGATCGAAATTTCCGTGTTGCGTCAACGCATATTATGCATAAAAACACAAAAATCAACTGTTCCTATGCAATGAACGCATGCGGTCGCAATATAATAAACTTAATACTTTTTGGACGTAATTTAACATATTTTATCAACGCAAGCCAGCATTGTTTAAGAACTTAGCACTATGATAACGTTCATTTCTGCCCGTTATCAATTGGATCACAAACCAGTTGTTCATTAGAGGATCAGTAGAGATTTGAGGAATAAGACGTAATCTCGGGGGTAAAACAGATATTTGACCCAACCGTTATTACGAACAACCTGTGAAAGGTCGACTTGCTAATTATGGTTAAATCATGTGGACATAATATACCTAGGGGAGTGCAACTATGGGCTTTAGTGGAGTGACCCATTAGTTAAGGAATGGGGATTAATTTGGTCTAATGAGTTTTGCCAATTAGTCTCGGATCGTTGGAGCCTATGATCTGTAGGTCCGCGAGGTCCCCCTACTAGCTCTTAATGGACTAGCTCTAGAATAGCGTCATAAGTTCATTTAAAACGTTCAAATTAGAATTAAGAGAATTAATAATTATATGAGATATAAATACTTGTTTTTATTCTAGAATTAAACGGAATAGGAGAATTTATATATTTAAATATGATTTAAATATATAAAGATGGATATGTGTTAAAATTAATTTAATATTTGATATTAAATTAATTAAGTTTTATTTAATAATTAATTTATGAAATTAATTAATTTTTCATTTTTAAAATCAAATATATTTTTTAAATCAAAATTTTATTTTTAAATAAAATTGGGAAATTGGGAAAACAAAAACACAAAATGGAAAAATGAGTTTTTTCCATTATCCATCTTTGAAGTAGCTCACACAAGAAGCAACATCTTGCCTTTTTCTTCTCCAAGCATGAGTTGCAACTCATGTAGCTCTTCTCTTTTCATGTTGATCTGCAATATAATGAGAAGATTGGAGTGAAAATCGGGCATGTAATCTATAGAGTTTTTTAGAGAAAAACTAGTTTGAAGAATGGTTCTTCAACAAGGTTGCTGCAGTGACCTTTTCTCCATCATCCCTTGATTGAAGCTTGTTTTGAGTCCCACAACTAAATCTAGAGTACCAAGAGAATAGTGGGAAAGATCTTGAGGTGGTCTACAGCAAGATGTGGAGAAGATTGTAGCTAGAGAAGAAGCTTTGAAGAAGTTTAACAAGAGATATGTCTTGAAACCCATTTTTTCTGCAGAAGCATGCTTTATATTATGCCAAAATTAGTAAATTTGAGTGCTTAGATGATCCATAAGCTTCTGCTGCTATTGATACAATCCTATAATTGGTATCAGAACATCAAATAAGCATTCAATTCGATTTAATTTTTGTTTGGTGGGTGTTTTATATGAGAAATATGAAACAGATGCACTAATATGGTTTTTTGAGTTTTGACTGTTTAATTCTCTTTAATATCTCATTTAAATTTGTAATTGGCTCTTGCTTGATAAGCTTTAATGTGTTCTCAAGAGTCTATAATTTATTTGGAGTCATTAGAGTTTAAATTACGCTGCAAATTGAAGAAACAAGCGAAGAGGTCGAGTTGCAGTTCCAGAAAATCAGCCTTTGTTCTTATCGTCTAGCTCCAAACGCTACATGATGTGAAGAAAAGCTAGACGATCGTATAGCAATGGGCCCTGGTCGTTGTGATGTTGAATGCTAGACGATCGTGTACCTGCAGGAGCTAAATGATGCGTTTAATTTTCTATACGATAGCATTAAGCGATTGTTTAGCTTTGGCATGGGAACTAAACGATACGTTGAATTTACTATATGATGGTACTATGCAATCGTTTAGCAATGATGCATGCTAAGCGATGCAATGAAGTGCTACGCGATAGCGCTGAGCGATCGTCTAGATGCGGAGCTAAGCGATCGTATAAACGAAGTGCTAAGCGATACGTTGAAGTTTCTATGCGATGGAACTAAACAAATCGCTTATCTACGATGCTGAATGACACGATGATGTTCTATACGATGGAGCTAAGCGATTGTTTAGCTACGACAGATACTAAAACGATGACATGCAGCGCTAGACAATGATGTTAAGCGATTTGATGAAGAACTATATGATAGCCCTGAGCTATCATTTACTACGATCGTTTATCTTTGATTAGTAGCTAAATGATGCATTGAGTTGCTATGCAATAGCACTAAGAGATCGTTTGCCTCTATGCGGGAGCTAGGCGATGCGACGAGTTGCTATGCGATAGCACTACGCGATCGCATACCTTCGTGCGGCAGCTGGGCAATGCGTTGAATGTTATGCGATGGCATTAAACAATCGTTTACCTTTTGCGTGCACTAAACAATCTGGCAAAATGTTAGAAGATGGTCGTCATTGCTAAACGATGAGACTCAGCGTGATGTTGAACATGTCCAAGGGCTGCCGGTTTGATCGGTTCTCTTGTGGTCTGGTCCAGTTCAGCTTCGAATGGTTCTTGGCTGGTTCTGTTCAGACTTGGCTGGTCCGGTTCAGACAGTTCGGATCCGATTCAAGCTACTTGAGTTCGTTTTGGAGCGATTCGAGTGGCCCAGAAGCAGTTTGGAAGCTATTTTGTAATAGTCAGGCTTCTGTTTGCTTGTTTTTGCCAAAACTAAAACCATATCAGTCTGTGTTTAATTATTTATGCATTTGATGTATGTTATAATTAAATAAATCTTGTATATGCATATAGTATGCCATTTAGATTTAAAATCCCACCATATGAAGCATGTAACTTGCATTGAAAGTATGTTATAATTGTTATAATATATAGTATGCATGTTAGGGTTTCTTGTATTTAATATAAATGTTATATTAAATTTGAATGCCTCATGTATGTTGTGGATGTTTAGCATGTCACACCCCCTCCCAAACTACCTGCTAGCTTAGTCAGGGAGATGTCGTGAAGCCAATAGACATCATCCTCCTCTAACGATACCTGTTGACCCTGCTGAATCGTTGAACCTGATAAACATACTAATCTTAGATATGAAATACTTTACATGTAACACAACACAGCAGAACCCCTGAAAACCTTTAGACACACATGAAGTGCAGTCTTGACATAACTCGGTTTGGAAAATAACCTGATAGAGATATCACAACCAAAAACATATCCAACTGGGGTTTACACAACCACGACATCTAGTGCTTACACAACCATAACCTATCCAGTCCTTACAAAGACATTTACAATACAAACAGACACAATGTACAACTCCACCCACGTATGAAGCTTGATCTGGAAGCTTTTAGCAGAAAATAGACTTTGGCAGTTATCAGGCACTGGGAGCTCGATCTCTACCTGAAAAGTGGGAAAACATTTTGAAAGAGTGAGCTACGAAACCCAGTGAGTTACTAATTTAAAACTGTAAATCCGTAAATCAGAACACGTGATAAACCTTTAAACGTATAAATCTGTTCAATTAAAGCGTTAAACATAAACGTGTAACGATAAAAGTTTCCTCAAATATTCCACAAGTACGTCAATAAAATCTAGCAAGGCATATCAAGTATATAAAACCTTTTAACTAACATGACAAATCAACGTTGTGTAGGGCACGCCCAGTACAACCAACGTTTACTAGCTCTACGATGTATCGGGGCCCGCCCAGCACTCTCATCGTCTTTTTCGTAGTGGGGCCCACCCAACACTCACGACAACATCGTTGTCACGGAATACACTCAACGTCAACAATGGAATATAACCTGTGTGCACACGGTACCATATAGCCTCGGGCTCAATATCTCAGTCATGTAGTCAATAAAAGTCTCAGAAAACCACATAAAAATATAAAACATGCCTGCTTATCTTTATCTTTCGTAAAACTCAAGCTTACTCAATTTGCTCGTGAAAAACTGAAAATCTTTTAACAGTACTTGCTAATACATACTTTACTTTAAATGATATCGTTTCAACTACTTTTCAGGAATTCAATAATCACATGCTCGTATATAAACCTCATTAGAAAATCTAAGCTAAAAACTTATGCTTGAAACCATTCATAGAAATCATGTATCATTCATAAGTTCATATTCAAGCATGTAAACCATTTCAGCATAAATTATAGTTTAGAAATCATTTTCGAAATTCGTTTTGTCACTCACAGTCTTGGCTAGTTCCCTGGTCTGTAGACTCGGCCTATTTCCTCTTGGCCTGTCAAACAAACCAAAACCGAGCATCAGAACTATAAATCGTCTTGTTTTTCCATGCTCATGAATTCTAAATTCTAGAAATAAAATCATACTTCACACTTTTTTTTCCAGATTTTCCAGATTCAATACCCTAACTTCCAACACTCATAACTTCCTCAATACTTGACCAAAAGTAATGTACTATATATCAAACTCTTCATTTTGGAACCCTCTAACACTTACCTGAAGGAATAAAAACGAGATTCCTAACGGATTTATCCAGAAATCCCCCGAACACAGCAAATACAGATTCGTGCTTCCCTGCTACTCTCTACCTTTCTCCTGAAATTAAACCTACTTCTAGTCATTTTTGGCTCACGAATTCTTCATGTAAGTTATAGGAAATTGAATAAGATTTCCAACCATATCTAATTGAGCTTCTAATTCAACATGTACACCCCAGAATGTTCGAAAACCAGAAAAAACCAGAGATCCTTCTGATTTGCACGAAAATTCTGTGCTCTGTTTTCCTTTTCAAAAACCATTAACTTAACATCAGATTTAGCTCAAGCTTCCTTCATGAAATTTGTTAGAAAATGGATATTCAAGGAAGTCAGGCCTCACCTATTAGTTCTTCTTGTGTAGCTCAAACTGACTTAGAAACCAGAGATAGGCAGGTTGAACCCAGATTCTTCCATAGTTGCACTTGCATGAACTTTTCCTCCCTTCTTCAACCTCTAACCTGCAGCAAGCTTCTTCTTCCTCTTCCTTCACTCTCTCTCTCTCGAAATGCTCTGAAAATATGATGGGAAATGATGGAGAAATGGGCTGAAATGAGTTAAGCAGTGGTGGGTTCTCACTTAATACCCTTAAGCGCTGAATAGGGTTTCCAATTCCTTTCATTTTCTTTTTTTTTTTCCTTTCCTTTCCCTCTTCTCTTCTTTTCTTTTTCTTTATTTCATTTCTCTTCTTTTCTTTATTAATAAATTCCAAAATTATCAAAGACAACCTCAACCAAAAGCTTTTCCATTTTTCTTCAACAATGGAACAACAATAACTTAAATCCAACATCCTACAATGTGTGACAAGAGAAAATAATCCAAGAAAAGTCTCGGGTTTACATAACATGTCGAAAGTTTTATAACTTGTTATAAAATTTGGATAGACATTTAAAATCCATAAAAAAGAGCTGCATGCTCACGTAGGTTGACCACCTGTTTTAATTGTTAAAACTTATAAAACCTAGGTTACAAACTCAACCGGTATATAATCCTGTCTAAGGCTGGGGGTACTTAAGTTGACGGTTTACGGAACACCTCCCACTTGGGATTATGGCCGAATTATTGAGCGTTGATAACTGGTTTTATGAGCATACGTGAGTGATGTGAGGTAATAAAATTGTTTATCACCTAGACATCGTAGGTTAAAATCCAATTATAAGAGTTATACTTGGATAAACCACATAGACTTAGGGTTGTTTTATTAGCCGAAAAGAACATAAGTATAAATATACCAAATAGAACACTTCAGTGGCAGTTTAATAACTTCTATATGATAGAGTTATTAGAAAACTTCAGTGGGAGATTAATAACATATATGATACGTTATTTTTAGCTCTCACGTCTCTAAGAGTTCACAATTCATATTTAAGAGGTACTTCGTGTCACCCTAGGAGTGACCTCCCTACGGAGAGTATTTTTTTAGCTTAAATCTAGATTTCAGTGAATAAGAGGAAGTTGTTCAAATATAAGTCTATTATACGATAAATAGATTTCAACTGCCACGTCTCCATATAGTTTACATCGTGAGATTCATATGACGCTTCGTGTCACCCTGGGAGTGCCTCCCTACGGAAAGTGTTTTGTATGAATCAATATCAAGGTAAACGGATGAAGTAGTTCATAATAAGTGGGTGAAGGATATGTGTCAATATATCTGCGATCTTCTCCATTAGTCTGAACCGTGAGATTCCTATGTTGTGCCTGCTGGTTAGCTTTAAGCGGCCCTTTGCTAGTCGTTTAGCGACGACTATCCCCGCGGAGGGTTAAAATGAATAGGGTCTTATAGTTCCGTCTTAGATGTTGTCTTCTATTTCGGACGCAAATTCATACCGTCCTATAGGATCTGAAAATGGCAGGTCACACTTACAAGAATTACTAAGTTGTTAGTAAAGATCTTGGCCGAAAACAATAACCAAACGACTATAGGAATAAGAGTTATTCCAGGGATAGTGTTTGGTCAAAATTGTTTCTTTTAGTGAAGGAGTATCTGACTGCCCCTCAATAACACATATTCTGACTCACTAAAATATCGTTGTAAATAAATAATGGTTATGGGTACATTATTACTTTTTGCTAAAATTTTATTTTGGATTTAGTTATAATTTGCTAATTAGAATTTGTTTGAATTTTATCAGCGTGCCGAATTCTAGTATACTCACTTTCGATGTACATAACAGTAAAATCAAAGAAACCTTAGAGCTGATTCACTAAGACCTTTGTGGGCCTCTAAATGTTAGAGCAAAAGGAGGGTTTGAATATTTCATCAATTTTATAGATGATTATTCAAGGTATGGGCATATTTACCTAATGCACCAAAAGTCTGAAACTTTTGAAAAGTTCAAAGAGTATAAGGTTGAGGTTCAAAACCAATTAGGTAAAAAGATTAAACCACTTCGATCGGATCGAGGTCGTGAGTATATGGACACAAAATTCCAAAACTATTTGGTAGAACATGGAATTCAGTCTCAACTCACAGCCCCTGGCACACCTCAGCAGAATGGTGTGGCAGAGAGGAGAAACAGAACCTTGTTGGACATGGTTCGTTCCATGATGAGTTACGCTCAGTTACCAAATTCTTTTTGGGGACACGCAGTTGAGACTGCGGTGTATATTTTGAACATGGTTCCCTCGAAAAGTGGTTTATGAAACACCTTACGAGCTATGGAGAGGACATAAAGAAAATTTATCACTTCAGGATTTGGGATTGTCCAGCACATGTTTTGGTACAAAATCCTAAAAAGTTGGAACACCGTTCAAAAGTATGCCTATTTGTAGGCTACCCAAAAGATACTAAAGGTGGTCTCTTTTATGATCCTCAGGAAGATAAAGTATTTGTATCGACAAATGAAACCTTCCTGGAGGAAGATTATATAAAGAACCACAGCCTCGCAATAAGCTAGTAATAGAAGAAATGTCTAGAGAAATGACAAATGTATCAATAAGAGTTGTTGATCGAGCAGGTCCTTCAACAAGAGTTGTTGATGAAACTGATACTTCACATCCTTCTCAAGAGTTGAGAATGTCTCATCGTAGTGGGAGGGTTGTGCAACAACCTGACCGATACATGGGTTTAACTGAAACTCAAGTCATCATACCAGATGATGGTTTAGAGGATCCATTGTCTTTTAATCAAGCAATGAATGATGTGGACAAAGACCAATGGATTAAAGCCATAGACCTTGAAATGAAATCTATGTATTTCAATTCTGTTTGGTATCTTGTAGATCAACCGGAAGGGGTAAAATCCATTGGTTGCAAGTGGATCTACAAGAGAAAACGAGACCACGCTGGGAAGGTACAGACCTACAAAGCAAGACTAGTGGTAAAAGGGTTTACCCAAAGAGAGGGGTTAGATTTTCAAGAAACCTTCTCTTCAGTTGCCATGATAAAGTCTATTAGAATACTCTTATCCATAGCCACATTTTATGATTATGAAATATGGCAAATGGATGTCAAGACAGCTTTTCTGAATGGCTATCTTGAAGAGAGTATCTATATGTCTCAACCAGAAAGTTTTATACAGTAGGGTAAAGAGCAAAAAGTTTGAAAGCTTAATCGATCAATTTATGGATTAAAACAAGCTTCTAGATCCTGGAATATGAGATTTGATGCTACGATCAAATCTTATGGCTTTGAACAAAATATTGACGAACCCTGTGTCTACAAGGAAATCGTCAACAAAACTGTCGCTTTTCTGGTGTTGTATGTTGATGATATTCTACTCATTGGGAATATGGTAGAATATCTAGCTGAAGTTAAGAGATGGCTGGCTTCAAAATTCCAAATGAAAGATTTAGGAGAAGCACAGTATGTTCTTGGAATCCAAATAGTTCGGAATCGCAGAACATTGGCATTATCTCAAGCATCTTATATAGACAAGATGCTGTCTAGGTATACAATGCAAAATTCTAAGAAAAGCTCTTTACCTTTCAGGCATGGAATTCACTTGTCTAAGGAGCAGAGTCCTAAGACACCTCAAGAGGTTGAGAAGATGAATTGAATTCCATATGCATCTGCAGTTGGGAGTTTGATGTATGCAATGTTGTGTACTCGTCTTGACATATGCTATGCCATAGAAATTGTTAGCACATTTTAGTCCAATCCTGGTCATGACCATTGGATTGCTGTTAAAATCATTCTCAAGTATCTTTGGAGAACGAGAGATTATATGCTCGTGTATGGTCCTAAGAATCTGATCCTTACTGGATACACTGATTCTGACTTTCAGATCGATATTGATTCGAGGAAATCAACTTCAGGGTTAATATTCACTCTTAACAGAGGACCAGTTGTGTGGAGAAGCATCAAGCAGAGTTTTATTGCAGACTCCACAATGGAAGTTGAGTATGTTGCTGTAAGCGAATCAACAAAAGAAACATAGCTGATCCATTTACGAAGGCTCTCTCGGCTAAAGTGTTCAAGGGTCACCTAGTAGGACTAGGTCTACGAGTTTTGAATCACTAGGGCAAGTGGGAGAATTGATGGGTATTGTGATGCCCTATTTTATTGTATTTGTACATTTTATTCTCTCCCATGTAAACTCAACATTGTATTTATTTGTATATATTGATCCACTGGAGTTTTAGTCGAAGTGGAAGTATTGTTGGGTTTTATGTCCTAAAACTTGCATTTTGTAAAATGATAATGTAACGACCCGATCCCCTAGGACTTAGGTTAGGCCGTTACTAAAATAAATGCATGCATAGGATTTGAAACGATGCTCAGTTATGTTGAAATAAATACTAAATAGACAAGAGAAGTTCAAAAGCCATTTATTAAATGCAATTATTAAAACAATAATAGGGTACCCATAATTCGTAAAGACTATTAAAAGTAATAAAAAAACAATCCTTAATAATAAGTTTCAAACTGTAAAACTAAACATTAAAGGAAAAATAAAGACTCTAAATTTCATGATGCGGAACTGTAAAAACTAGTCCAATGGCACGATCACGAATTCCACTACGCCATCGCTGGTGTATCTCTACCCTTACCTGAAACATTAACATAAGAAAGAATGAGTATGAAATACTCAGTAAGTAACCACACCACTGGGGTCAGGCTAGGCATCTATGTCCTTTAGATACCCACCTATGACACATATACACACATGAAACAGGTAAGAGACTGAGTTCTATCCTACTGTAGTTAAGTATGCCCACTACCTCTGGTGAATCTCGTAGGAAACGAAAACTGGTGAATCCCGAAGGAGACAAAACTGGTGAATCCTGAAGGAAACACAAACTAGTGAATCCCAAAGGAAACACAAACTGGTGAATCCCGAAGGAAACACAAACTGGTGAATCCCGAAGGAAACACAAAACTGGTGAATCCCAAAGGAAACACAAAACTGATGAATCCCGAAGGAAACACAAAACTGATGAATCCCGAAGGAAACACAAATTGGTGAATCCCGAAGGAAACACAAACTGGTAAATCCCGAAGGAAACACAAAACTGGTGAATCCTGAAGGAAACACAAACTGGTGAATCCCAAAGGAAACACAAACTGGTGAGCATCTAACTAATCAGTGAGGACATTCACATAACCTCAACATTCAAAAAATCAACACCGTAAGAATCTATGACATACATGTAATCCTCGATACCATGGCTCTACCACATACACATAATCCTTAACACCATATTCTACAACATTCATGTATACCTTAACATCATAGATCCACATCATACAAGTATGCCTCAACATCAGCAGATCAGATACCAACATATGAAACACATACCACCTCATACTAACAATCAAGTGCATAGGTGTATATTTAAACAAATCAGAACTCATGCCAGAACATACTTTGATTCAGGTCGTATTATCAATCAATATGCTAACATTTACCATAACATACACTCATCATGCTAGCATACAACTAAAGCCTGGCCCGTGGGCAGTTCTAGTGGTAAGATTACTTACCTCAAACGAAACTCTACGGATAACAAAAAATCAGACGACCAAACTATGGCAGCAACCCGAAATAGCGGTCCCAATTCTGAAAACAACTCAAATAATTTCAGTTCAACCATAACAGCAAAACTTCGGACCCAAGTCCAAAATATCCAAAAACTTACCCAAAGGATGAAGATCACTCCCACCCTCCCTTGACGATGCCCCCTCTAAGTCCAAGCTTCGCTAAAACTCACCTTCAAATAAAACCCAACAACTGTGAATCAAAATGACGAAACCCAACGTTAATGAATAAGATAACGAACCAAACTACCTCAACCTTACCTAGAACAGATCTGATGATGACAAGGGAAATGGCCGACGACGGATCTGGGTCTAGCAAAGCATGAAGAGGCGGCAGCTGATCGGGTATGGGCTGGCAAGGCGCGAGGGAGCAGCGGCTGGACAGATCGAATGAACAGCGAGCTAGGCTGAGGGCTTGAAATGATGGGTTTCCGGCAGAGGGGTGGCAGATGAATGAAAACGACACCCTCAGCTGGGCGACGCGACCGCGAATGGAGTAGAAAATCGACTGGGCGAGCAGCGGCGACTTCGGATCTGAGCAACGAAGGAGGCGCGGCGGCAGTCTGATGAGGCAGTGAGGGGAGACGCGGCGTTCGTGGGAGGAAAGAAGAAGGAAAATCGGGGTGGTGGTGTTGCCGTGCAAGGAAAAATAAGGAGAAGGGTTGGTGGGTTTTTAAAAATAATAATAAATATAATAAATAAAAAGGAAGGTATAATTATAATTAATTTCTTTCTATTTCGAAAGGAAATTAATTCCTACCATAACTTTCACATTGAAATTCAAAATTGAATAATTTTTCGCCTAAACTTAAATTCCCGCATTTATACTTGAGATCCAAAGTTCCGAAAATTCCCTCCGACTAAGCAATTATTGAATTTCCAAATAATAACGTTACTGAAATTACATTATTATATAAAAATGTGTGGGGTGTTATATTCTTCCCTCCTCAAAGAACTTTCGTCCTCGAAAGTTAAAACACTCCGGGTGTTACAGATAAACATTTTCTATTATCAACATACTTGTTATTGATCTCATAAATTGTATGAAAGTCTAAATCCAATAAACTAAGACCCATGATTATTGCATGAGTACTTGAACTTTATGTGGAGACATAAGAGTGGATCGGGTTCGAGTAAATAGTCAAAATGATCTATGGTACATGAATGAGGTTGGGTACTTTATTTTGGTAACACCATTGGATGCGGCCTACTCTGTAGTTGTTACAAAGAGTTGTAAAGTGCTACATACGATGTGATCCTAATTCGTACATATTATGACATGAGGAGTGGGGGCGTCCTATGCAATGAGTTTGCATAAGATCAGGACGAAGAAATAAGTCACTCTTACTTTATAATGCTGTTTACTGTTTAAGACTGACTATTTCACCTAGATGACCTAGGTAACTCGATCTTAATCCTGAGCTAACTATGAACTCCTGTTTATTTGGGATTGCCTTTAGATTTGCATAGTTGAGGGTTGGATCAACAGTGTCGGTTCAATAAGACTCCCATTTCAGGGGTAAGACTGTATAGATAGCTGGGGACATAGGGTGCAAGACGGAGTTCACGCCTACCCGATTTAGGGACAGGAGAAAGGTTGTTCTCTCAAGTACTGAATCCAGGTCTTGAACAAGGGGCCCCATCCTCTCATTGGGCTGAGAGAGTTTGGTTTGGTGATTGGATCACAAACCAGTTGTTCATTAGAGGATCAATAGGGACTTGAGGAATAAGACGTAATCTCGGGGGTAAACCAGATATTTGACCCAGCCGTTATTACAACAACTTGTGAAGGGTCAATTTGCTGATTATGGTTAAATTATGTGGACATAATATATTTATAGTGAGGGAGTGTAACTATGGACTTTAGTGGAGTGACCCATTAGTTAACGAATGAGGATTAATTTGGTCTAATGAGTTTAGCCAATTAGTCTTGGATCGTTGGAGCCCATGATCTATAGGTCTGCGAGGTCCCCCTACTAGCTCGTAACGGACTAGCTCTAGAATAACGTGATAAGTTAATTTGAAACATTCAAATTAGAATTAAGGAAATTAGTAATTATATGAGATATAATTACTTGTTTAATTTTCAAATTAAACGGAATAGGAGAATTTATATATTTAAATATAATTTAAATATATATAGATGGATATGTGTTAAAATTAATTTAATATTTGATATTAAATTAATTAAGTTTTATTTAATAATTAATTTATGAAATTAATTAATTTTTCATTTTTAAAATCAAATATGTTTTTTAAATCAAAATTTGATTTTTAGATAAAATTGAAAAATTGGGAAAACAAAAATAGAAAATGGAAAAATGAGTTTTTCCATTATCCATCTTTGAAGTAGCTCACACATGAAGCAACATCTTGCCTTTGTCTTCTCCAAGCATGAGCTGCAACTCATGTAGCTCTTCTCTTTGCATGTTGATCTGCAATATAATGAGAAGATTGAAGTGAAAATCAGGCATGCAATCTATAGAGTTTTTTAGAGAAATACTGGTTTGAAGAATGGTTCTTCAACAAGGTTGTTGTAGTGAGCTTTTCTCCTTCATCCCTTGATTCAAGCTTGTTTTGAGTCCCACAACTCAATCTAGAGCCCCAAGAGAATAGTGGGGAAGATCTTGAGGTGGTCTACAACAAGATATGGAGAAGATTGCAGCTGGAGAAGGAGCTTTGAAGAAGTTCAACAAGAGATATGTCTTGAAACCCATTTTTTCTATAGAAGCATGCTTTATATTATTCCAAAATTAGTGAATTTGAGTGCTTAGATGATCTTCGAGCTTCCGCTGCTGTTGATACAATCCTACACTCAGACACCGCAAGAAGTTGAGGTTATGAGATGAATTCCATATGCATCAGTCGTAGGGAGTTTAATGTATGCCATCTTGTGTACTTGTCCTGACATATGCTATGTAGTTGGAATTGTCAACAGATATTAGTCCAGTCCTGAATATGATCATTGGACTGCTATTAAGAACATCCTCAAGTATCTTTGGAAAACGAGGTACTATATGCTTGTGTATGGTGCTAAGGATCTGATCCTTACTAGATACACTGATTATGAATTTTAGACCGATATAGATTCTGGGAAATCTACTTTGGGGTCAGTATTCACTCTGAACGGAGGAGGTATAGTGTGGAGGACTATCAAGCAAAGTTGTATTGCTAACTCTACCATAGAAATTGAGTATTTACACCAAGGAGACGTGATTGTCATGCAGATTGCGTTTGAAGAAAACTTGGCTGATCCATTTACAAAGGCCCTCTCGACTAAAGTGTTCGAGGGTCAGCTAGTGGAACTAGGACTATGAGGTAAATAGAACTAAGGCAAGTGGGAGAAGTACTGGGTATCTGATGCCCTAGTTTATTGAATTTATTTCTCTCATAACTCAACATTGTATATATATGTAAAATCCACTGGAGTTTTATTCCAAGTGGGAGTTTGTTGGGTTGTATGTCCTAAATCTCTCAATTTGTAATTTTAGACGTATTTTTTTATCAATAAATATGTTATTGACATTTATTCAATAAAACTGTTATTGAATATGTGAATCACACTTGTAAAGTCTAAATCCAATAAACTAAATATCCATGGCTATTATTTGAATATATGAACTTTATGTGGAGACAAGTGGATTAAGTTCAATAAATAGCCAAAACGGTCTATAGTATATGAATAAGGCTGGGTACCTTATTCTGGTAACATTATCAGATGCGACTCACTCTGTAATGTTACAATTTGTTGTAAAGTGCTACAAATGAAGTGATCCTGATTCGTTCATGTATTGACATAAGGAGTGGGGGCATCCTATGAAATGAGTTTGCATAAGATCAGACAAAGAATTTAGTCATTTTTACTTTATAACACTGTTTACTGTCTAAGACTGACCATTTCAAAGCGATGACCTAGTTAAAATGACCTTAATCCTAAGTTAACTATGAACACCTGTTTATTCGGGATTATCCTTAGTTTTGCATGGGTGAGGGTTGACTCAACAACCCTGGCTCAATAAGCCTCCCATTTCAGGGGTAAGACCGAGTAGATAGTTGGGGACATAGGGTGCAAGACGGAATTAACTCCTACCCTACTTTATTCTTCTATATGACAAAATTCTGCGCAAAGATGCTTTTCTAGTTTTCAAAATAGAATGCTATCTCTTCTTTGTCAAAACAACTTGATGTGTCTATATGCGGTGAGCAAAAATTTGCGTCATTTATTCACTTAGAGACTGTTGATCATGGTTACACTCTTCGTTTTGGCTTTTCCCCACGGATGTCATGCGGACATCCAACTACGGTTGTGTGCCTATTTCAATTTTAACTCATGATAATCAGAGGAGTTGTCTCTTACATTCTTTTATTTTTGTTTATTTTTTTTTTCTTTCTTTCATACTGCGTTGTTCTTGGAAACCCACCTTCGTTTTGGCTTGCTTCTACGGATGTCATACGAACATCCAACTATGAGCAGACTCTTTTCACAACTAAACTCTTATCAGGTTGGGACAGTTTTGATGTTTTCTCTTGTGCTGACATTGGAGTTTTGAATATTTATTATTTATTTTATGAAAATGGACACATTTTCTTAACTACAACATAATTTTGATCTCATCTGCTCAGACCTTCCCCACCCCCAAATTTAAAGATGAGCAAGATCCTCATTGCGTTGTTTGGAGAGACTAGACAAACACTTAGAAGGAAATTTCAAAAAGAAGGTTTGAGCAGAACTTTGAAAGATAAAAGGTAAAGTACTGCTAAACTAAGGATTAACTAAGTGTTAGTCAGAATTTACTAAGTATGGGAAATGTTTCTAAATATAAACATGTAATACATCATAGCAACGCAATGAAGATCGTAAAAATAAGAGATTTCGAATGTCACAAAAATTGACAAAGGAAGATAAAAAAATAGGCACAGGCAAAAAGTGGAGCGAATATATACTCTGATTGTATTGACTATTAACAAGGTATACAAATAAATTACAAATGAACGCATTACATATTTTCTACTGCCTGTAAAAGAGTCAAAGAATTTGATTACTTTACAAATTTGATTAAGAAGGGTGCATGATTCATAATTCACACCATACTTCCAATAAACACAGATACATTTTTGCCGAGGATGGGAACCAGTGCATATATCCCCGCAACACACCCCTTAACCAACGCATTTCTGGAGGATACCTCAACATAGCGCATTTAGCTAAGGATGGGCAAAGGACATATGTGAGCGCAACACACCCCTCAACTTAATACATTTGGGTGTACTGGATGCACAGTGTCAATTACTTATTACACCCACCCTCTCATAGTTTACTTTCCTGTCCTCTTAATTCATCAAAAACATCAGTTGAAAAGACCTTGTGGTGAATTATCCAATCATTCACAACAATTCTATGACCGGTGCTACTAAATTTGAGATATGGAGAAACATGCGAAATTAAATTGGAAGGAAATACAAAAATATTAAAGACTGATTCTACTAGACAGTAATTGACGGAATTTAGAAAACGATAAAAGAAAGCAGTAAAGAAAGCGAGTAAACATAGATAGGAAGGTCGATTGAAAGAAGTTCTTAGAGTTACCGCAATCGCTTTCCCTGCAAGCGGTTTAATCCTGCTTGCCCAAGTCAATGGTGTCCATGCGTCGATCGAAGTCGCCTCCATAGTAGGGCTTAATTCGTTGACCATTGACTTTGAATGCGCTGTTCCCATCTAAAGTTGTTAGTTCCACTGCGCCGTGAGGAAATATTGTCTGGACTCGGAATGGCCCAAACCAGCGAGACTTCAACTTTCCTGGGAACAATCGCAAACGCGCGTTGAATAATAATACCTGCTGACCTGTAGTGAATGTCTGGTCGTTTATGCAGTTATCATGCCATTTCTTTGTTTTCTCTTTGTATATCTTAGCATTTTCATTGGCATCCCTTCGCCATTCAACAAACTGATTCAATATTGCAGCTTTCGAACTTTCCCCGCACCGGCTAAATCAAACGTCAGCTTTTTGCATGCCCACATCGCCTTATGTTCCAACTCAAGCAGTAGAAGAAAAGCTTTTCTGAAGACCACGGTGTATGGAGACATGCCAATTGGTGTTTTGTAGGCGGTCCTGTAAGGCCATAGTGCTTCATCAAGCTTGGGTGACCAATCCCTCCTGGCAGTATTAACTACCTTTTCCAAGATAGTTTTGATCTCTCTGTTAGAAATCTCTGCCTGCCCATTAGTCTGTGGGTGATAAGCAGTTGCAACTCGATGGCTGACGTTGAATTTAGTCAACAGGTTGGCAATTATGTGGTTGATAAAGTGAGAGCCCTCATCGATAATTAAGGCCCGAGGCATCCCATATCGAGCAAAAATGTTCTTCTTTAGAAATTTTTCCACAGTGGCCACATCATTCTTGGCATATGCGATGGCCTCAACCCATTTCAATACATAATCTACCACAACCAAAATATATTGATGACCTTCTGATGGTGGAAACGGGCCCATGAAGTCAATTCCCTAAACATCAAATAATTCAACTTCTAAGATTGATGTCAATGGAATTTCATTTCTTTTAGACATATTCCCTGTCCTTTGACACCTGTCGCATTGCACAACATAGGCATGGGCATCCTTAAACAGTGTTGGCCAAAAGTAGCCGCACTGTAAGACTTTTGCTGCGGTCCTTTGCCCCCCAAAATGTCCTCCATATGGGGACTCATGACAAAACTCTAAAATGTGCTTGGCTTCATGCTCAGGAACACAACGACATATTATATGATCAAGTCCTTGTCAATATAGGAAGGGATCGTCCCAGAAATAAAATTTGGCATCATGTCTTAGCTTCTTCTTCTGTTGGTATGTATAATCATCCGGTAGTTGACCGCAAACTATAAAGTTTACTATGTCCGCATACTAGGGAATATCAATGTCTACTACCATTAGCAGCTCATCGGGGAATCTTTCCTCAATATCTTTTTCTGTCCCTTAAACCTTGCAGTTTTCCAATCTTGAAAAATGATCTGCGACTTAGTTCTCGATGCCTTTCCGGTCTTTGATTTCTAGGTTGAACTCTTGCAGGAGTAACACCCACCATGTCAGCCTTGGTTTTGCATCCTTCTTCGTCATTAAATACTTAATCGCAGAGTGATCCGTATACACTACCACGTTCATTCCGATTAAGTACTGTTGGAACTTCTCCAATGCAAATACCACTGCGAGCATTTCCTTTTCTGTGGTCGTAAGTTCTCCTACGCGTCGTTCAGTGTTTTGCTCACATAATAAATAGGATGCAACACCCTATCCTTGCGCTGCCTCAAAACTGCGCCCACAACATATCTGCTGGCATCGCACATCAGGGCGAATGGTTGCGTCCAATCGGGCGCAATCAAAATGGGTGCAGAGATGAGTGCATCTTTCAATGTGTTAAATGCTTTGGTGCAAGCGTCATCAAAATTATACTCGCGGTCAGCTTCAAGAAGTGCACTTAGGGGTCTTTCGATTTGGGAAAAGTTGCAAATAAATCTTCTATAAAACCCCGGTGTCCCAGAAAGCTCCTAAGTGTTTTTACATTCACAGGTGGGGGTAATTTGGAAATTGCGTCGATTTTTTGTCTGGTCAACTTCCAATTCTGCCTTGGAGATTTTATGACCCAGAACTATTCCTTTTTCCACCATAAAGTGGCATTTTTCCCAGTTCAAAACAAGATTTTTTGCCACGCATCTCTTCAAAACGTTTTCAAGGTTAGACAAACAGGAGTCATAATTATTGCCAAAGACTGAGAAATCATCCATGAGTACCTCGGCTGACTCCTCCAAGTAATCTGAGAATATTCCCATCATGCATCGTTGAAAAGTGCCTGGTGCATTACAGAGTCCAAATGGCATGCGTCGGAATGCAAATGTACCAAATGGGCACGTGAAGTTTGTCTTGTCTTGATCCTCCAGCGCAATTGCTATTTGGTTATACCCTGAATAGCCATCAAGAAAGCAGAAAATTCATTCCTCGCAAGTCTGTCTAACATCTGATCGATAAACGGGAGTGGAAAGTGGTCCTTTTTAGTGGCCAAATTCAGCTTGCAATAATCCATGCAGACTCTCCACCCCGTAGTTGTCCTTGTGGGAACCAATTCATTCTTGTCATTAGTGATGATTGTCATCGCCCCTTTCTTCAGAACACATTACACTGGGCTCACCCAACTTCTATCAGAGATCAGGTAGATAACACCTGCGTCTAGCCACTTTACTATTTCCTTCTTTACAACCTCCTTCATGGCAAGGTTCAAGCGGCTTTGCCTTTCTACTGATCCATTCTTTCCTTCTTCCAGGCGGATCTTGTGCATATAATACGAGGGACTGATTCCTCGAATGTCTGCCAAGGTTCATCCTAATGCTTTTGCGTTATTTCTCAAGATCCGTATGAGAGCATCTTCTTTCTCCTTACTTAGTGATGCAGAAATGATAACCGGTAACGAGTCATTACTTCCTAAGTAAGCATACTTTAGGTGTACTGGCAATAGCTTTAACTCTAACACGGGTGGCTCTTCTAAAGATGGCTTAATGCAGTGCGATGTCCGTTCAGATAACTTAAGCGGTTCAAAATTAGATTCTGTATGAATTGCGGCGTAGTCCTCCTTCAATATTGCGCCAACCTCAAAATCCTCCTCCTTCATTTCCTTTAGGGGTTTGTGCCACTGTTCTCCCCGTAGTTCTTCGATATATTGGCAATTCTCTATGTCTCCTGGGTACTTCAATGCATTGAGTACGTTGAATTTTACTTCTTGATCATCGGCCCAGATGGTCAATTCTCCTTTTTGCACATCGATTAATGTTCACCTTGTGGCAAGAAATGGGAGTCCCAGGATGATAGGAATCTTTCTATCGGCCTCATAATCCAATATGACAAAGTCTGCTGGGAAGATAAACTTGTCCACTTGCACGAGAACATCTTCTATCTTGCCCTCAGGAAGCTTTATTGATCTATCAGCTAGTTGTAATGTGATCGTGGTTGGCCTTGCTTCGCCGATGTCCAGCTTCTTAAAAATTGACAAAGGCATCAAATTTATGCTTGCCCCTAAATCACACAGCGCGTTCCCGACCATCTTCCCCCCTATGGTGTAGGGCAATGTAAAAGTCTTAGTAGGGAGATTGTTTTGAAACAGAGCACTACACTCATATGTCAGTGCAACTGTCTCATTTTCCCCAATCTTTCTCTTGTTGGCGAGAATATCCTTAAGAAATTTCACATAGCTCGGCATCTGCTCTAATGCTTCTATCAGGGGAATATTAATGTGTAGCTGTCAAAGAACGTCCAGAAACCTCTAAAATTGCTTGTTGTGGTCTTTCTTTTTCAGCTTGGACGGGAAAGGTGGAGGATCCCACCGTGTTTCTTGGTCACTTTGCTGCTTGGTAAGGTCCTATGCTTGTTGTGTGTCACTGGTTGGAGGCTACATTGATTGAGAATTCAAGTCTTGAGAAGCTTTATCTTTTGTAAATGATCTTACTTCTGAACTGGGGCTGATTCCGTTATTCAATAACTGGTCATCATTAACAGTTAAATTTGTTGGTACTTTTGTTACCGCATCTGGTACCTTCGGTAAAATGGGGGCTATCGTTCTGCCACTTCGCAATGTCACTGCATGACATTGTTCTTTACCTCTTGGCCCCGACACTCGTAAGCCTCTATGTTGCGTACCAAGCATTTTCTTCTTTAATTCCCTCTTAAGCTGATCTATCTGATCTTCTAATTCTTTGAGAGAGTCAGCTTGCGATTGTCTCATTGTCTCGCTCTTTTCCATATAATGCTTTAATGATGTCTCCAGAGACGAGGTACTGAAAGCGGTATCATATGCGAACAAATGGTCACAGGGTGGTGTACCTTGAGAATTACTTGGGCTGCAGTCCGGATTAGTAAAGACCGGAGGGTTGCCTCGATCCTCTTGATAACTAAATTGACAGAAACTATGGCCCTTCTAATTGAGATTCTCATCCAAACCAAAAATTGGGTGATCCCTCTAACAAGGGTTATGGTTGTTGCCCCCTGATTTCTCGTACATAGCATATACGGGTTGTTGATTCCATGGGCAGACGTCTACCGGATGTACCTCTCTCCATTGAGTGCAATCCACTGTGGGCTCATGAGTCACCACCTTAACCTGCACTGTTCCTTGAGAGAGAAAGTTCTCTACTGATTAGCCACCATCTGGAGGAGCGAGGTCATTGTGGTCATTTGTTCGACCAATGCGCTCATTGTGTCCGTTGGCACATCGGCCCTTTCTACTCTTTCTTGCTCCTGACCTCTTATCTCAAGCCCGGTATCAATCCATTCGTCAGAATGTCGCGAGATGCAATCCAATATGTTCTTCTCTTCCGTATATGACTTATTCATTAATCCTCCTTCTGCGGAGGCATCGGCAACTGCTTGCGTTGATTGGTCAAGGCCATTGTAAAAGGTTTCCATCAAACTACTGTCAGGAATCCCGATATGCGGATAGTTCTTCACTAACTGCCGGAATCGCACCCAGGCGGTGCTCAAGGTTTCATAACCCTTTTGTTCAAAATTCAAAACCTCCCTCTGCCTCCTTGCGTTGACAGACGGAGGGAAGAATTTGTTCATGAACCTATCAACCAACTGCTCCCATCCATTAATTTCGTCTGGCTCTAATGCTTGGGCCCATCTCTTTGCTTCTTCCCACAGGGTGTATGGGAATAGGTATAGTTTAGACTTTCTTGAGTTACATCAGGCAAAGAGAATGCGCTACACATGTCTACAAAATTTGTCAGATGTGCATGTGGGTCTTCTCCCTGTAATCCTCCAAATTACGCCACATTCTGAATCATTTGTAGCATAATAGGTTTTATTTCAAAGCTTGTATTCCGCTCGACTACTGGTCTTGATATTCCTGGTGAAAAATTATAGAAATATGGCACCGCATATTCCCTCATAGAGATGTTCTGATCAGTAGCAAGAACAACGGGATCTTGCACTGGTAAATCTCCCCTTCTGGTTTCCAATAGGTTCCACATTCTCAGCAACCATACTTCTTCACCAATTAATTTAGCCCTGATGACTCTGCACGAAGAATAAACTTGATCTCTGGGTCCGCTTAAAATTACCATATCACTCTAGCACTCATAAGCCGTCAGACTGCTCTCCGCGTTGAACAGTCAATACAAAGAGATCTATCCTGCATATAACATAAAAATATTCAAAAAATTAACAGTTAACCAATTCCTCGGCAACGGCGAAATAAACTTATGTCGCCATGAAATGAAGATATATTGTGATTGATGTTCTATGCACGAAATGATGCGATACTACCACTAGATATGTGTTAATGATGGGTGTTCACGTAGTATGCCATGCGTTGTCATAAGTTTCCTTACGATAAAACCAAGTGTAATTCCTTCGCAAGTTTCTCGGTGTGATCCGAGGTCGAACACGGGGACTAGTTTAGGTTATTGTGGTATGCTCATAATATATGCGACCAGGTTTTCAATCTTTAAAAATGTGTTTGTACAGGTATATAAATTGCGATAAAATAAACTAAAGCGGTAAAGATGCGATAATAAAATGAAATACAATAAACCTAAGCTAGATGATACAAGATACAAGCTTCATGTACAAGATGTCGGGGTCAAGGCTGGCTGGGAAAGGTGTGGAAAGATGTGGAATGCAGTGGAAAGTCTTATGAACAGGATAGAAAGTGAAAGACAAATCATATAAACAACGCAAGTTCTCAATTGCGTTGAAGATACAAATACTATTCCATTCTTCTCTTGGCGTACACCTTTCAGTGATCGGCCGCGCTCCCACATGTCTGTGGTGAAATAGAGACTAACGTAATGAACGCAAGGTTGCTTCCATGTCTGGAAGTACTACTCGCTTTAGTTAACGCATTCTTCTGACCTTCTCTCGATAGATCATAATGGCATCTTCACTTCTGCTCTCACAGGTGAAGATGCCGTCTAGCATGCCTTAGCTAAACGCATTTTATATCTTTAACACAGATTAAGTACTTAGTTAATTCATATTGCTTATCAAGGAATTAAGAAGACATCATGAAGAAAGTGATTGATGGGTGAACGGAAATAGATAGAAGATGGTAAATGAAAGCTATTGAAACATTTAATACGTCTATTAAGTGTTTGATACATGGTGTGTGAATGAAAAGATAAAGGAAACATGAAATACAGCAATGAAAGGAACAGAACAGATACAAACAAGTGCCAATGTCTTAGCACTGATTCGATGGAGATCTGCTTGCTAGATAGGATGGATTTGATGGTAGGAAGAGCTCCCCTCTCAGGCTTGCTCTATCGGTAGCAGGGATCTTTACACAGAGCTTTCAATCGGGAGTTTGGCAGGTTAGATCTGAGATTCACCTCTCGTCCTTATCTCGTTTTCTTCCCGGATTTCTTCACTCAAGCACTCAGCTCAGCCTTTTCTCTCAATAATTTTGCAACATTTACCCCGTATCCCGTAGCATACTTTTTCTCTGAAATCAATGGGGTATTTATAGGTGCAGGTCTTTGACTCCGACCTTGTGGTCTCCACTTTATTGTCATGGTAATTCTGAAGATGGAGAGATATTATTCCTTCTGTTATGCAATCAGACCGTCAATTCTGCACAACTATTAGTTGTACACGTGTCTCAATCCTCTGCTTTTGTGTTGCTCGGCTGCATCTTTCGATCATGGGTTCGCATGCAGTGTTGTTTTTATTATCGCATTCGGTTGAAACAAAGTTCTGGATCGACTATCGCATTGCGCCACCATTGTAGTAATCGTCTCTTCATTGTTGATTAACAGGCGCAATGTGACAGAGATACATTGATCAGTTTTTCATGAGCCTTGAGCGCAAGCGGTGACTTGGTCTCTTGCAAAACAGAGTAAAATCCGACTTGTCTTCCATCTTTATGGTGTTAATGGGTGTAATTACAAACACTTATAATTATTGTAATACTAGGCTAATTTGACAGCCGATAATGATCACAAGTACATTCAGCTTTTCGGTGACAAATATTCGGCACATCAGTCGGAATTAAATCCATCCCACCTGTACAATCATGAGAGCAAAGCCGTCGTTCACCTTGGATGTTCTATAAATACCAGAGGCATCCTTCGAAAAAGGGGTTCAGCAGTTAGAGATTTCATACTTCAGTTTGCACGTCTTTGTTCATAGTTTTCTTTCATTTTAAGGCGGACGTGAGAGAGGAGGTTGTGCCGGCAGATCATTCCGGTAAGCATGGGAGAGCGCCAGAAGCTTCAAAGACAGAGAGAGGGCCGACGCCTGCGGAAGCGGGAACATCTTTAGAACCGAATAGAGATTACAGTGTAAAAGCCTCGGTCAACAAGGAATTGTTACCAGGCTCTCTACCTTTAACTTCCATTATTATTTTGTACTCCACTCATTTATTGAAATGGAATCCACCTCTCTATATCTGTTCAGTCTCTGGTATTTACGCATGAGTAGCTAAATCAGTTGAATGTGTTGAGAAGAATTTAGCTAGCACAACTAGGGAATCTTCACTGTATGCGATTATCTTGTATTATGTATGCTTCATTCGTCCATTAGAGATACTCGGGAGGGTAGTCTAAGGACAAGATCTAGGCTTGGGAAGGTCAGGTTAGAATCTAGGCTCGAAAGAGTCAGATTAGAACGTATAATCAAGAAATAGGAGCTTAAGAATAAACACTATTTGTTATCAATGCATCACATGCATCCTAGAGATAGGATATGATTGTATGCGGTCACCTTACTTTTATGCATTTTGCATCATCATATAGGACAAAAGTAGAGACTTAGGAATAAGCTCTATGGACACTTTTGCATTCAACACATGCGTCCTAGACTTAGGAGCATCACATTTGCATTGGAAAATGATTTGTTGTGCTTGGTGATAGCATGATCGCATAGTCTGACGCATTCCCAAGTAACGCTAGCTAAAGATCTTCTCAACCCGTTCATCGCATACTCGGTGCATCTATCACACAACTGACCTTTCTCAAATCCGCCGCATTTGTTCTTTTTTATTTATTTAGCCACCATAAAGTTTTCATAAAAATTACCAACGTAACCTGTTTTCACAAGTGCCTATGTTCGACCTTGGACTTACTAGGAAACTCAGTGGAATTTACACTTGGATTCCACTCAGGAAAGTTGAGTGCACAATGGAATTTCATCAACGCATATCATCCACATTTCCACTTTACAAAAATCGAGCATTTCAAAAAATCACGAGGATTAGTGGGAAAGCGATCAAAGAGTAAGAATAAAAGATAATGATGCAAACGACGGGGCCATCACATCCCTGCAAAATCAAATGACTGCGATGATGAGTTTAATAAAAGGCATCGCAATTAATAATATGGGAGCGAAGAAAGGGTAGGTCAGCACAATTACTCAAACGACCGCAAGTTGTGTCATTTGCGGAGATGCTCACCTGATGGAGGAATGCCCAATAAACCCGCAGTCGGTATGCTTCATGAGAGATAATCCCTATTCCAATACATATAACCCCGGGTAGCGAAACCACCTAAATTTTGCGTGGAAAAATCAACAACAAAGCTTTCAACCTGTGGCACAAAAAGGAAGGCCACCCGGATTTTTCCCACAAAACAACGGTCCAGCGCATAGCCAAGCTAGCAGTTTACAAACATCGCAATCTTCGTCCTTAGAGAGGTTGTTGAAGCAATACATTGAGAAAAACGAATCATTGCTTCATAATCAAGCTACATTCATTGGAAATCTCGAAATCCAAATGGGACAAATTACGGGCGAGTTGAAAAATAAACCGCAAGGAGCGTTGTCGAGCTCAACTGAGCTCCCTCAAAATGTTGGGGGTAACGGGAAGGAACAATGCTTAACAGTCTCTATGCTAAGTGACAACATGACTATGGAAGTAGGGAAAAGCCCATTACAACCAACTTGAATGTGGTGACAAGCGAAGACCCATTGACCTATAGTTTGGAGAAGCCCGAGAAAATAGACCCTGAAGTTGCATCCACCCTTAAGCCTCTAGATCTTGAAACAAAAGAAGTACCACTGATAACTTGTAGAAATACAAGTTATTTATGCTGCCTTATTTAGATACTGCGAAAAAAAGAGAATGAATATGCGTTGATTGTATGAAAATTAGCTCAGAAATACAATAATTATGAATTATCGCAATTACACCCACTCACATCGTCAAGATGGTAGAAGAGGATATTTTTACTCTGTTTTGCAGGAAACCAAGTCACCGCTTGCGATCAAGACTCAACGAGAAACTGAACAACGCATCTCTGTTACATTGCGCCCGTCAATCAACAATGAAGAGACTATTAACACAATGACGGCACAATGCGACAGTCGATTCAGAGCTGAATTTCAACCGCATGCGGTAATAAAAACAACACCGCATGCGAGCAATCGATTGAAAGATGCAGCTGAGCAACGCAAACATGGAGGATTGTGACACGTGTACAACTAACCGTTGTGCAGATTTGATGGTCTGATTGCATAACAGAAGGAATATTTATTCCTCCATCTTTGGAATTTCCATAACAAGAAGTGGGGTCCACAAGCCAAGAGTCAAAGCTTTTCACCTATAAATACCCCCATAGAATTCAAAGAAGATATACTTGATACGGGTATAATTGATACGAGGGCTAATTGCTGCTGGATTAATGAGAGGAAAGCTGAGCTGAGTACTGATCGGAAGAAATCCGGAAAGAGAAGAGACAAGGCTGAGAGGTGAGTCTCAGTGCGAATCTGCCAGATCCCCGTCGTGAAGCTCTGTGCTTAGATCCCTACTACCAGTTGAGAAGTCTAAGAGGGAAGCTCATCCATTCATTCACTTCATCCATGCCAGAAGCAAATCTCCATCTAGATCGAAGCTAAGACGTTGGCGCTTATTTGTATTTGTTTCTAACTCTATTTCATCAAGTGTATTTCATCTTCTAAATCTCTTCATTCACAAATCATGTATCAGACGCTAAATAATTTTATTGAATGTCTTGATCACTTTCACTACCACTTCTCTGTCTATTTCCGTTTCTCCATTAATCGATTTCTTCATGAAGTTTTCTTAATACCATGGTAATTAATATGGATTAAACAAGTAACTTAAACTGTGCTAAAGAGAAAAATGCGTTTAGCTAAAGCATGCTAGACGATATCTTCACCTGTGAGAGCAGAAGTGAAGATGTCATTCTGATCTGTCGAGAGAAGGTTAAAAGAATGTGTTAACTAAAGCAAGTAGTACTTCCAGAGATGGAAGCAACCTTGCGTTCATTACGTTCATCCCTATTTCACCACAGAGATGTGGGAACGTGGCCGATCACCGAGAGGTGTACGCCAAGGGAAAAGTGGAACACTACTTATATCTTTAACGCAATTAAGGAACTTGCGTTGTTTATATTAGTTATCTTTTATATTTCTGCTTCGTACATAAGACTTGTCACCACATTACACGATCTTTGCCTAATCTTCACAGCCAACCTTGACCTCAGTATCTTGTATCATGAAACTTGTATCTTGTATCATCTTAGCTTAGATTTACTTTATCGCATTTTACTTTAACTCAATTTATGTTATTAACGCATTTTTACCACTTTACTTTACACTATCACATGTTTAATTTCCTGTACACAAGAACTTTATTAATTTAAAAAAAAAACCCTAGTCGCATGTATCACAAGCATAGCACAATAACCTAAAACAGTCCCTGTGTTCGACCTCGGATCACACCGAGAAACTTGCGGTGGAATTGTACTTGGTTTCAACACAAGGAAACTTGTGACAACGCACAACATACTATAAGAATATTTGTTAATAATGCATATCTAGAAGTAGTATCACATATCATCGTATAAAATCTATGTCGTTACAAGTTTATGACACATAAGTTTACATTTTGAATTTACAAGTTTATGGTGCCGTTGTCGGGGACTGGTTAACAGTTTATTGTTTGAGTGTGTTTGTGGTATTTGCAGGACAGATCTCGTTGTACTAGCTATTCAACACAGAAAGCAGCTTGACGGTTTATGAGTACTGGTGCTGAACCAGAATTTGAATGAATATGGCAAATAATAAAGATAATGCGGTTCCCGTAGTAAATCAAGAGGCTGTTAGACCAGCGCAGGATCCTATTTTCCTGGCATCTGATCGCAACATCCTCATGAGGGATTATGCGGCACCCAATTTGTATGATTTTTCGCCTGTAATTTTGAGGCCTATTGTTAAGGAGAATGTAAGGTTCGAAATAAAGCTGATCATGCTACAAATGATCCAAAATGCAGGGCAATTTGGGGGTCTGCAAGGTGAAGACCCGCATGCCCACTTGACCAACTTTGTCGAAATGTGCGGCAACTTCTCACTACCTGGTGTAACCCCGGAGAGTATAGATTGTATCTGTTCCCTTACAACTTGAGAAACGAAGCCAAGAGGTGGGCTCACTCACTAGAGCCAAACGAGATCACATCATGGGATCAACTGGTGGAGCGATTCATGAAAAAATTCTTCCCACCTGCCGTCAACACAAGGCGACGAAATGACGTGTTGAACTTTGAACAAATGGAGAATGAGACCCTGAGCACCGCCTGGGTGCGATTTAGAAGATTGGTGAAAAACTGCCCGTATATCGGGATACCCAATTGCGTGTTGATGGAGACATTTTATAACAGCCTGAATAGATCGACGCAAGCTATTGCTGACACCTCCGCGGTAGGAGGTTTTATGGACAAAACATATACTGAGGCTAAAGTTATCATTGACCGCATATCGTGGAACATGGATGATTGGATTGATGATGGCTATGGAGGCCAAAGCACCGAACGAAGAAAGAATGAAACTCCCATTGTCCCTACGAAGACAATAACCACGTTGGCTGCTCAGATGGCCGCGGTAACCTCGATCCTTCAATCGATGGCAATCAATCAAGGAGCCATCTCCTAACAATCAGCGCAACCCGCTGCACCAACTCAAATGGCCGCAATAAATTGTGTTAATTGTTGAGGGGCTCATGTAGCAGAAATGTGCCCACTGAATATCTAGCAAGTATGCGCCATCCAAAACAACCCTTTCAGCAACACCTACAATCCTGGCTGGAGGAGCCATCCTAACTTCAGGTGGGGAGGCAATCCTAACCAAGGGGGGGGTAATCAACCATCAGAGTGGCAGTCGAGGAAATCCTCCCTTTCACCATAACTCGAACCAAGGGCAACCAAGGCAATCGCATAACCAGCAACCCTCATCATCGAACACCTCTGGAAGCTCACTGGAGACCCTGCTTAAACAATATATGGACAAGAATGACGCAGTAATGCAAGCGTAGGCATCTTCAATTAGAAACTTGGAGATCCAAGTGGGCCAACTAGCATCTGAGCTAAGAAATAGAGCACCAGAAACGTTGCCCAGCAACTCAGAAGCCCCGGGATCCAATGGAAAGGAACAATGTCCCTAGGACATTTGGTAGGCAAGCTGGACTGCCTGCAGGGATGTGGATTGCGCTCATTCGAAGAAACGCATCTTTCGATCCATATCTCACAACTATGTTTAATGCTTTCTTTAACTTCTGTCTTATTGAATTCTTGAATTTTGTCTTTACTTCTGCATTTAATTCGTTTCATGAATTTATGAATTGATTCTTCATTTATTTCCTTTGCATTTGTTTCCGTATCGTCTTTAATTCTTTGAACTTTTCTGTAATTAATGCATTAGTCTTTAAATGGTGAATGAATGAGAAATAAAGAGAAATTTATTGTTGCAAGTCTTAGCAACTTGCGTTGATGAATAATAAAATAAAATAAATAAAATGAAACAATTAACAACAAAGTATGCAAGGTGATGATGGACGCATCTTGAACCAAGCAAGACGTGCTTTGCGTTAATCTAACTCAAATGCGTTGAAACCGAGGGGTGTGTTGCGCGCGTATGTGTCCTTTGCCCGTCCTTAGCTAAATGCATTATGTTGAGGTATCCTCCAGAAATTTGTTAGTTAAGGGGTGTATTGCGGGGGTGTATGCGTTGTTGCCCGTCCTCTGCGAAGATGCAGTTGCATTGGTGAGCACATTGTGTTAATCTTTATCTTGCGTCCATTCGAATAAAATATTAAAGAAAAATATTTTTGCATTTGAGAAGTCCAATCGTTTCGTATCCCAAAGCAATAACGACTCTGCAGACGAAAGGACGCTTTTCTAAAATTTCATAAATGAGGGAAGTTCGAACGATGGGCCTTTTAAGCTTTTCGAGGCCTGTCGTCGTAAAAATTGTGTTGGGCCCACTACAGCCCAACCTATAAATAGGAACCCTTCCCCGTCTGTGAGATTTTTACCTCATTTGCACTCTAAAAGACCCTAGCGCCAGCATACAGAGCTTTCTTCTTCTCCCAGCATCCCAACGATTTTCCAGTTCTCCCGAGCTTATCATCCATGGCTGACCAAGCTTCTAACCAACCTGCCTCACCATCAACCCATTCATCTGACCAAATCGCCATGCGAGAAGCAGCATTCCTTGCTGCCAGTCGCAGGCTTGCTGCCCAACCCCATACTGTCCTGAGAATCGTCGGTAGAACCCGAAGAAACCCATTGTCTGTCCAGCCTCCTCAGTTCAAGAGGGGGCACAACACTGAAAATACCCCAGTTCCAACTCCTGCCATCTCAACTGAGAGCGAGAAGAAGAGGCGTGATGACAAGGAAGTATTTGGCAACATTCTGAGTCATTTGGAGCAAGAAGAAAGATTACCCAAGGCAGGGGTTGTAAACTAACCACTGTCCACGGAGGAAGTGATGGTGGTGGTGACTGAAGAGACGGTGGTGAACGAAGAAGTGGTGGTGGTGGAGACGGTGGTGAATGAAGAAGAAGCAGGAAAAGACACTCTAGCCTTAGAGACTCATGAGGTAACTGCCAATGCAGAAACCTATGACAAAACATCCCGAGTGGTGATGGAGGAGATTACAGTGGCTGAAGTTGCGATGGATAAGGTTGCAGTGGAGACGCAACCAGAAGTAGTTGAAGAGGAAAAGAAGAAGAAGAAAAGCAAAGGGAGAAAGGCTGGAGAGGTTGAGTCATCTCACCATTGCAAGGAGAAAAAGAATAAAGAGAAGAAGGATGATGAAGATGAGGAAGAGAAGAAGAAGAGGAAGAAGAAAGAGAAGGAAGAAAGAAGAATACGTCGGCGTGAAGAAAGGCGCCTAAAAAAGGAAGAAGAAAAGAAACAGAGGGCTGCGAGCCCGAAAAATGATGGAGAATCAACCTCTGTAAGGGAGGACAGTGGGAAAACAGCGCAATTGATGGAGCCGACACAACCTGAAACAACGCAATTGGTTGCGACGAAGGAGGGCGAAGAAGGAAAAGACACGCCCCTGATGCGACACCGCAAGGAGAATGCGGCACAAGGGTCTACTATTGACCCTTTAATTTTGATCAACGCAATAGAAGAAAAGGAAAGGAGGATGAAGAAGGAGGAAGAGAGACAAGAGAAAATGGAGTGGGCGAAACTCATCACCGTAGAAGGTGATAGAAGAAGAAGATTGCATGATGAGGAAGTTCGCCGCAATAACGAGATCTCAAGGCTTGAAGAGATAAGGAGGCGCGAGGAGGAACAATGTCTGTTGCTGGCCTCCGAGCAATTTGTAGAAGAGTTTGAGAGAGAAGAAAGAGAAAAAGAAGAGGAAGAGAAAAAGAAGAATGAAGAAGAGATAAAGAGATTGGAAGAGGAGAAGGAGAAGAAGCGTGAAGCTAATAGGAGGCGCTTATAAAAGAAGAAGGGTAAAGAACTCGCGGAGCGAGAGAATGAGGAACAATGCAAGGAACGGGAAAGAAAACAAAGGCAACAATCCTGTCTTTTGTTGGCCAAAGGAAAGGGCAAAGCGGTTGCAGAAAACAACAAGCCCACATTGGCAAAGGCACGTCCATCCAGAAAGAAAGAAAATGACGACTTATTGATGGAGATGGGCTTTTACCTTGCGCCAACGCCACTACCTGACCTCATCACGAGTGTGATCGTGGAGCATGGCTGGGACATATTTTGCCAGTGCCCAGCCATTGTTGTTCCAAGGGTAATGCGTGACTTTTACCATGGACGGCTACATGGCACCAGGGATGTGGTGACCATAAAAGGGCAAGTGGTGCCTTTCAGTGCAAAAGACATCAATGAACTATACCAAATGAAGGATAACCCGAATGCACCGGGTAATAAAATCATTGATGATCCCACGGAGCAACAGTTGGAAGATGCGCTGTGAGTATTAACACAATCGGGCACGAAGTGATTGGTCTCTTTAAAAGGCATCAAGACCCTGGCGTCCAAGATTCTGCTTTCAGAGGCAAGGCTTTGGGTTTATCTGGTTAAAAAGCTGTTGATCCCAACTTCTCATGACAAGACCATTTCAAGGGATCGAGTCATGGCCGCATACTACATTACGTGTGACATTCCTATCGATGTTGGTCGGTTGATCGCAAGTCAAATTCGAGGCTTTGTGGGGCACATTAGAGGACAATACTTCTTTCCATGGACTATTTCAAGTCTGTGCCTGTCAATGGGCATAGGCATTGAGAAGGAACCTATGGAAGAAGTCCATGGCCTCATCAATATCAAAATCCTGAGGCTGCTCCTCAAAGACTCCCCACATTGCTAGAGTTACCATTAAAGAGGCCTGCAATCGACCTCAATGCGCCGCAAGAACCAAGGCCAAAGAGACAGCGCAGAGATGATAAGGGAAAAGGGAAAATCCAAGAAGAAACAACGCAAGATCCAGAACCTTTGGACCCTTTACCCTTAATAATTTGCCATTCAAGCCCTTCGAGCCCACCCACACAATCTTATTCTCCACTCCATGAGCATTTTACCAACCTTCTCCTCACTCCAAATTCTCCAAATGCATACCCACCAATTTACTCACCTGCAGCTTCATCACCACAACCTTTCATTCCACCGCCGCATATTGATGACCCAAATGATTTGGGTGAAGGCACCTTTGCCCAACCCCAAAACGATGTTGGCAAGACATCACAGGTAGAACCTTCCATCCCTTCTTTGGCTACAGAGTTAGCTGAAATGCGGTCCCTCTTCTCCCAACAACAACACCTCTTCGCTCAACAACAAGCCTTCTTCAACCAAAGGTTTGATGTGTTAATGGAGCAAATTGATGATATACAGCGCGGTGCTACTACGTCAAGGGAGGCGTTGATCAATACTCAATGCAATATTTATAAAGTTTATCGCCACCAAAGACAGATTGCGGAATGCAACCATGAGTACTTTAATTTTCTCACCGTATATCTTCATGGTCCCATGGTGCCTTCGCATCTCAGGCAGCAATTGAATTTTGAAGAAGCTCACACAGTACAACCTCAAAATCCTCCTCCAGATCCTCCTGCTCCTCAACAATAATCTTTACAATTTTTGTGGCCATTCTATATTTTTATTCAATTCATTATTTTTCTAAGTTAACGAAATTCTTTGATTCTTTGTATAGTCAACAAACTTTATATTGCGTTAATTTTTAATTTTTGTACACTTTATTACTATTCAATACAAATGAGTACATATTCACTCCTTTTTGCCTGTGCCTTTTTCTTTATCATCCTTTGTCAATATTTGCGATGTTCTGGTCTTTTACTTTTGCATTATTCATTGTGCTGCCATGATGTAATATATGTTTATACTTAGAAACAATTCCCATACTTTATAAATTCTGACCAACACTTAGTTAATTCTTAGTTTAGCAGTACTTTACCTTTTATCTTTCAAAGTTCTGCTCAAACCTTCTTTTTGAAATTTTTATTCTAAGTGTTTGTCTAGTCTATCCAAACAACGCAATGAGGACCTTGCTTATCTTTAAATTTGGGGATGGGAAAGATCTGAGCAGATAAGATCAAGAATATGTGATCTTCAAGAAAATGCGTTCATTTTCATTACCAAAAAAAAATTAAAAATAAATAAAAATAATAAAATATATATTTTTAATTGCCAAACTCCAATGTCAGTGCAAGGGAAAGCTTCAAAAATGTCCCAACCTGATAAGAGTTTAGTTATGAAAGAAGCCTGCTCGTAGTTGGATGTTCGTATGACACACGTAGGAGCAAGCCAAAACGAAGGTGGGTTTCCAAGAACAACGCAATATGAAAGAAAATAAAAGAGTGTAAGAGACAACTCCTCTGAATACCATGAGTTAAAGTTGAAATTGGCACACAACCGTAGTTGGATGTTCGCATGACACCTGTGGGAGCAAGCCAAAAGGAAGAGTGTAACCATTACCAACAATCTCTAACAAATAACACAAAGTTTGACCACCACATATAGATGTATCAAGTTGTTTTGACAAAGGAGAGATAAACATTCTATTTAAAAAATAAAAAAAAAAACTAGAAAAGCATCTTTGAGCAGAATTTTGTCATATAGAAGAATAAAGTAGGGCTTTGTTAAGAATTAGCAAGGATAGAAAGCAATTGCGTTGTTAAGAAATGTGCCTAAGTATAATATTTGGAGCAGCCAAACGATGCAAAAATATAGGAGAGGAATTTAGCTTTATTGCCTTAGTAGAAGATATGCTTGAGGACAAGCATATATCTAAATTTGGGGGTGTGATAACTTGTAGAAATACAAGTTATTTATGCTGCCTTATTTAGATATTGCGGTCAAAAGAGAAGGAATATGCGTCGATTGTATGAAAAATAGCTCAGAAATACAATAATCATGGATTATCGCAATTACACCCACTCACATCGTCGAGATGGTAGAGGAGGATATTTTTACTCTCTTTTGCAGGAAACCAAGTCACCGTTTGCGATCAAGACTCAACAAAAAACTGAACAGCGCATCTCTATTACATTGCGCCCGTCAATCAACAATGAAGAGACGATTAACGCAATGACGGCGCAATGCAATAGTCGATCTAAAGCTGAATTTCAACCGCATGCGGTAATAAAAACAACATTGCATGCGAGAAATCGATCAAAAGATGCAGCTGAGTAATGCAAACATGGACGATTATGACACGTGTACAACTAACCGTTTTGCAAATTTGACGGTCTGATTGCATAACAGAAGAAATATTTATTCCCCCATCTTCGGAATTTCCATAACAAGAAGTGGGGTCCACAAGCCAAGAGTCAAAGCTTTTCACCTATAAATACCCCCATAGAATTCAGAGAAGATATACTTGATACGGGTATAATTGATACAAGGGCTAATTGCTGCTAGATTAATGAGAGGAAGGCTGAGCTGAGTACTGATCGGAAGAAATTCGAGAAGAGAAGAGGTGAGACAAGGCCGAGAGGTGAGTCTCAATGTGATTCTGCCAGATCCCCGTCGTGAAGCTCTGTGCTTTGATCCCTACTACTTGTTGAGCAAGCCTGAGAGGGAAGCTCATCCATTCGTTCACTTCATCCACGTCAGCAAGCAAATCTCCATCCAGATTGGCGCTAAGACGTTGTCACTTATTTGTATTTGTTTCTAACTCTATTTCATCAAGTGTATTTCATCTTCTAAATTTCTTCATTCACAAATCATGTATCAAACGCTAAATAGTTTTATCGAATGTCTCGATCATTTTCACTACCACTTCTCTATCTATTTTCGTTCCTCCATTAATCAATTTCTCCATGAAGTTTTCTTAATACCATGGTAATTAATATGGATTAAACAAGTAACTTAAATGTGCTAAAGAGAAAAATGTGTTTAGCTAAGGCATGTTAGACGACATCTTCACCTATGAGAGCAGAAGTGAAGATGTCATTCTGATCTATCAAAAAAAGGTTAGAATAATGCGTTAACTAAAGCAAGTAGTACTTCTAGAGATGGAAGCAACCTTGCGTTCATTACATTCATCCCTGTTTCACCACAGAGATGTGGGAACATGGCCGATCACCAAGAGGTGTACGCCAAGGGAAAAATGGAACAGTACTTATATCTTTAACGCAATTAAGGAACTTGCACTGTTTATATTAGTTATCTTTTCTGTTTCTGCTTCGTACATAAGACTTGTCACCACATTACACAATCTTTGCATAATCTTCACAGCTAGCCTTGACCACAGTATCTTGTATCATGAAACTTGTATCTTGTATCATCTTAGCTTAGATTTACTTTATCTCATTTTACTTTAACGCAATTTATGTTATTAAAGCATTTTTATCGCTTTACTTTACATTATCGCATTTTTAATTTCTTGTACACAAGAACTTTATTAATTTGAAAAAAAAAACCCTAGTTGCATGTATCACAAGCATAATGCAATAACATAAAACAGTCCCTGTGTTCAACCTCGAATCACATCGAGAAACTTATGGTGGAATTATACTTGGTTTCAACGCAAGGAAACTTGTGACAATGCACAGCATACTACAAGAACATTTGTTACTAACGCATATCTAGAAGTAGTATCACATATGCGATCACCGCATAAAATCTATGTCGTTATAAGTTTATGGCACATAAGATTACATTTTGCATTTACAACCATCAGCAACTCCGCAAAGATTGTAAGAGGAACAAAATGAGGAAGAAAAGATCGCAATATTAGCTGCAGCACAAAATTCTATGATCCCACCTAAAATGGACGACCCAAGAATCTTCACGATACCATGCTCTATCTGAGGGACCTACAGTGGCCAAGCACTATGCGATCTTGGGACAAGTATAAACATAATGCCGCTATCAATCTTCAAACAATAGAATGCCGACACACTTATGCCCACAAAGGAAACTCTCCTGCTCGCTAACAGATCCCGAATACACCCTAAAAGAGAGTTGAAAAATGCCGCAATTTCAATCGATAAATTCATTCTGCCGATAGACTTCCTCATTTTGGAGTATAAAGCGGACGAAGATGCGCCCATCATATTGGGACGACCATTCCTTTCAACCGGTCACGCTCAAATAGATGTGCGCAAGGGGGAAATTGTAATGAGCATTCATGTGGAAAAACTCCGGATTAAGGCAGTAAAGATCCCAGAGGACAAAAAAAGAGAGAAAAGCCACCATGGATGTGAACGAACCAGCCTGGAATAAGTGGTCCCTGAGTATTATATGATTCAACCTCATCAGGGACGCAATCTTTTTGAATATCCTTTTCCCACATCAAATACTTCATGAACTTTTATCTTACTCGTTATTATCTATTATCGCAATTACTTTGTTTTACTGACCATCTATCTACACTGTTCTTATTCTATATATATATATATATATTTGTTTAAAAATCATTTGACTCTCTCTTTGTTTGTTTACAACGATTAAGACACAGGATTGCGGAGATGTTACATGAAGCAGCAAATTATCTCACTCCATCACCGCAATCCAAAGAAAAGAGATCGCCGCAAAGATGGATGCGTCAATACACAATGCGGGCGACAATGCAAATTTGGGGGTGTATTCTTCCTTATCTTTATTTCAAATTTTGCGCTATCGCATCGCATGTTAGTTTTAAAAGTTTTATCACCACATCCTCTTTGATTACCACAATCATTTGACATAGATAAATTTAGTAGGTTACCGCATGTTGTTTCTTTGTCGAGTATGATTTCAATGATGAAAAATATGCTTCTATTTCTTTCATATATACTCAAGTCGACTTAACTTTAAGATAGTCACTTTATGAAATATTTCTAGAAGTTAGGGGTTTGCTAGTTTTCTTTCAAACTCTCTTTACAAAGTTTTCTAAGAACATCGCATGACTCATTTCAATCTTTTGGCAATGAGGACATTGCTGCATTTTAAATTTGGGGGTGAGGTATTTATTTTCAACCTTGCTATTTTGAAAAAAAAAAAAAAAAGAGAATAAAAACTCCACTGTCAACGCAATGGGAAACCCATGTTGATAAGAGTTAAGTTGTGAAAGGTACTTACCCGTAGTTGGATGTCCGCATGACACACATGGGGGCAAGCCAAAATGAACGCAAGTCACCAGGATCAACGCATAAATAAATGACCGCAACTCCACTACCAAGTAGGTATAAGTTTAGTCTGAGAAAGAGTGCATTTCTCGTAGTTGGATGTCCGCATGACACCCGTGGGGGCAAGCCAAAATGAAGGCAAAGCACTTAGGTCAGTGCAAGATCAGAAAAATAATAATAATAATAATAATAATAATGTCAAAAAATATGCAAGGATAAAATCATTTGACACCCTGGTGGAATTTTTTTTTTTTTTTTTTGAAATAAATCATGCGATGTTCCGGAAGTTAGTAAAGTCTTTTTCAAGTTTAAGCTTGCATTCCCTAGGTCTTAGAAATATTTTGAGAGGAGGCTTGAATGAGACCTAAGGAAACTTTGGTATATAGTATTTGAACGAAGTATCCTTGAGAAATCTAGGAAAAGAAAATTGTGGTTGACTTGCTAAAGGAATTTTTAGCTTATGCTTGAGGACAAACATTGTTTAAATTTGGGGGTGAGAAATGCACGTTATCATAGTGCTAAGTTCTTAAACAATGTTGGATTACGTTGATAAAACAAGTTAAATTGCATCCATCAAGCATCAATTTCATAATATTGCAATCGCATGCGTTCATCGCATAGGAACAATTGATTTTAGTGTTTTTATGCAGAATATGCATTGACGCAATGCAAGAATTGCGATCATAGGAAATCATAGTGCTAAGTTCTTAAACAATTAGGCTTTGCGATGATTGTGTTCGCAAACATTCACTTGAGAAGGATTGCCGCAACTTGGTCAGCGCAACATGGTGTGCACATCTAGGTGAAAGGCTAATTAATTGCGATGGGACAGAAAGCTGATGACAGTTGAATCCGAATTAAGTTGGCAACCGATAACGATCACAAGTACATTCAGCTTTTCGGTGAAAAATATTCGGCACATCAGTCAGGAATTAAAGCCATCCCATCTGTACAATCATGTGAGAGAAGCCACCGTTTACCTTGGATGTTCTATAAATACCAGAGGCATCCTTCGAAAAAGGGGTTCAGCAGTTATAGATTTCATACTTCAGTTCGCACGTCTTTGTTCATAGTTTTTTTTCGTTTTAAGGCGGACGCGAGAGAGGAGATTGTGTCAGCAGATAGTTCCGGTAAGCTTAGGAGAACGCTGGAATCTTGGACAGAGAGAAGGACGATGCCTACGAAAGCGGGAACATCCTTATAACCGAATAGAGATTACAGTGTAAAAGCCTTGGTCAGCAAGAAATTGCTACCGAGCTCTCTACTTTTAACTTCCATTGTTATTTTGTACTCTACTCATTTATTGAAATGGAATCCACTTCTCTATATCTGTTCACTCTCTGGTATTTACGCACGAGTAGCTAAATCAGTTGAATGGGTTGAGAAGCATTTCGCTAGCACAACTAGGGAATCTTCACTCTATGCGATTATCTTGTATTATGTATGCATCATTTGTCCATTAGAGATACTCGGGAGGGTAGTCTAAGGACAGGATCTAAGCTTGGGAAGGTCAGGTTAGAATCTAGGTTCAGGAGAGTCAGTTTAGAACGCATAATCAAGAGGTAGGAGCTTAGGAATAAGCACTATTTGTTATCAACGCATCACATACATCCTAGAGATAGAGTATGCGGTCACCTTGCTTTTATGCATTTTGCATTATCGCATAGGACAAAAGTAGAGATTTAGGAATAAGCTCTATGGACACTTTTGCATTCAACACATGCATCCTAGACGTAGGAGCATCGCATTTGCATTGGAAAATGGTTTGTTGTGCTTGGTGGTAGCATGATCGCATAGTCTGACACATTCCCAAGTAACGCTAGCTAAAGATCTTCTCAACCTGTTCATTGCATACTCAGTGCATCTATCACTCAACTGACTTTTCTCAAATCCGCCACATTTGTTCTTTTTCATTAACACAATCAACAACAAACCAACAATTTATTTATTTGGCCACCGCAAAGTTTTCATAAAAATTACCAATGCAACCTGTTTTCACAAGTCCTTGTGTTTGACCCTGGACTTACCAGGAAACTCAGTGGATTTTACACTTGGATTCCGCTGAGGAAACTTGAGTGCACAACAAAATTTCATCAACGCATATCATCCACATTTCCACTTCATAAAAATCGAGCATCAAACGCATCCTAGGAAGTGTTAGCCGAAACTTTTCTCAACCCGTTCACCACATACTCATCGCATTTCCCATTTATTCAACTCTTTTTAATCTCCACCTCATTTTTTTATTTTTCATTACCGCAAACAACAAACTCAACAACTATTTATTTATTTGGTTACTGCAAAGTTTTCCTAAAAATTACCACAACAACCTATTTTCCAAAGTCTCTAAGTTCGACCCTGGACTTACCAGGAAACTCAGTGGAGTTTACACTTGGATTCCGCTGAGAAAACTTGAGTGCTCAACGCAATTTCATCATCGCATTTCATCCATAATTCCACGATCTTCCGGCATCTCTTCCCTTCTCTCGCTCTGCCTTCTAAATAAAAAGGAAAACTATGAACAAGGCTATTCTATCTAAGGGAAAATTCTCTAATTATCCGAACTCCTCTACTGAAGGTTGCCCTCAGTATTTATAGAGCTTCGACGTGAAAGGCGTCTTCTCTCTTATGATTACACTGATGGGATGGCATTAATTCTCTGTCTAATGTGCCGAATATTTGTCATCGAAAAGTTGAGTGTACTTACTACAGTAGTTCGTTAGCAGCTTGTCAACTTAATTCGGACTCGACCATCATCAGCTTTCTATCCCATCGTGATTTATTATGCTTTTCACCCACATGCGCCCACCAAGTTACGACGGCTCTATGCGAAAATCCTTATTGAGCAAATTTTTGCAAGCACAAATCACCATAAAGCCTTGCTGTAACGCTGTTCTTGACCGTTGCTTTCTTGTGATTGCATTTTACACTTTGCGTCAACGCATATTCTGCACAAAAAATACAAAAGTTAACTATTTCTATGCGATGAACGCATGCGACCGCAATGTTATACACTTAATGCTTTTTGGACGCAATCTTATATATTTTATCAACGCAAACCTGCATTGTTTAATAACTTAGTACTGTAATAACGTGCATTTCTGCCTATTATCACACCCCCAAATTTAAACAATGCTTGTCCTCAAGCATAAGCTAAAGATTTCCTTTAGAAAGTCGACCGCAATCTCTTTTCCTAGATTTCTCAAGGATACTTCATTCAAATCCTATACACCAGAATTTTCTTAATTCTTATTCAAGTCTCTTGTTAAAATATTTCTAAGACCTAGGGACCGTAAGCTTAACCTTCAAAAGGACTTTACTAGATTCCATGACATCACATGATTTATTTCAAAAAAAACTTTTTTCACTGGGGTGTTAAATGATTTTTTATCCTCGCATATTTTTTACATTATTATTTTTCTCTGACCTTGCGTTGATCCAATTGCCTTGCCTTCATTTTGGCTTGCCCCCTCATGTGTCATACGGACATCCAACTACGAGCAAGGCATTCTTTCTCAGATTAAACTCATACCCATTCGGCAGCGGAGTTGCGATCATTTATTTATGCATTGATCCTGGCGACTTACTTTCGTTTTGGCTTGCCTCCACGTGTGTCATGCGGACATCAAACTACGAGTAAGTGCCCTTCACAATTTAACTCTTATCAACATGGGTTTCACCATTGCATTGATAGTAGAGTTGTTATTCCCAAAATTTTCCCTCTTTTTTTTTAAAGAGCTAAAAATAGCAAGGTCGATAATAAATACCTCACACCCAAATTTAAAATGTGGAAATGTCCTCATTGCCAAAATATTGAAAGAAGTCATGCGATGTTCTTAGGACATTTGGTAAAGAGTCAGTTTGAAAAAAAGCTAGCAGACCACTAACTTCTAGAAATATTTCATGAGGTGACTGTCTAAAAATTAAGTTGACTCTAGTGTACATGAAAAAGATAGAAGCATGTGTTTCATCATTGAAATCATAATTGGCAAAGAGGAAGCACGCGGCGACTTACTAAATTTATCAATGTTAAATGATTGCGGTAACCAAAGAGGATGCGATGATCAAATGTTCAAAATTAAAATGCGATGCGATAGTGCAAAATTTGGAATAAAGTCAAGGAGAAATACAACCCCCAAATTTGCGCTATCACCCACATTATTTGTTGACACATCCTGCTTTGCGGCGATCTTCTTTCTCTGCAATGCGGTGACGAAATAAAGTAGTTGCATTTTCGTGTAGCGCCTCCGCAATCGTGTGCAATGAAAACATTGAGAGGGTCAAATAATCATTAAAAAAAAGAGTTTAACAGAATCTTTTACCGCAATCATTCATTTTTTTTTAAAACAATAAACAACTATGCGATAACAGATAATTTACAAGGTGATGAAAGTTCATGAAGTATTGATGTAGAAAAAGGATATTCACAAGGTTTGCATCTCTAATGAGGTTGGACCGCATAATGACTCAGGGACTGCTTATTTCTAGCTTGGTTTTTCACGTCCACGATGGATTTTTCTTCTTTTCTCGATCTTCTGGAATCTTGACTGCCTTAATCCGAAGCTTTTCCCCGTTAATGTTCATTATGATTTCCCCCTTGTGCACATCAATTTGAGCACGACCAGTCGAGAGGAATGGTCGTCTCAATATGATGGGCACATCTTCGTCCGTTTTATAATCCAAAATGATGAAGTCTGCTGGCAAGATGAATTTATCAATTGAGATTGCGACATCTTTCAACTTTCCCTCGGGATGTATTCAGGATCTGTCCGCAAGTAGGAGAGTCTCTGTCGTGGGCGTGAGTGTGCCATATTCAATCGTTTGAAGATTGATAGCAGCATTATGTTTATACTTGCCCCAAGATCGCATAGTGCTTGGCCACTATAGACCCCTCCAATGGAGTATGGTATCGTGAAGATTCCTGAGTCGCACATTTTTTATGGGATCATTGCATTTTGCATTACTGCCACTGTCACGATCTTTTCTTCATCATTCTGCTTCTTTTTCAATCTTTGCGGAGATGGTGGTAGCTGGACTTTTTCTATCTCATGATCTAGAGGCTTGAGGATGGACGCAACTTCTGGTTTCATTTGCTCGGCCTCTTCTGAATTACAAGTCAACGGGTTCTTGGTTGTTACCGTATTCAAGTTGGTTGTGATGGGTTCCTTCCCTACTTCTGCAGTCATTTTTTTTGCTTATCAAGGAGACTGCTAAGCATTGTTCCTTCCCTATACCCCCAGCGTTGCGAGGGAGCTCAGTTGAGCTCGGCAAAGCTGCCTGCGGTCTATTTTTAAGTACACCCGCAATCTGTCCTAGCTGAATTTCGAGATTTTGGATGGACGTTGCTTGATTCTGAAGCACTGATTTGTTTTTCTCAATGTACTACTTCAACAAGCTCTCTAAGGACGAAGATTGCAATGGTTGCGAACTACTGACTTGACTGCTCCTTTGACCGTTCTTTCGCGGGAAAAATTCGGGTGGCCCTTTTTTTTGCGCCACAGATTGGAAATTTTGCTGCTAATTCTTCCACGTAAAATTTGGGTGGTTTCTCCAGCCGGGGTTGTATGTATCGGAATAGGGATTATTCTTTTTGAAGCACATTGACTGCGAATTTCCTGGGCATTCTTCCATTGGATGTGCATCTCCGCAGATGACACAACTTGCGGTCGTTTAAGCAATTGCGTTAACCTGCCCTTTGTTTGCTCCGATGGTGCTAATTGCGATGCCTTGTATCAAACTCATCATCACAGTCATTTGGTTCTGGAGGGATGCGATGGCCCCGTTGTTTGTGTCATTATCTTTAATTCTTAATCTTTGATCGCTTTCCCGCCAGTCCTCATGATTTTTGGAAATGCGATCAAGTATATTTTTGGCCTCCTCATATGTTTTGCCAAGCAGACCACCAGCTACTGCCGCATTGGCAGTGGTCTGCAAAGCAGGGTTCAGTCCTTGATAAAAGATCTCCATTTACAAGAAGTCTGGTAATCCGTTGTGTGGACAGTCTCTTACCAGCCTCTTAAACCTCGCCCAAGCATTGCTGAGCGATTCGTTAGTTTCTTGTTCAAAATTCATTATTCACTTTCTTCTCCTGGAATTTTCAATAGGTGGGAAGCATGAACTTTTCCACGACTTATTCCCACGAGGTTATCTCTCCCGATTCGAGAGAATATGCCCATTTTCTTGCTTGATCGTATAAGGAAAATGGGAACAAAGTGAGTCGGACTTCCTCGGTAGAGATATTGGGGAACACAAAAGTGTTGCAAACTTCTATGAAGCTTCAGAGGTGGGCGTGCGGGTCTTCGCCACGCCTCCCTCCAAACTGCCCAACAGTCTGGATCATCTGTAGCATTACTGGTTTCATTTCAAGCTTCGATCCATCTAACACTGGCCTCATGATTCCTGGAGAGAAATCATAGAGGTTGGGCTACGCATAGTCCTGAATGGGTCTATTGCGATCATTCGTCAGAAGGATGGGGTTGGCCATTATATTGTTTGCATTTGTGGCTCTTTCTTCTGGTTGTTCCGCCATTCTTGGGGTTCTGTCTTGTTGTTGGCAGTTGTCTTTTAATCATCGTCAAAACGTTCTTTCAATCTTCAGGTCATAATTTGCCAGAGGTTGAAGGCTGCAAAGAAATCAGAAAAATTACCATTAGCACACTGATTTGCCGAAGTCCCTGGTAATGGCGCCAAAATGTTGATGCATTATTTTATGAGATGAAATTATGAAATGAAATGCAGTGATGGAAATAGGTTCAGCAACAAGTTTTCTCAGCAGAATCCAAGTATAAATTCCATTGAGTTTCCTGGTAAGTCCAAGGTCGAACTCAGGGACTAAGTGCAGTGATAATTTTCAAGAAGACTTTGCGGTAACCAAATAATTCAAATAGTTGTTTTAGGTTGTTCTTTGCAGTGTAAAATAAATGTATGCGGCGGAGTTATGAAAAGAGTAGATAATACGGAAGATGCGATGAATATGCGGGGAACAGTTTGAGAAGGGGTTCATCTAACACTTCCTAGGATGCGTTCATGTTATGCGATCATGTAACACACATGCAATAGAAAATCATCTCTCGACGCATATGCTACGACTTTTAATACTAGAACGCATGCGATATATGCAATGAGTCTCTAGGACCTACACATAAGCCTCTATTCTTATCTATGCGATGACAAAATGATACACACACAAATAAGGTGACCACCTAATATCATAACCTATCTTTAGGGTGCATGCGATGCATATTGGCAAATAGAGCTTATCTCTAAGTCCTTATCTCCTGCTTATGCAAATCTAATCTTGCTCTCTCGAGTCTAGATTCTAACCTAGCTCTCTCAAGTCTTAGGTTCTTTCTTTAGACTCTCTCTCGAGTAGCTCTAAAGGGGTGTTGGACGCGGCATAAGACAAGATAATCGCATGCGATGAAGATCCTAGGTCATGTTAACTTAGTTCTTCTCAACCCATTCGATAAATTTAGCTACTCATGCGTGCTTTTAAGAGAGTGAACAGATGTAAAATAGTAAGGTCCATTTTATAGATAAAGAGTTGAAATACAAAATAACAATGCAAGATGAGAATAAAGAGTCTGGTAGCAATCTCTTGCTTCCCAAGGCTTTTACACTATTTTTCTACTCTGTTCAAAAGATAGTCTCGCTCTTGAAAGAGTCGGCCCTCTCTATGCTTTCCACGCCTTTAGGTTCTCTCTCGAGCTTACCAGAGCGATCTTCCAGAATCTCTTCCCTTCTCTCGCTCAGCCTTCTAAATAAAAAAGAAAACTATGAACAAGGCTATTCTATCTAAGAAAAAATTCTCTAACTATCCGAACTCCTTCATTGAAGGTTGCCCTCAGTACTTATAGAGCTTCGGGGTGAAAGGCGTCTTCTCTCTTATGATTGCACTGATGGGATGGCATTAATTCTGTGTCTAATGCGTCGAATATTTGTCACCGAAAAGTTAAGTGTACTTGCTACAGTAGTTCGTTAGCGGCTTGTCAACTTAATTCGGACTCGACCATCATCAGCTTTTTGTCCCATCGTGATTTATTATGCTTTTCACCAAAAGTACCCACCAAGTTGCGGTGGCTCTATGCGGTAATCCTTCTTGAGCATATGTTTGCGAGCACAAATCACTGCAAAGCCTTGCGGTAACGCTGAGCTCGACCGTTTCTTTCTTGTGATCGCATTTTACGCTTTGCGTCAACGTAAATTTTGCACAAAAAATACAAAAGTTAACTGTTTTTATGCGATGAACACATGCAACCACAATGTTACACACTTAATGCTTTTTGGACACAAACTTATATATTTTATCAATGCAAACCTGCATTGTTTAATAATTTAGTACTGTAATAACGTGCATTTCTGCCCGTTATCAATGAGATTAGTTAGAGGTAAGGCCATACTTGAGAAATTCTTCACAAATCGTCTATAATATCCTGCTAACCCAAGAAAGCTTCGTACCTCACTGATTGTTGTTGGGCGAGGCTGTTGGGTTTATGTCCTAAAACTCGTGGTTTATAAACAATGGAACTTATTCTGAAAATTCAATAAGGTGTTATTGAATAGATATTTTGCTTGATAGAAATCCAATAAACCTAAAAGTCCCTTGACTATTAGATGAGTACTTGAACTTTGTGCGGAGACATAAAAGTGGATCAAGTTCGAGTAAATAGTCAAAATGATCTATAGTATATGAATAAGGTTGGGTACCTTATTCTAGTAACACTATTAGATAGGATATTCTCTATAGTTGTTACAATGAGTTGTAAAGTGCTACAAACAAAGTGATCCTAATTCGTTCATGTTGGGACATGAGGAGTGGGGGTGTCCTTGTGCCAAAGGGTTTGTACAAGATCGGACCACGAAATTAGTCACTCTTACTTTATACGCTATTTACTATTTAAGACTGACTATTTTAAAGCGATGACCTAGGTAACTTGACCTTAATCCTGAGCTAACTATGAACCCCTGTTTATTTGGGATTATCCTTAGATTTGCATAGGTGAGGGTTGGCTCAACAGTGTCGGCTCAATAACCTCCCATTTCAGGGGTAAGACCGGATAGATAGCTAGGGACATAGGGTGCAAGACGGAATTCACTCCTACCTGCTTTTGGGGATAGTATAGTGGTTGTTTCCTTAAGTGCTAATTCTAGGTCTTGAACAAGGGGCCCCGCTCTCTCGCTGGCTCGAGAAGGACTCAGTTTTGTTGATTGGATCACAAAATAATTGTTCATTAGGGGATCAGTGGGACTTAATGAACAAGCGGTAATTTCGGGAGTCAAACAGAGATTTGACTCAGCCATTATTATGAACAACCTATGAACGGTTAACTTACTAATCATGCTTATATCGAGTGGACATAATATATCTACAGTGAGGGGAGTTTAACTATGGGCTTTAGTGGAGTGACCCATTAGTTAACGAATGAGGGTTAGATCAGTCTAATGAGTTCAGTCAATTAATCTCGGATCGTTAGAGCACATGATCTGTAGATTCACAAGGTCCCTCTGCTAGCTTGGAAATGGATTAGCTCTAGAGTAGCATGATAAGTTAATTTGAAACGTTCAAATTAGAATTAAACGAAATTGGAGAATTTATATTTAAATATAATTTAAATATATGAAGATGGATTTGTGTAAAATTAATTTAATATTGGATATTAAATTAATTAGAATTATTTAAATTGTTTAAATATTATGTATTAATTTTAATAGAAAATTAATTTATGAAATTAATTTGTAAAATTAATAAATTTTTATTTTTGAATCAAATGTGATTTTAAAATCAAATTTGGATTTGGAAATAGAAAAACACAAAATGAAAAAATGGGATTGTCAAATTCCATCTTCAAGTAGCTCACTAATAACCCACATTCTTTGTCTTCAATTACTCCAAGCACGAGCTGCATCCCGTGCAGCCATTCTTCTTGCATGATGGTCTGCAATATATTGAAGAGATTGGAGTGAATTTGAGGTAATGCAATCATAAGAATTCTGTTGTAAAATTCGTGAGAAGAAAGAGTTCTTCATTGGGTTGCTGCTGTGAGTATCTCTCCAAGTTCCTTTGATTCCAACTTATTTTGAGTCCCACAAATTGGTAGGTTTTGTGGTGAATGAAGTTATAAGTACAATGTAATTGTTGAAGCTTATATGAAAATGGAATTATTATTATAGTATGACTGTAAATAAACGAGCTCCCTTCTTTATTTTTCTCCCCCGAATTATATCTGAATTTATATTTTATTATCAAATTATATTTTACCTAATTACTTATCGAATTAATCACAATAAACAAAAACTTCTTGATTTTTCTCTCCAACTTATATTTGAATTTATCTTTTATTATCATATTTGATTTATCTAACTAACTTTCAATTTGTTTAAATGTTTGTTATAAATTCAATTATATCTAAATATTTTTTCATTATTTTATACATATTGTTATTAAATTAATTTGATTTTTTTTTTCATATTTTTTATGTCATCATCATCATCATCATTAGATAACAAAAAACCTTAAATCTCATCTTCTTCACTTAGTCGCCCCAAAAATTTCTTTTTTTTTTCCTTCTCAATCCATGTTTGCAATCATTATTTCAGCAACCCTTTCTTAAATTCCATCATCTTGGCTAGTTTTTGACGACCACCATTGGTAGGTTGTCGACCTTTTTCGCTCACAGACATGCTCCCTACTTTTGTTTGTACTTTGAACATCAATTTCAACAATGACGTTCTGGGATTAATAGTGTTTAAAGTTGGCTTTCAAGATCCTACGAGCAAAATGATCACACGGAATGAAGACGAACAACTAGTTTGTTGTCAAACACAATCACATTTCTAATAGTCATATCGTCCTGAAGTTGTTCCTTCAAGTACTCACTTGCCAACAACAACTTCACTGATATAATCAACTTTTCTTTTTTCCACCTTGGAGAAAGTCCATCGTTGTAGACATCCATAAATTTCTAATGACCCACACCGCATGGTCGTTATCTTCCCTCGCATACACGCATTCTATAGGCAGTTGGAACGTTAAGGACCATATTGGGTGAATTTTAATTTTTTCTTCTAAAATGTTTAGATATTGTGTACTTGTGGTTCTAGATTGTTTAGGTAGAGTGTATTTATGGTATTCGAGTTGTTTTTGAAGTAGTGTATCTTTGAATTCTCATTTGTTCTTAATTTTGTTATTTTAGGATACTTTTGCCATTTACTAATTAGTATTTTCTATTATATAAGTTCATTTTGCTATTTTTATAATTTTGAAACCTTTTTGCCATTTTTTCAAATGAAACTTCAAAATTTGTTATTTCTCTTGTTAGAACTATATTGTTATAATGATAAAATCAAACTATTTTAACAATTTTTTTCATCTAATAAATAAATTATAAAATTATAAAATTACATCTTTATTTTTTTTTAAAAAATAACATCAATAAAAAATATCAATATTGATTGATAGCAAATCAAATAAGGAAAAAAATAAACTTATTGACAGAATAAAGAAAATAGTTTCATTTTTACAAGAACAAATTATCCAAGAATAAGGAAATGATGAAAATAATTTAATCTGAACTCAACTAATTCACATTGTTTTCATAAGATAATTTTATTCTCTTTATGGTGAAGGTGCTCTGAACAATCGTCTCTCATATAAGACAACTTACTAACATGTGAATGTAACACTTCAACCATATGACTCAATGAATGCTAAAATGTGTGAGTAATTACATCGGGTTTGGAGTTGAACGAACAAGAAGTGAAGAGAGTAAAAGATTTGCACTTGGAATATCTAGTAAAGGAATTTTTAAATCCAAGCATGGAAGTACATCAGGTTTGGAGTTGAGTTTGAGCAAAGAAAATCAAGGAACAGAGGGAACTGTTCGTACCGAGTAACCTAAGGAATTTGTTGCTAGTGTTAGAGGGAGACCTTCGTATGCAACAGGTATCATTAGGGACAATGTTCTAACGAAACTCGGACTTCATATAAGACTGGACAACCTAGTCACTTTAAAAGAGAATGTTTGCAGATGATGCAAAGAAAAAATAAGGATGTATAAATAATGCTTGGTAGAAGTCAAGCTTCAAGTATTGAAGTTATAAATAAGTTTTAATTATTTTAAGTTTTGTGGCATTGTTCTGATCATGTTATTTGTTATGATGTTTTAAGTCTGATGACTTTTCCCAAATTTAGACCCTAAAACTAAATCTAAAGTGGGAGGTTAAATAGAGAAGAAAAATCCTAAGTAAGGATATTGGAACAAAGGGTGGAAAACATTAAAATTATCCAAAAAGGTGACCAAAAGTTCAAATGCCTATGAAGGGCTTAAAACATGTTGGATGCAAGAATGCATGGAGGATGGAAGCAAGAAGACTTGAAAAATTGCTAAGGGTTGCATACAACCAACGCAAAGGAATACATGAGCCATGTGGACACGGGTAGGAAGCATGCATCGAAGTGAGCGTGCTAGGCGCGCAAGCCATGCGTTGAAGCCAAGCGCACAGGCCATGCGCCAAGCACGCAGCCCATGCGTCAAGGACAAGTGCACAGGCCGTGCGTCAAGCGCGCAGCCCATGCGTCGATGGTGCATGCCGAGCGCCCTGCCTATGTGTCGAACGGGCAAGCGGGCAAGCCATCCTATGCGTCAAATGCTGTCGAGTCTGCCGAGCAGCCATGCGTCGATGCCTTATGCCAAGTGCACGCCCACGCGCCCAAGCGTGCCTATGTGGCCAAGCATGCAAGCGCCTAGGCAGCACGCCCATGCGTCGATGGTCAGCACCGTGTGTCCATGCTTAGTAGGCCAAGCAAGCACACCTAGCAAGCCATGCGTCGAGGGTGAGTGGCCACCCTATGCGTTGGTGATGGCCGACTCATGCGATGGGTAAGTAGGACTTTGATGAAGGAAAGGTGAGTTGCTAAGCATTAAGGATAAAAGGTAAGGCTAATTGATGAAAATATTCAAGGGAAAATGCCAATGGTATACGAGCATAAGTCTTAGACAATTTAAATAGAGAAATATGTTAAGTATTTAAATGATTTAGGTGGCAAAAGGAGGATCACACAAAGTTCTAGTAGGAGGTGGACAAAGAAGATTTCATGCAATTGAAGTCTTATCACCCTAAGCAGGAGGTGGGTGAAGGAGATTTCATGCAAAAAAGGAGATTTGGCTGGCAAGCTGAGATGAGAACAACTCAAGGCTAGGCTGAGTAGACTAAGTGTTGGCAGCTCCAAAGTGAGACAAATGAGAGTTGAGTTGTTAAAAGGGGATGACTTTGGAATGGCTATAAATAGAGGGTTTAAGCAAGAGGAATTTATTCATACCATCACCTAAATCTTATGTTGAGAGCATATTTAGAGAGTTACGTTTGAGTTATTAGGCTGCCAAGTTGATTGGAAATCAAAAGAAACAAAGGTTGCATTGGTGAGGCATTGAGTCAGTCGGATGCACACCCAACCCACACCCTGCGCGCACGCCCTGCAGCGCTGCGTCCGCCCGTCCGCACGCCTCGCTCGACGCATCCCATGCGCTAACCCAACGTAGGTGCCCCTTCCCCCCCCCCTCCGTGCGACGCATCACACCCAGCGCAGCAGCCCCACAGTGCAACGCAACGCACGCTCAAATGTGCCAACTCTCTGTGCGGCACAGCACGCCCAACCTGCCTACTGCCCAACGCCCAGCTACCTACCACGATCTAAATAACCTCTAAAGAGGCTAATTTTGGGATTTTGGCTAAATTGGAGTAGGGTAAGCTGGTATTTTAATTATATAATGATATTTTGGCTATTTTGACATTATTTATTGATATAACAAGTATTAATTGAGGAATTTTCATTGATATGGAGGAATTCTCAGGAAAGCATTCTCAAGGTGATTTTAGTGGAAAAACTTGCTTGCGGTGAGTGTTTACTAAGTCTTTTTCGTTGATATATGGATACATCATATGTAAGTGCAAAATACATGCTTATGATGTTATGTGGATTACCATGATATTATTTGTGAAATTTCTATGGAAACTGAGATTATACCCGGACTACATAAGTTAGCATGCTTAATAAAAGGTGCTTGGCGAGAAAATATAGTCGGCCTCGGTCGACGGGAAATTATAGTCAGTGAAGACCGGTGGGAAATATAGTTAAGTTACCTAAGCATGACTAGTAGGAAAAGAATTATCGATGTGCACATTGGCGGGAAAAGTGAGTTATAGGAAAATTTCCATAAAAAGTTGTTATGATTGATAATATGTCCATGATATGAACATGCCACGTATAACATGGAACTAGAGGGTGATGATTGAATGAAATTACACATGATCATGCATAAATTATACTGAATTTGTGATTATGTGATTGACTTCCCAAAAATATGTTTGCAAAGTGATTATTATTTTAAAAGCACCACTCACTGGGCTTAGTAGCTCACACTCTTCCAAATGTTTTCTTATATCCCCTCCAGGTAAAAAGCGGAGTGTTCAGGAAGGAGTTTACTAACCACCAACACACCAGGACTTGGTAAATTCTCAAGACACGGCTCGGATCATGTAATAAAGAATATAGGAAATTGAACTATGTGTATGAAAGTTAGATAGAGTGTTGTAAACATGTTGAAATCTTTAATAGATGGGGGGGATGTTAAATTTAAATGTTGTTTTGGAATACTACTAGTGTACCCTCACGCTCCCTTCCAAGTCTTGGGGGGCTAAGGGAAGGGAGGGGTGTGACAATAACCCACCTCACTAATGTACCAATCTCACTACAAAATACATTTGCAATTTTTCGAACTGGTTTCCCAGGGTTTGGATCCCATGAGACATGAAGTCTTCCTTCATTGGTCTCAATCACATGATGCAATCCAACTCCTCGTATAATATCATGGACTTGGTTATTAGTGGGTGTATTACTCATATCTATGATGTTTTCTTTATTATTTGATGACATTTTTTCCTGTGAAACAAAAAAATTATATTTTAGAGATAAAATCGCATTATTAAAATAAAGATAAAATTATTCAATATAGTAACTATGTGCACACATCAAAATTATTGTCATTCTTCTTCATCGTCTTCCTCATCTTCATCAACTTCTTCATCTTCATTAATTTCTTCATCTTCCTCATCATCTTCATTCTCATCATCTTCTAATACGTCTTCCACTTGTTCATCAAAATCTAAAACTATCTCAATCAAATCACTACTTTCACAAAGTACAGTTGGATTTATGTCACTTCTATGCAGTGTCTGCATTTCAAAATCTCCAACTTGATCTGTGCATTGATGTACATCAACTTCGGGTTCATTAAGTTGTATTTCACGCATATCCCATAAATATATATGTTGAATTTTTTGGACTATTTTCCAACCATTTCCTAACCGAATATCATCAACATAAAATACTTCTTGTGCTTAGGATGCAAGAATAAATGGGTCATTTTTATACCAAAAGTATCGAGCATCTATGCTTGTAAAATGATGATCTTCACAGATTCGTTTTTTCTTTGGATTTGTATCATACCAATCACACCAAAATATAATAACTTGTCTCCTACCAACATAATTTAATTGAATTACTTCAGTCAGGATACCATAGTAGTTGGCTCCTTTACTATCATGTCCTCCAAAAACACAAGCTTCACTATTTTGAGTTGTGCAACGATCAACTCGATCTTTTGAGTTGAATCTCACATCATTGATAATACACCCAGTATATGAACTAATTCGAATATCAGGGGCACGAGAAAGTGCATACAATTCATGCAAAACTTAATTGAACGTTGATTGAATTTGTGCTTGCATCTAAGCACAATTAAAAAACTCAGTCACTATGAAATTATGGTTGTTATTAAAGAAAAAATAAAACAAAATGTTACATACTTTATCTTTAAACCAATATGCAAAGTGTACTGCATGCATCTCAATAGTATTAAGAACATTTCTATTTTCTAGCTCAATCTCGTGTTCTCTATGATATATAATATCCTTAGTTAATAAAACAGAAGGTAATGGAGTTTAGAGTACCCATAAGTACATATCACATGTATGGATCTACTGCTTCATAATTGCTTAAGACATACCAATGAGCCTTTTGTAATTCATCATCTGATAGTTCATTCATACGTGAACTACCAATTGTACGTGCTTTTTGTGAAAATATAGGTAGATGTTCAATAGTTTCCGATGCATTATAGTCTATCATTCCATCATTTCGAACCGTCTTATTGAATTTTTTTTCAAAACCATGTAAGTACATTGAACAAAATGTCAATAATTTATTTGCTATAAACGCTTCTGCAATTGAACCTTCAGGACGAGCTTTATTCTTACATATTGTTTCAATGTCCTCAAACTCCTACTCATGTGTGTATGTTATGAAGTGGTTTTACCAATTAACATACTTTAATGATTAATTAAAAACTAAAAAGAATCATACCTCTCAATTGGATACATCCAATTATAACTGACAGGTCCAATAAGTTTGGCTTGCTCTGGTAAATGAATAGCTAAATGAACCATACTATTAAAGAATGCTAGAGGAAATATTCTCTCAAGCTTGCAAAGAATTATCACAATCGACTCTTGTATTTTATTCAAAGTCTCAACTTTTAATGTCTTCGCACTCAATTCTTTGAAAAAGTTTGCCAATTCAGCAATTGCACCACTGACATTTTCTGGTAAAAATGGACAAACCCCTACTGGTAAAATTCTTTGCAATAACACATGTGAGTTGTGGCTTTTTAGTCCATATATCTTTCCATCTTTGGCACTAACACATTTTGAGATGTTGGATGCAAAACTATAAGGAAACTTAACTGTTTTGAAGAAACTACAAATTTTCTTTTATCAATTGTCAATGTGTATCTAACATATAGCTTCCCGAATTTTTTTCAAACACGTTGAAGAAGCAGTTCATTACGAATATTCAGTTTCATTAAATATGTACTTGCTTCATCAGAGTCCTTCATTCTTCCTTCAATATTCAATAAAATGTACCCAATACATTATCACAAATATTTTTCTCAATATGCATTACATCAAGTTTGTGTCGAGAAAGGGCTCTTTCAACCATTCAATTCATTATAAACACACTTTCTTTTCCATTGTAATATATTTATAGTTTTCCCTAGTGGCGGAAAATCTATAGCATCTAGTTGGTAAAGAACATGTAATCCTGAAAAAGGCCGTAGTGCAATTCTATATTCTGTTTTCCCATTAAATTGTTTGTTTCGATGCCAAGAATGATTCATTGGTAAGTAACGATGATGTCCCATGTAACATATTTTATTATGCAATGACTCAGATGAGACATCTTGATTACAAACTGGACATGCTTTATATCCCTTAGTACTCCATCCTGGAAAATTGCCATATGCTGGAAAATCATTTATTGTCCACATTAAAGTTGCATGAAGCTGAAAGTTTTGACCACTATAAGCATCATAAGTCTCAATGCCATTACTCTATAAAATCTTTCAATTCATCTATTAGTGCCTATAAATAAATATCTATCTCTTTTCTTGAAGATTTTGGCCCCAGTATAAGCAATGACATGAAGAAAAATGCTTCTTTCATGCATTTCCATGGTGGCAAGTTATACAAAATTAAGATTACTCGCCATGTACTATAAGATGTACTTATGTTGCCAAATGGCTTGAACCCATCAGTAGCTAAAGCTAACCTTACATTCCTTGGATGTTTTGCAAACAATCAAATTGTCTATCAAAATCTTTCCATGCTTCACCATCTGCCGGATGTCTTAAAACTCCATCTACATACAATCTTTTTTCTTATGCCATCTCATATCACTAGCAGTGTGCTTGGAATGAAATAATCTTTGTAATCTTGGTTTTAAGGGAAAATGTCTTAAAATCTTGTGTGGAACATTTTTTCCTTTTTTGTTACTTACTTTGTGATAGTTCATTGCATTGAGAACAAATTTCTGTTACTCATTTTTTTTCCAAAATAACAGACAATCATTCTTACAAGCATGTATGCACGTATAACCTAAACCCAAGTCATGGAACATCTTTTTTGTTTCATAATAAGATTTTGACATTTTGGTACCCTCAGTTAAAGCTTCTTTGAGTAATTCTAATAACATATCAAATGACATATTGCTCCAATGATTAAGTACTTTGATATGCATTAATTTCACCAGAAAAAACTAAGGTAGAAATCTTAGTACAACGGGTATAATTCTTCATTAACCTCATTAAACATTGATTGAATCTTACTACTTCTATTCCCATATTCTCACATGTTTCAACTTTGGTGAAATTTTCGTCATCACGATGTTCAACTTCAATGCTTCCCCCACTTGTCAAATCATTCAATAGTTCAAGTATTTCATTTGCATTATCTAAAAAGGGGAAAAGTATATCTTAAACCCTCGCCTTCTCGGGTGAAAGAAAGAGGGAAAAGTTAATAAGGCTTGTAATGAAAGGCAAAATAGTCGCAACATGTGACGACTAAAGCTTTCGTCGTATGGCCCATTAATTGCAAAGCCCAATCGGGCTTGCGACCAAACAACCTTTCGTCACATCATGTGACTAAATCATCTTTCATCACAAGCTTTCGAGTGCCAAATCCTCTACCCATTAATTGGGCCTACGACTGAAGGCCAATTAGTTGCAAGGATAGGTGCGACGAAACATACGATTCGTCGCATCATGCGACGATGTGCACTTTCGTCACATGACCTGAAGCGCCAAATCTCTCGCACATTTATTTGGTTTGCAACAAAAGGAAAATTGGTTGCAAGGATGGGTGCGACGAACGTACGTTTCGTTGCATCTGGCATCGTCAAGCAGCAACTATTGATGTTAAACGTCGCATTACTATGACTTTTATTCTTTTTGTCGCATTGTTGGAGATAAAATTAATATTTCGTCGTTGGTTATGTGACGATTGAAAAATCGCCGCAAGTACTTCATTGCTAAAGGCCGAATTTGTTGTTGTGATTGATAGACTATTTATAGCAACTAGTTGGGGACATGTGCGATGCACATGACTTACAACTTTTTTTTTCCACATAAATGTTTAGAATAAATTTTGAATTGTAATTTAATAGTTTTTTAACATAAAATTTTGATCCAATATTCATTGAGTTTAATTAGTAAATATTTGATATGAAAATAAGTAATTTTAAAATAGTGTAAAAAATTATATATTTCTTGTATTCAAGTTGATTGACAATGGATATGAGATATTTTTAATATTGTTGAAATTTTTTTAAGACAATTTTTAAAGTTAAATAAACTTTTTTGAATGAATATACTTATAATTAGTGTTAAAATTTAAGTAGTTGATATGAAATTTAACACTATAAACAAAGAAAAATATATGGATGAATAAAATTAAAATATAATGCAAATAAAGTTTGTGAAATAAAATTGTAATAAAAGTGACATAAAAATCTAGCTTAATTATTATTTCATGAAGTAGATTTTTATAGTTCATCAAAGGTAGTGACTTTAGAGGGAGAAAAACAAATAAAAGCCAAAATTTATACAATTTTTTAAAAGGAAAATTTTCACAAATAGAATAATGTCAAACTACTTATAGAAATAGCACAAAAAAAAAAAAACTGATAGACACTGATAAACTTCCATCAGTTTCTATGACTGATAGTATCAATGATAAACTTCTATCAGCGTCTATCAGTGATAGACTCGTATTGGTTTCTATCTATAGTATCAATTATTAACTTTTATCAATTTTTGTCATTGATAGATACTGATAAACTTCTATCAGTCTCTATTAATAATAGATTTTTATTAGTTTCTATCATTAATAGACACTGATAGACTTCTATCAACGTCTATCAATGATAGACTTGTATCAGTTTCTATCACTGATAGTATCAATGATAGACTTCTATCAGTGTCTCCTCTATTAAAGAATATTAAATTTTATTATTTTGTATAAATAGTTTTCCTTATTTTTCTATTTTTGAAATTCCCATTTTTTTTTAAATAAACCTTCTTGTTTAAGGGGATTTTTTTAGATCTAAGTTATTTATTTATTTATTTTTATAAAACCTCCTGCTCTCATCAAAGTCTTTTTTTTTTCCATTGTATTTGATTAAATTGTCTATAATAATCATTTGATATATGTGCCCTAAATTCTAAATAATACAATACCTAAGTGAATAAAATTATAAGATCATTCTATTTCACTAGTTTAAGAAAGTTTAAAAATTTATATTATTGAATGAAAAAAAGAGAAGAATGAAACAACCCCTAGAACACAATGGAAATTTGAAAAAGGAAAAATGAAATATAAAAAATTAAACAAAAGTGCATAAATATTTAGATTTGAAATAACAATATCACTGATATACAGAGAAAAATAAATTAATGAATTTAGTTGCCAATTGACTTTTCATAATCAAATAAATCTCCATCTAATTAAAATCAAAACAAAAACAGTTTTAATGGTTAGGAATAAAAAAAAAATTGATACAAATGAAAGAATGAACAAAAAAATATTTACGGTTGAAACATTAACATTAGATAAATTAATAAGGCTCCTTGGATGTTTTCTCCTTCCAAAATTACCAAAGTACCCTTGGTTTTTTTTTCTTTTGCTTTTGGCAAATTACCATTTTTGGGATTAAATTTAAAACTCACCAAAATGAAGAAGAATATAACATTGATTGAGAAAAATTAACAAAGTTACCCCCTTTTTTTTCTTTTGTTTTTTTTTTTTAAATTTTATTTGGAACTGAATTTTGTGCTTACCATAAAATGTAAGTCAAATAATACTACCAAATAGTCGATTTCTATTTTCTCATTTTGCAGGTCGACAACGTCGTTCTTTTGGCAATAATTTTCTCATGTTCATAAATGGAAGCATCAAATTGAATTTTGTGAGATGAGACGTTACATGAAATACTAAAACTATTGTAATCGTTCATTTTCTTTCTGAAATTTAGTGTATTTTGTGTCTTGTCTATGAATGATTTTATTTAGACATTGTCTAATCACAATTTATATGTGTTTACCATGACGATATAAATTTGAAATTTGGGCGAACTTGAGGATATATCAACTAGTTAATACATATCTCGATCCAAATATGAGAGGTTTAAATTCTCAAAAAAAAAAAAAAAAAAAGGTACATGGTGCCTTCTTTACATCTCCAGTGAAGGGCAAAATTTCATTGTCATATAGTGTGATAGTAGCTTTTGAGATTGAAACTATCCCAAAAAAATTTAGAGTTTTCTTAGGGTACCACAAGTAGATACCGAGATTTGAACCTATGACCTCAAAGGATGAAACATATATACTAGTTAATGTTGAAATATGCTCACTTTTGGCCTTACAATTTAGATTTTTTTTTTCAATGTGTTTTTTTATACGACAAGTAGAAATATAAAGATTTGAAGGTTCAACTTTAAAGAAAAGAAAAAAGTATATTCTAACTAAAGGTGAGTTGCTCACTTACTAATATGATTTATTCTTACAAAACTATGACCGAGTTATATTTACCGTTGACTTATGTTCACTCTGATTTATTCTTATATAAATATTTTTATTTTCTTTTCTTATCCAATAACATATTAGTTTAAGTTATACAATCTTTAATAAATTCTTACCATGAAGGAAAATGCATCTACATGTAAATTCATTTGAAATTATAGTGAAAACATCATGTTTTTGGGAAGCGAGTTTGTTGTTAGGAATATCCTAGAACTTGTAGTTTGTGTTAAATATTCTATTTATCAATAAAATATTATTGAGTAATTTATTCAATAAAGTTGTAGATTTTGCATTCTATTATGAAAATCCAAAAAACATATTCATGGCTATAGTGTGAATACTTTAACTTTATGTGGTAACATAAACAGGATCAAGTTAATAGTATATAGCCTAAATGGTCTAACAAGTATATAGATGAAATTGGGTATCTCATCCTCGTAATACTATTGGATGCGACTCATTTTGTAGGTAATATAAATGATGTGATCCATAGATCATTCATGTAGAGACATTTCTATCCAATTTGATGTTATAGTTGGATGCACGAATGATTCGTCAAATATTGAAGGATGGAACGTCCTGTATTCTCAAATCATTTTTTTTAACTCATACCTATGTTTACTAAATTATTTACTAAATTACTTGTTCGAAAATTCCACTTACCAGCGTATTTAGCATAGCTATGGGCATCACTTAACAGGCCAAACCATCAAACACCACGAATCTTCTAATGCAATAGAGCCTATTTGGCCCGAACGCTCTGATACCAAACTGTAATGACCGGATCCTTACACATTATGATCCGACCGCTACGACATGCATGCTTAGACTTTTCTATCATGAGATGAGTTTTGGTGAAAATTTCAAAGAACATATCTAAATTTTATTAATTAGATAGAAAAACTATATAAAAAGTTTATTTATCAAAACACCAAGATCCATAAAACATTAGCGTGGTGGTACAAAATGCATGTGCCTATAATAGTGAGTTTGATAGTTGGCCATTTGAGCGATGTCCAATTCTGCCATTTACGCTGTGTCCTTACCTACAAAGTCTGTAAAAATATAGGATGAGTATATAATATACCCTGTAAGTAGTTCTCACATAGGGTAGTGACCAAATGTACAATCACAAGCAACATGTCATGAAAACATATGGTTGGGACCGAAAACGTATAATAACATGTGGTGGTCGGTTATGCTTCTAATGTAAATTTCTCCGCCCTGATAGGAAGATGAGAACTTAGGCGGAAACTAGTCCATCTGATGATTAGCGGGTTATGCAGTCAGTAGAGCCAGAGTTGCATCCAACATCAACCATTAACATAAACGTAAGATTGGACTAGAGGGGTGCAACCATACATACCCTGTTAGTCCCTAGCATAATCTTGACATAGAATTGGGTCTAGAAGGGTGCAACCATACATATCTTGCTAGCCCTAGAAGCATAACCTTTATCTAATTAAAATTTAATCTTATGAACAAACATAATGCATGAGGTCCCTTGTCGACAAACATATTTTAAACATGTAATGCACCATAACAATCACATAATTATGCAACATATTAAAGATACCCTACCATGAAACACTGGTGAGATAACTACTTACCTTGACTGCGATTCTAATTATTCCTTATTATTCCTTATAATTTGATCAGTAGAACTTTCCCTTTTTAAACTAGAAGGAAATTTGGGCAGAAATTTGGGCAGCACCTTACCCGAGCTTTTCTCTTTTAGCCTCACAGAACTTTCTCACTCACATTTACTCTTTCACACGATTCTTTATTACTGAAATTTGTTTGAGAATGGGTTAAATCTTCAGGCAAAGGGTCCTATTTATAGTAGTTTTCAGCTCTTCTCAGTGTGACAAATCATCCTACAGGTGGCTTCTTTAAAATTACTTAAGGTTTAAGGATTCCTCTCAATAAGACACCTAATCTTGGTTAACGTTTTCCCGTACGTCATCATTCTTTGTTTGTATTCAATTTTAGGGTTTTTCCATGTATAATCTATAAGATCGTGGCTAAATTCAATGCATAATCCACGCTTCTGTCCAAATCTCGCTCTTTTTGTTCTCAGAATCTCGTTCTCTCCAGCTTTCTCGCTGGTTTTCTCTCGTGACTCTCGCTCTCGTAACTCTCGCACTTGCTCTCGCTCTCGCTCCCGCTCTCGCCCACTATCTCGCTGAGAATCTCTCTCTCTCCAATCTCGCTAGTTTTCACGCGTGGGTTGCATTCACTGCTTGTGGATTCCACTTACCCTTTTTAACTCTTTCAAATTTCAAGAGTATATGGACAATTAATTCACCTCCAATTCTTCCAATGAGCAGTGCCCAACCAAAAAGTTATCTACTGCCCTTTGTCTCTTGAATTAGCTAGCGTCCAACTTCTAATTAATCCTCCCTGATTTTGCCCCCTTATTCATTAGTTTTGGATAATTAATAAATTTCCTATTTTTTTTTCAATTCTAAATTTCCACCCGATTTTCCTATTAAGTTTATATATTTTTCATTCTTAATTATATATTTTATTTATTTTTCTACTTTCTAAATTAAGGTTAGGGTATTACATTTACCACCCCTTTAAATAAAATTTCGTCCTACTTAACATTTGACATTTAATTTCCCGTGGTGTATGCGTACAAATTTGGGTTGTTACAGAAATAGTCAATTTTAACAGTAAACGATCGTTATAAAGAAAAGTGATTATTTCATGGTTCAGTCTATATGCAAATTCATTGCATAGGATGACCCTACTCAACTATTTTCCACCACATGAAGATCCTAGAAGAACAGAAAGTAAATTGTGCCACCTTCATGTTAAAAGACGATATAAAGTTCTGGTGGGAAAATGGTAAGTTTTTAGTATCAGGACATAAACTAGGGGTGACCCTTATCATCCTAGACATAAGTGATTTTGACATAATACTAGGTATGGACTGGTTAGCAGCAAACTATGCAACCATAGATTACCATAATAAAGAGGTCATATTCACCTTTCCAACAGGAACCAAGTTTAAGTTTAAGAGTTCTAATACACCCTCAGCCCCAAGAATAATTTCAGCCTTAAAAACTAAACATTTGCTCAACCATAGGGCTTGTTCATATTTAGCAAGTGTAGTGGATTTACGAAACCAAAAGGATGAAATTAAGGTCATTCTTGTAATAAGAGAATTTGAAGATGTATTCCCAGAAGAGCTACCAGGTTACCACCTAGTCGAGAAATAGAATTTTGCTTTACAATATGCAAAGGACGTCCTAAGATGTTTTTCATGTTTTGCCTCAAACTTGGAATAGACAAAAATATCATCTATAAATACGATCACGAAATTATCAAGATAGTCCTTAAAAATTCTATTCATCAAGTCCATGAAGGCCGCTGAGGCATTCGTTAATCCAAAGGGCATTACAATGAATTCATAATGGCCATATCTTGTTCGGAAAGCAGTCTTGGGTATATTAGACTCCTTGATTCGTAGTTGATGATATCCAGATCGTAAATCTATTTTGGAGAATACTGAGTCTCCTTGTAATTGGTCAAATAGGTCATCAATGCGTGGAAGTGGGTACTTATTCTTTATTGTCAACTTATTCAACTCCTGAAATCTATACATAAACGCATTGATCCATATTTTTTCTTAACAAATAAGACAGGTGCTCCCTATGGAGACACGCTAGGGCGTATAAATCCCTATCTAATAATTCTTGTAATTGTATTTTGAGTTCTTTTAATTCCGCAGGTGCCATTCTATATGGTGCTTTAGATATTGGTTTAGCTCCGGGAATTAGATCTATACAAAATTCTATTTCTCGACTAAGTGGTAAACCTGGTAGCTCTTCTGGGAATACATCTTCAAATTCTCTTACTTTTGGGAATACATCTTCAAATTCTCTTATTACAGGAATGACCTTAATTTCATCCTTTTGGTTTCGTAAATCCACTACACTTGCTAAATATGAACAAGCCCTATGGTTGAGCAAATGTTTAGTTTGTAAGGCTGAAATTATTCTTGGGGCTGAGGGTGTATTAGAACTCTTAAACTTAAACTTGGTTCCTGTTGGAAAGGTGAATATGACCTCTTTATTATGGCAATCTATGGTTGCATAGTTTGCTGCTAACCAGTCCATACCTAGTATTATGTCAAAATCACTTATGTCTAGGATGATAAGGGTCACCCCTAGTTTATGTCCTGATACTAAAAACTTACCGTTTTCCCACCAGAACTTTATATCGTCTTTTAACATGAAGGTGGCACAATTTACTTTCTGTTCTTCTGGGATCTTCATGTGGTGGAAAATAGTTGAGTAGGGTCATCCTATGCAATGAATTTGCATATAGACTGGACCATGAAATAATCACTTTTCTTTATAACGATCGTTTACTGTTAAAATTGACTATTTCTGTAACAACCCAAATTTGTACGCATACACTACAGGAAATTAAATGTCAAATGTTAAGCAGAACGAAATTTTATTTAAAGGGGTCGTAAATGTAATACCCTAACCTTAATTTAGAAAGTAGGAAAACAAATAAAATATATAATTAAGAATGGAAAATATATAAACTTAATAGGAAAATCGGGTGGAAATTTAGAATTGGAAAAAAAAATAGGAAATTTATCAATTATCCAAAAATAATGAATAATGGGGCAGAATCAGGAAGGATTAATTAGAAGTTGGACGCTAGCTAATTCAAGAGACAAAGGGCAGTAGATAACTTTTTGGTTGGGCACTGCTCATTGGAAGAATTGGAGGTGAATTAATTGCCCATATACTCTTAAAATTTGAAAGACTTAAAAAGGGTAAGTGGAATCCACAAGCAGTGAAGGCAACCCACGGGTGAAAACTAGCGAGATTGGAGAGAGCGAGAGTGGAGAGAGTGAGATTCTCAGCGAGACAGTGGGCGAGAGCAGGAGCGAGAGCGGGAGCGGGAGTGAGAGCGAGAGCGAGAGCGAGAGTGGGAGTGAGAGCGAGAGTCACGAGAGCAAACCAGCGAGAAAGCTGGAGAGAGCGAGATTTGGACAGAAGCATGGATTATGCGTTGAATTTGGCCACAATCTTATAGATTATACATGGAAAAACCCTAAAATTGAATACAAACATAGAATGATGACGTAAGGGCATATGTTAGCCAAGATTAGGTGTCTTATTGAGGGGAATCCTTAAACCCTAAGTAATTTTAAAGAAGCCACCTGTACGATGATTTGTCACATTGAGAAGAATTGAAAACTACTATAAATAGGACCATTTGCCTGAAGATTTAACCCATTCTCAAACAAATCTCAGTAACAAAGAATTGTGTGAAAGAGTAAATGTGAGTGAGGAAGTTCTGTGAGGCTAAAAGAGAAAAGCTCGGGTAAGGTGCTGCCCAAATTTCGGCCCAAATTTCCTTCTAGTTTAAAAAGGGAAAGTTCTACTGATCAAATTATAAGGAATAATAAGGAATAATTAGGATCGCAGTCAAGGTAAGTAGTTATCTCACCAGTGTTTCATGGTAGGGTATCTTTAATATGTTGCATAATTATGTGATTGTTATGGTACATTACATGTTTAAAATATGTTTGTCGACAAGGGACCTCATGCATTATGTTTGTTCATAAGATTAAATTTTAATTAGATAAAGGTTATGCTTCTAGGGCTAGCAAGGTATGTATGGTTGCACCTCTCTAGACCCAATTCTATGTCAAGATTATGCTAAGGACTAACAGGGTATGTATGGTTGCACCCCTCTAGTCCAATCTTACGTTTATGTTAATGATTGATATTGGATGCGACTCTGGCCCTATTGACTGCATAACCCGCTAATCATCAGATGGGCTAGTTTTTGCCTAAGTCCTCATCTTCCTATCAGGGCAGAGAAATTTATGTTAGAAGCATAACCGACCACCACATGTTATTATACGTTTTTGGTCCCAACCATATGTTTTCATGACATGTTGCTTGTGATTGTGTATTTGGTCACTACCCTACGTGAGAACTACTTACAGGGTATATTATATACTCATCCTATATTTTTACAGACTTTGTAGGTAAGGACACAACGTAGATGGCAGAATTGGAGGTCGCTCAAATGGACAACCATCAAACTCACTATTATAGGCACATGCATTTTGTACCACCACGCTAATGTTTTATGGATCCTGGTGTTTTGATAAATAAACTTTTTATATAGTTTTTCTATCTAATTAATAAAATTTAGATATGTTTTTTGAAATTTTCACCAAAACTCATCTCATGATAGAAAAGTCTAAGTATGCATGTCGTAGCAGTCGGATCATAATGTGTAAGGATCCGGTCGTTACAATTTCATTTTAAGTAACCTAGGATAACTCAATCTTAATCCTGAGCTAGCTATGAACTTCTATTTATTCGGGATTATCCTTTGATCTTCATGGGTGAGAGTAGTCCAACAACATTGCTCAATAAGCCTTCCATTTTGGGATAAGATCGGATGAATAGCTAGGGATATAGCCTTGCAAGATGGAATTCACTCCTACCCGATTTAGGGTTAGCAGATAAGTTGTTCTTTAAGTATTGATTCCAAGTCTTGAACAATCAGGGCCCCGCCTTCTCATGATAGAGAAAGAACTTGATTCATAAGTATTATGAATCAAAATGTTCATTAGAGGGTCAGTGGGAACTTAAGGAACAAGATGCATTCTAATGGGTAAAACGGGGATCTTGACCCAGTTGTGATTACGAACGACCTGTGAAGGATCGACTTACTGATCATGGTTATATCGAGTGGACATAATATATCTACAATGACGGGAGTTCAACTATGGGCTTTAGTGGAGTGACCCATTAGTTAATGAATGAGGGTTAATTCGGTGTAATGAGTTTAGCCAATTAATCTCGGATCGTTGGAGCCTATGATCTGTAGATCCGCGAGGTCCTCCTACTAGCTCGTAAATGAATTAGCTTTAGAGTAGTGTGATAAGTTAATTTGAAATGTTCAAATTAGAATTAAAGGAATTAGTAATTATATGAGATATAATTACACGTTTAATTTTAAGAATTAAACGGAATAGGAGAATTAATATTTAAATATGATTTAAATATATGAAGGTAGATTTGTGTAAAATTAATTTAATATTTGATATTAAATTAATTAAAATTAATTAAATTAATTAAATTATTTAAATAATTATTTATTAATTTTATTAGAAAATTAATTTATGAAATTAATTTTTCAAAATTAATAATATTTTCATTTATTGAAATAAATTGATTTTATGAAATCATTTGGTTTGAAAACAACACAAAATGGTTTTTTTCCATTAAACCTTCAACTAGCTCACACCAAACCCACTTATATTTAGCTTCAATAACTCCAAGCATGAGCTGCATCTCATGCAACCATCTTCTTTGCATGAAAGACCTGCAATAAATAAAGAAAACTGGAGTGGATTTGGGGCATGCATCTATAGAGTTTTTGCTGAAAAATTTGGGTTGAAGAAGTTGTTCTTCAAGTGGGTTGTAGCAGTGAGTGCTTCTCCATCCTTTCATTTAAGCTGATTTTGAGTCCCACAACTCAATCTAAAGCTCCAAGAGAATAGTGGGGAAGATCTTGAGGTGGTTCACAACAAGATTCGTAGTAGTTTACAGCTGAGAATCAAGATTTCAAGGAGTTCTACAAAGGTATGACTTCAAACCCTCTTGTGATTCATGAGCATGCTTTAGTTATTGCCAAAATTAATGAATTAGAGTACTGATTGATAATTGTTGCTTTCGCTGCTTGTTGATATACTCTAACATTTGTTATGTTCAAAAATGGAAGAATCAAATTCAAGTCTGCAAGACGAGACGTTACATGAAATACTGGAACTATTGTAACTGTTCATTTTCTTTCTCGAATTTAGAGTATTACGTGTCTTGTCTGCGAATGGTTTCATTTAAACATAGTTTAATCACAATTTGTATGTGCTTACCAAAGTTTGAGAATATACATTTAAAATTTAGACCAACTTGAGGATATATTAATTAGTTTAGACTTTATAATCTCAATATGATAGGTTTGAATTTTCAAAAAAAAAAAAAAACAAAAATTACATGGTGACTTCCTTACATCTCTTATGAAGGGGAGCATTTCATTGTTATATTGTAGGATAGTAGCTTTTGAGATTGAAACTATGCCCAAAGATTTAGGGTTTTCTTAGGGTACAACAAGTAGATACGAAGATATGAACCTATGGTGTAACAACCCAGATTTGTACGCATACACTACAGGAAATTAAATGTTGAAATTTATTGGATGATAAATATAAATACCCTAACCTTAATTTAGGAAGCAGAGAAACAAGTAAAAATAATAATAATAATATTAATATAAATAAATAAATAAATAATAATAAATAAAAATAAAAATAAAAGAAAATTGGAAAGAACGAAGGTAGAAAGAGCGAGACTCTAATTTAATGATAAATAAATAAATAAGTAAATAAGAGAAAATTTGAGAAAGCGAGAGCGAGAGCGAGAGCGGGAGCGGGAGCGGGAGTGGGAGCGAGAGCGGGAGTGGGAGCGAGAGCGGGAGTGAGAGCGGGAGCGGGAGCGACAGCGAAAGCAGGAGCGAGACCAGTGAGAGCGAGAGTCGCGAGAGCCAAACCAGCGAGAAAGCTAGAGAGAGCGAGATTCTGAGAACAAAGAGAGCGAGATTTGGATAGAAGCGTGGATTATGCATTGAATTTGGCCATGATCTTATGATTATACATAGAAAAACCCTAAAATTGAATACAAACAAAGAATGATGACGTAAGGGAAAACGTTAGCCAAGATTAGGTGTCTTATTGAGAGGAATCCTTAAACCCTAAGTAATTTTAAAGAAACCACCTGTACGATGATTTGTCACACTGAGAAGAGCTCAAAACTACTATAAATAAGACCCTTTGCCTGAAGATTTAACCCATTCTCAAACAAATCTGAGTAACAAAGAATCGTGTGAAAGAGTAAGTGTGAGTGAGGAAGTTCTGTGAGGTTAAAAGAGAAAAGCTCGGGTAAGGTGCTGCCCAAATTTCTGCCCAAATTTCCTTCTAATTTAAAAAGGGAAAGCTCTACTGATCAAATCATAAAGAATAATAAGGAATAACTAGATCATAGTAAGTAGTTTATCTCACCCTCTCTTTAAATATTCTATGGTAGTGTACCTTTATTATGTTGCATGGTTATGTTAATTGTTATATTGCATTACATGTTTAGAACACGTTTCTCTACAAGGGACCCCATGCATTATGTTTGTTCACGATTACGTTAAAATCAAGTTTTAATTAGGTGTAAGTTATGCTTCCAGTCTAATCTTACGTTTATGTTAATGGTTGATGTTGGATGCGACTCTGGCCCTACTGACTGCATGACCCGCTAATCATCAGATGGGTTAGTTTCCGCTTAAGTCCTCATCTTCCTATCAGGGCGGAGAAATTTATGCTTCCAGGGCTGGTAGGGCATGTATGGTTGCACCCCTCCAGGCCTAATCTTACGTTATGTTTACGCTAGGGACTAGCAGGGTATGTATGGTTGCACCCCTCTAGTCCAATATTACGTTTATGCTAATGGTTGATGTTGGATGCGACTCTGGCTCTACTGACTGCATGACCCGCTAATCATCAGATGGGTTAGTTTTCGCTTAGGTCCTCATCTTCCTATCAGGGCGGAGAGATTTATGTTGGAAGCATAACCGACCACCACATGTTATTATACGTTTTCGGTCCCAACCATATGTTTTCATGACATGTTGCTTGTGATTGTATTTGGTCACTTACGTGAGAACTACTTACTAATCCTACAGACTTTGTAGGTAAGGACACAGCTACTTACTGGGTATATTATATACTCATCCTATATTTTTACAGACTTTGTAGGTAAGGACACAGCGTAGATGGCAGAATTGGACGTCGCTCAAATGGCCAACCATTAAACTCACTATTATAGATGGATCCTGGTGTTTTGATAAATAAACTTTTTATATAGTTTTTCTATCTAATTAATAAAATCTAGATATGTTCTTTGAAATTTTCACCAGAATTCATCTCATGATACAAAAGTCTAAGTATGCACGTCGTAGTGGTCGGATCATAATGTGTAAGGATCCGGTCGTTACAGTTTGGTATCAGAGCGTTTGGGCCAAATAGGCTCTATTGCATTAGAAGAGTCGTGGTGTTTGATGGTTCGACTTGTTTAATGATGCCCATAGCTATGTCAAATACACTGGTAAGTGAAATTTTCGAACAAGTAATTTAGTAAATAATTTAGTAAACATAGGTATGAGTTAAAAAAATAATAATAAATTGATTTGAGAATACAGGACGTTCCATCCTTCAATATTTGACAAATCATCCGTGCATCCAACTATAACATTGAATTGAATAGAAATAGAACTAGTTTCCACCACATGAACATCACAGAAGAACAGAAAGTAAATTGTGTCACCTTCATGTTAAAAGACGATATAAAGTTCTGGTGGGAAAACTATAAGTTATTAGTATCAGGACATAAACTAGGGGTGACCCTTATCATCCTAGACATAAGTAATTTTGACATAATACTAGGTATGGACTGGTTAGCAGCAAACTATGTAAGCATAGATTGCCATAATAAAAAGGTCATATTCACCTTTCCAACAGGAACCAAGTTTAGGTTTAAGAGTTCTATTACACCATCAGCCCCAAGAATAATTTCAGCCTTAAAAACTAAACATTTGTTCAACCATGGGGCTTGGTCATATTTAGCAAGCGTAGTAGATTTACGAAACCAAAAGAATGAAATTAAGGCCATTCCTGTAATAAGAGAATTTGAAGATGTATTTCCAAAAGAGCTACTGGGTTTACCACCGAATCGAGAAATAGAATTTTGTATAGATCTAATTCCCGGAGCTGAACCAATATCTAAAGCACCATATAAAATGGCACTTGCGGAATTAAAAGAACTCAAAATACACTCCCACGCATTGATGACCTATTTGACCAATTACAAGGAGCCTCAGTATTCTCCAAAATAGACTTACGATCTGGATATCATCAACTACGAATCAAGGAGTCGGATATACCCAAGACTGCTTTCCGAACAAGATATGGGCATTATGAATTCGTTGTGATGCCCTTTGGATTAACGAATGCCCCCGCAGCCTTCATGGACTTGATGAATAGAATTTTTAAGGACCATCTTGATAACTTTGTGATCGTATTTATAGATGATATTTTAGTCTATTCCAAGTCAGAGGTAGAACATGAAAGAAAAACATCTTAGGGACGTTCTTTCCATAAAAGAAATGAAAAGTTGTATGCCAAATTCTCCAAGTGTGAGTTTTGGGTGTGACAAGTTGCCTACCTAGGGAGTATTGTAAAGTAAGAAGGAATCTCAGTGGATCCTGCTAAGATTAAAACAGTTATCAACTGGCCTCACCCAACAACAAGTCAGCGAGGTGCGAAGCTTCCTTGGATTAGCAGGATATTATAGACGATTTGTGAAAAACTTCTCAAGTATAGCATTACCCTTAACTAACCTTACTAAGAAGAATAATCCTTTTGTTTGGAACCAAGCATGTGAGAAAAGCTTCCAAGAACTAAAAGAAAAGTTAACCACAACCCCTATTCTCACCATACCTGACAGATCAGGGGGTTTAACTGTGTATAATGACGCATCGAAGAAGGGGCTTGGTTGATGCAACATGGAAAGGTGCATATGCTTCAAGACAACTAAAACCTTATCAACAAAATTATCTCGTTCATAACTTGGAGTTAGCTGTCGTAGTCTTTGCCTTAAAGATATGGAGACATTACTTATATGGGGAAAAGATCCAAATTTATACAGATCATAAAAGCCTTAAGTACTTCTTTACCTAGAAAGAGTTAAATATGAGGCAACGAAGATGGTTAGAATTAGTCAAAGACTATGACTGTGAGATCCTCTATCATCCAGGAAAAGCTAACATTGTTACTGACGCTCTTAAGCAGAAAGTCAGCTCATACAGCAACTCTAAGTACCATCTCCAAACACATAATGGATGACCTGAAAAGAGTTGAGATCTCACTAATACCAGACACCTTCACAACTCGAATAGCATAGTTAATTGTAAGACCTGCATTAAGGCAAAGGATAATTGATGCATAACAAATAGATAAACACATAAACAAACAACTGCAGTCAGAAAATGGAGAAACCAATCAATTCTCTACAGCCCCAGACTCTGCACTCCTCTACCGTGGGCATCTATGTGTACCAAATGATGAAGAAATCAAGAAAGAACTACTGAAAGAAGCTCATGAATTATGCTTTTCAATACATTCTAGGAGTACCAAAATGTATCGAGACTTGAAAACACATTACTGGTGGTGTAACATGAAAAAGGATATAGCTGATTATGTAAGTAAATGTTTGGTTTGTCAACAGGTGAAAGCTCTACGGCAATGGCCACAAGGACTCCTCCAGCCTCTAAGTATTCCAGAATGGAAATGCGAACATATTTCTATGGACTTCTTCTCAGGACTCCCGAGAACTATTAAAGGCCACAACATGATTTGGGTGATTGTAGATCGACTCACCAAATCGGCTCACTTCCTACCATGCAAGACTACTCACACTACGGAAGCACTAGCTCAAATGTACTTAAAAGAGGTCATCCGGTTACATGGAATCCCAGTATCAATTGTTTCAGATCGAGACCCTTGTTTTGTCTCCAAGTTCTGGAAAAGTTTACAGAAAGCAATGGGCACACAGCTAAATTTCAGCACAGCTTTCCACCCACAAACTGATGGCCAAACAGAACGAGTTAATCAAATCCTAGAAGACATGTTGAGGGCATGTACTTTGGATTTTACTGGAGCATGGGATTCGCAGATACATCTTATAGAATTTGCTTATAATAATAGTTATCAGGCGACAATTGGTATGGCTCCCTTCGAAGCCTTATACGGAAAGAAATGCAGATCCCTTGTACACTGGGATGAAGTCAGGGAGCGAACACTACTAGGACCTGAATTAGTGCAGCAAACATCAGAGTCAATTAAGCTAATTCGGGAAAGAATGCGAACAGCTCAAAGCAAACAGAAGAATTATGCTGATAACCGTCGAAAAGAGCCGGAATTCAAAGTAGGAGATCACATATTTCTAAAGGTAGCACCAATGAAGGGCATTATGCGTTTCGGACGAAAAGGCAAACTTAGCCCTTGCTTCATTGGACCCTTTGAAATATTAGAATGTATTGGCCAAGTAGCTTACCGATTGGCATTACCACCCACAGTTTCTACAATACATAATGTCTTTCATGTATCGATGCTTCTAAAATACGTGTTTGACCCATCACATGTAGTAAATTATGAACCTCTACAAATAAGTGAAAACTTGGAATATGAGGAGACTCCGGTTTGCGTCCAAGCAAGAGAGCAGAAGTCGCTTCGTAATCGGAAAATAAGTTTAGTGAAGGTTCTCTGAAGAAATCAGCAAATGGAAGAAGCTACATGGGAACGAGAAGAAGAGATGAAAGACAAATACCCTTATCTTTTTAAGAACCAAGAAACTTTCGAGGACGAAAGTTCTTAAGGAGGGAAGAATGTAATAACCCAGATTTGTACGCATACACTACAGGAAATTAAATGTTGAAATTTATTGGATGATAAATATAAATACCCTAACCTTAATTTAGGAAGCAGAGAATTAATTACAAAAAAAATAATAATAATATTAATGAATAAATAAATAATAATAAATAAAAATAAAAATAAAAGAAAATTGAAAAGAACGAAGGTGGAGAGAGCGAGACTCTAATTTAATGATAAATAAATAAATAAATAAATAATAAGTAAATAAGAGAAAATTGGAGAAAGCGAGAGCGAGAGTGGGAGCGAGAGCGGGAGTGGGAGCAGGAGCGAGAGCGAGAGCGAGAGTAGGAGCGAGAGCCAAACCAACGAGAAAGCTGGAGAGAGCGAGATTTTGAGAACAAAGAGAGCGAGATTTGGACAGAAGCGTGGATTATTCATTGAATTTGGCCATGATCTTATAGATTATACATAGAAAAACCCTAAAATTGAATACAAACAAAGAATGATGACGTAAGGGCAAACATTAGCCAAGATTAGGTGTCTTATTGAGAGGAATCCTTAAACCCTAAGTAATTTTAAAGAAGCCACCTGTACGATGATTTGTCACACTGAGAAGAGCTTAAAACTACTATAAATAAGACCCTTTGCCTGAAGATTTAACCCATTCTCAAACAAATCTGAGTAACAAAGAATCGTGTGAAAGAGTAAGTGTGAGTGAGGAAGTTCTGTGAGGTTAAAAGAGAAAAGCTCGGGTAAGGTGCTGCCCAAATTTCTGCCCAAATTTCCTTCTAGTTTAAAAAGGGAAAGCTCTACTGATCAAATCATAAAGAATAATAAGGAATAACTAGATCACAGTCAAGGTAAGTAGTTTATCTCACCCTCTCTTTAAATGTTCTATGGTAGTGTACCTTTATTATGTTGCATGATTATGTTAATTGTTATATTGCATTACATGTTTAGAACACGTTTCTCTACAAGGGACCCCATGCATTATGTTTGTTCACGATTACGTTAAAATCAAGTTTTAATTAGGTGTAAGTTATGCTTGCTATCCAGTCTGCATGATCTAATCATCAGATGGGTTAGTTTCCGCTTGTTAATGGTTGATGTTGGTTGATGCGACTCTGGCCCTACTGACTGCATGACCCGCTAATCATCAGATGGGTTAGTTTCCGCTTAAGAGGGCATGTATGGTTGCACCCCTCCAGGCCTAATCTTACGTTATGTTTGCTAGGGACTAGCAGGGTATGTATGGTTGCACCCCTCTAGTCCAATATTACGTTTATGCTAATGGTTGATGTTGGATGCGACTCTGGCCCTACTGACTGCATGACCCGCTAATCATCAGATGGGTTAGTTTTCGCTTAGGTCCTCATCTTCCTATCAGGGCGGAGAGATTTATGTTGGAAGCATAACCGACCACCACATGTTATTATACGTTTTCGGTCCCAACCATATGTTTTCATGACATGTTGCTTGTGATTGTGCATTTGGTCACTACCCTACGTGAGAACTACTTACTGGGTATATTATATACTCATCCTATATTTTTACAGACTTTGTAGGTAAGGACACAGCGTAGATGGCAGAATTGGACGTCGCTCAAATGGCCAACCATTAAACTCACTATTATAGGCATATGCATTTTGTACCACCACGCTAATATTTTATGGATCCTGGTGTTTTGATAAATAAACTTTTTATATAGTTTTTCTATCTAATTAATAAAATCTAGATATGTTCTTTGAAATTTTCACCAGAATTCATCTCATGATACAAAAGTCTAAGTATGCACGTCGTAGTGGTCGGATCATAATGTGTAAGGATCCGGTCGTTACATATGGCCTTGAAGGATGAAGCATATATAAATTAATGTTGTAATATGCTCACTTTTTGGCCTAAATTAGAATTTCATTTCAATATGTTTTTTCTTCATACGACAAATAGAAATATGAAGGTTTGAACCTTCAACTCTAAAGAAAAAAGTTTATTCTAATGAAAGGTGAGTTGCGCACTCATTAATATGATTTATTCTTACAAAACTACAACAGAGTTATGTTCTTATAGAAATATCGTTGAGTTATATTTACTCTGATTTATTCTTACATAAATGTTTTTATTTTCTATTCTTGTCTAGTAACATATTAGTTTAAGTTATGCAATCTTTAATAAATTTTTATTAAAAAGGAAACTATATATACATGTTAATTCATTTGAAATTATAGTGAAAATGTTGACTTTTGCAAGTTAGTTTGTCGTGTTCGTAAATGGAAGAATCAAATTGAATTTTGTAAGATGAGACATTACATACACTACTGAAACTGTTGTAATCGTTCATTTTCTTCTTCGAATTTACTGTATTGCATGTCTTATCCGTGAATGATTTCATTTAAACATTGCTTAATCACAATTTGTATGTGTTTACCAAAGTTTGAGAATATAAATTTGAAAATTGGGTCAACTTGAGGATATATCAACTAGCTAAGACATTATAATCTCGATCCGAATGTGAGAGGTTTGAATTTTTTTTAAAAAAAAAGTACATGTTGACTTCCTTACATCTCTTGTGAAGGGGAGCATTTCATTGTTATGTAGTGCCATAGTAGCTTTTGAGATTGAAAATATTCCCAAAGATATAGGGTTTTCTTAGGGTACAACAAGTAGACACGAAGATTTGAACCCATGGCCTCAAAGGATGAAGTATATATCAATTAATGTTGAAATATGTTCACTTTGGGCCTTAAAATTTAGAATTTCATTTCAATATGTTTTTTTATACTACAAGTAGAGATATGAAGAATTTGAACCTTGAACTTTAAAAAAAGAAGTATATTCTAACTAAACATTGAGTTGCTCACTCATTAATATGATTTATTCTTTCAAAACTCGTTGAGTTCTGTTTTTACAGAATTATCGTTGAGTTATGTTCACTCTGATTTATTCTTACATAAATGTTTTTCTTTTCTTTTCTTGTCCAATAACATATCAGTTTAAGTTGTGCTAGGGATAACAACAGGGCCGGGGTGGGGCGGGGATGCATTCCCCATCCCCGTCCCCTTCCCATTCTTCGTTTTGCGAGGTCGAGGTTGGGTTGGGGATTCGGGTCCTCATCCGAAAAAATCCCTACTTTTTATTTTATTATTTTTATTATCTAAAATCAACTAAAATTAGTATTTATATTACAATTGTAAATTTTATGTAATAAATTTGTATTATTGTTACATATATTTGTTTAAATTAACAATAAAAAAAATTAATGCTTTTTATTATAAAATTTATTATATTAGAAAATTATAATTAAAAGTTTTGTTTTAGTTTTTTAATTATTATTATTATTATTATTATTATTATTATTATTATTATTATTATATGTCAATAATTAAAAAAATTGGGGCGAGGGCGGGGATCGAGGTCAGGGTCGGGGATGAGGTGAGGATCCCCTCCCTGTCCCCATCTCGTCCCCGACTAGAGACCTGGTTTGACCTCTATACCTGGCAAAACCGGGGATTCCCTGCCCCAATCAGGTTGGGGACCCACGGGAACCCGACCCCGCGAGAAATTTTGCCATCTCTAAGTTGTGCAATCTTTAATAAATTCTAATTGAAAAGGAAAATGTATATACATGTTAATTCACTTGAAATTATAGTGAAAACGTAATTTTTTTTGGCAAGTTAGTTTGTCGTGTTCGTAAATGGAAGAATAAATTAAATTTTGTAAGATGAGACATTACATGCATTACTGAAACTATTGTAACCATTCATTTTTTTTCTGGAATTTATATTACATGTCTTATCTGTGAATGATTTCATTTAAACATTGTCTCATCACAATTTCTATGAGCTTACCAAAGTTTGAGAATATAAATTTGAAAATTGGGTCTGAGGATATATAAACTAGCTAAGACATTATAATCTTGATTCGAATGTGAGAGGTTTGAATTTAAAAAGAAAAGTACATGATGAGTTCCTTACATCTTTTGTGAAGGCGTGCATTTCATTGTTATATAGTGCATAGCAGCTTTTGAGATTAAAACTATTCTCAAAGATTTAGGGTCTTCTTAGGGTACAACAAGTAGACAAGAAGATTTGAACCTATTGTTGGGAATGACTAGTCAATTAACCATTTGCTGGAATAACTTGTGATAAAATAGCCAAAGATTTCTAAATGTATTCTCATATTTAATTTAAATTTGAAATTTTTTTTTATATTTAATTAAGATCCGAAATTTTTTCCTATTTAATTTAGATATGAAATGTTTTTGTATTTAATTCAAATATGAAACATTTTTGTATTTAATTCATATCTAAAAGGTTTTTATATTTAATTCAGATCTAAAACGTTTTCTGCATTTAATTTAGAAAAACATCTTTATTGGATTCTTATAAAAGGAAAAATAGTTGTCTTAGTCCTCAAGAGTGAAATTTAAGTTTGACATGATATTTCTCTCTATTAAAATGATTTATTCTGAGCAAAATTTTCACTCGATTTTAATCCTTATTCGACAAGTGCACGTCTAAAAAGGTTGTTGTGTTAACCTTGGGGAGCAACTAACTTCTGGTGATTTAGCACCCAGGTCGCGCCGATTTTGATTTCAAGCTAGTGGATCTTCCACGACACAACAATGATTGAGATTTAGAATTGACGATGTCTAACAATTTGAAAGCAAAAGAAAGAATACCGATCGATTGCACCTCTATCTTCGATCTCCCTCTCCAGATCAAATCAAGAACACCAGAATCGTCGACGGATCTCACACTATTCTCATCTTTGCAACTGGTCGAAACCAGATTTGGTCACTGGAAAAACACTTAATCGAATTCAAAATGGTTCATCTCATGGTCGAGTTCGAACTAGAATCCACATTAGCAATCATCTTAGCCAATCGATCAATTTGGAACTTGAAGAATCCCCCTGGAGTCCATGGTGGATGTCGATGGAGGTAATGATGCACGACGTTCTTATGTGAGGAGAAAGCCATCTTTTTGCATGTCAATGAGGAATTTCAATTATGATATTTTAGATCAGCTTGGATTCAATGAATGAAGAGATACAAAATTAAGAGGGTAATTTCTCTTTTTAACATATAAGCATAATTGGATAATTTTTACATATGGTATGAAATTTAACATTTGTATTTTATTGTTATTTTCTAGCATGATATTCAATATGATCTTAATAGTACATACTTGAATATTTCATGAGTAGTAAACTATATTATCTTACATAAGATGCTATTGTGATCTATTTGAGCATGTCTATTAACATGTTAGCTGATGATGAGAAATTAGATGTCAAATTACTCGACAACTAAAATCCCTTGGACGCAATATGTGATGCATGTTCTTAATGTATGCGTTGATAGTCATGCGTCGATGGTCATGCGTTGGAATGACTATGCGTTAATGAATGTATGCGATGACCATGCGTCCTATCACAAGTTTTCTTGCGCTCACGCCAAATATAAAGCAAACACAAGTTTCTCGATGATCCGAGGTCGAACATAGAGACTTGTAGCAAAATGAATGCGGTAATGTGCATGCAGTGGTTGAATAAAAGAATGGATGGGAAGGTTTCTAAGCTAACACTACTTCTACTCCTAGCTAACAGACAACGCAATGAGAATATGCATGAGAGGTAGAGACACAACAACTCTTGACATGAAACAAATGAATGGGAAAATAGATAAAATGTGGAGATGTTTTCATTGCAATGCTTAAGAGTGACCGCAAGGGCAACCTTAGTCAACCAAGCCATGCGATCATGCTACACACACTAAAAGCCTAAATCTAGGACGTATGTGGTGGGTATGCATAAGTGTCGAGATGACCACATACAACCACCATATCCTACTTCCTGGACTCATGCAATATCCTATCCATAGGGCGCATATGCTATGTGAAAGCAAACAGAGATTATTTCTAAGTTTCCCATTCTTGCTTATACATTCCAATCCGCTCTCTCGAGTTTTAGATTTGGATTTTAGACTACTCTTCCAAGTATGCTAGTGATGAATGATGCGCTCATAAGACAAGGTAACCGCATAAACTTGGTTGACGCAAGATTATTCCTTCTCTAGTGAACAATGACTTACATTGCTTAATGCGACCAACCACTTACCCTCCTAGGGGGATTGTTGCTGACTTTACTCATAGACAAGTAATGCGTTAACCTATAGACAGGCATTGCCACAGCTTCACACTAAGCAAATAAGGTTTTCTCACATACTCGCACAACGCACACCTCTCGGTGGTTTGTTACATGCTTCATATCCCTAATCCACATGACTAAGTATGCGATACTCAAGTAATCTCACTAATGATGCAATGAAAATAAGGATGCTAAGTAAAGAAGATGGAGATGGAATTGTAGGAACAAAAAAATGCATTGAAAACATAATGTATTAATCCCTTAATCACAAAATGTCATACAATACAATATAGGAAAATAAGGGAAAATGAAATGATCGGCTAGAAGCTACACTTGCTTCCAGCGGATGTGCGTCAAGGCTGCTGGTGGTGCCATGGATGGGCGGTGGAGCTGACTCTCCGAGATCTAGCTCCAGTCGAAGGCTCCGGTCGTCACTCGGAATGGATGAAGGAGGTGAAGAACTCTCAGGCTTCTTCTCACGCAATAGTATGAATCGAAGGGAAAACCCTGGGTTGTAAGGATAATCCTCGGAGAACTTGAATTTCTACTCATCGGCTTCTTTATATAGAGCCTGGATCACCAACAACATTAATGGACTGCTCTGATTCTGAAATTCGATGCATTTAGTCCTTTCTGAACCTCCGCTGCCAACGACATGGTAGGTGAAATGTCAACATCATTTTTTATTTTCTTGAGGTAGATGCGTTGATGCGTTTATTCCACCAACCTTGCGTTGACCCCTTTACCATGCGTTATCATGTAGCCGCAATCATGTAGTGACCGCATTCACTTAATACCGTAACTTTACATGATGACCGCAATCGCTTGACGAGTGCAACTCCCATGTGATGGATGCATACGGCTGATTACCACAACATCCATGTGTTGATCGAACGCATTCGTCTTTGCGATGGAGAGTTTCTCTGCATGCGGTCGTCTATGCGGTGGTCTGGTTTTCGCGTTTGCGTCCACTTCCTGCGTTAGCTACGAAAATAGAACATTGAACGCATAATAGCGCATAAAATTAGGTTAGCTGAGATTCTTAATGTTGAACGCAGCAAGCTCAATTTCTCATGAATTCCTAACATAATTACCGCATATTCTGCTTAACAGCCCTCATAATTCCTAACATAATTGCTGCATATTTTTGCCATATTATAAGGGAACTATATGCAAACTGGGTAACTTAGAATGACAAAGTAAGCTTTGTGGATCTGTTCTTATTAGGTATAAAAGTTATTTCATAGAAGTCTACAAAATAGACTTATATAGCAAGTTCCACCATGAAGTCTGAATTTATTGCTCTAGAATTAGCAGAACAAGAGGCTGAGTGATTTAGAAGCGTTCTGAGAGATGCACCATTATAGGAGGCATCAGGATGAGTGGCTTAGAAGCCTATTGGGAGATGCACCATTATGGGGGGCATCGGTATGAGTGGCTTAGAAGTCTACTAGAGATGTACTATTGTGGGTGGGCATTAGTACTAGTCTCTTTGCAATGTAATTCACAATTTGCCATAGAAATTGTGTTTGATGGCAAGAAGAGGTATATACACCTCAAGCATGAAATTGTGAAACAATTATTAAAAGGAGGATTATTTCATCAGAAGGTTTGAGAGGAATTTTGCAGATCCTCTCACTAAAGGCCAACAAGGAGAGTAATTCTAGAATTTTCAACATAAGTATAAAACTCGAAACATTATAATGGTCTATAGCCTTTTATCTAGGTGATCTATTACGATAAACTGGATTGTCCATAGCCCTTTATCTGGGTGGTCTATTGCGATAGACTTGATGGTTCATAGCCCTTCATTTGGGTGGTTTTGGTACGGACTTGATGGACAGAACTAAAACCTTTAAAAATTTCATAGCCCTTCCTTTGGGTGGTCCTGGTATAGATTTAATGGATAATAGTAAAATTTTTATAGCTTAGTTTTTTAGTGGTTTATCTTTGACAAACTTGATGAAGTTGGTCCTGGTATGGACTAGATGTGAAGTATTTATAGCTTCGTTTTGTGTGGTCTATTACGATAGACTTGATGAAGCATTAACGTGAATGTGAAGATGTGGCCACCTTCTATTGAAAAGTTTAAAGGTCTTTTCCTAGAGCTTTCACGTTAACCCGAGGTTCTATGTGCACGGCCTTAAATAACACGCTTTTATTTTAGAATCAATAGAAATTTAAGGAGTAAAACGTGTTGTAGGGGTCTCAACCATAGTTATTGAAAGTTCAAGAGCTAACTCACTCTCTCTAATCAAGTTGTTGCCCTACTTCACTATGCATCAATTCAAATCGAAAGATATTGATGTTTAACTTTATTCTCCTACATTTGCTCAGATAAATTATTTATTGTTTTTAATTTCTAGTCATTCGTGGGAGATTGTTGGGAATGACTAGTCAATTAGTCATTTGCTGGAATGAGTTTTAATAAAATAACTAAAAATTTCTAAACGTATTCTCATATTTAATTTAAATTTGAAAATGGTTTTCTGTATTTAATTAAGATCTGAAACGTTTTCCTCTTTAATTTAGATATGAAATATTTTTTGTATTTAATTAAGATCTGAAATATTTTTGATTTAATTCATATCTGAAACATTTTTTACATTTAATTTAGAAAAATATTTTTATTGGATTCTTATAAAAGGAAAAATAGTTGTCTTAGTCCTCAAGAGTGAAATTTGAGTTTGACATGATATTTCTCTCTATTAAAATGATGTATTATGAGCAAAATTTCACTCGATTCTAATCCTTCTTCGACGAGTGCACGTTTGAGAAGGGTATTGTGTTAATTGTGGGGAGCAATCGGCTTCTGGTAACTTAGCATCAAGGTCACGCCAATTTTGCTTTCAAGGCAATGGATCTTCCATGACACAATAATGATTGAGATCTGGAATGACGACGTCTAACACCTATGGCCTCGAAGGATAAAGCATATATCAATTAATGTTGAAATATGTTCACTTTGGGGCTTAAAATTTAGAATTTCAGTTCAATATGTTTTTTTTATACGAATAGTAGAAATATGAAAATTTTGAACCTTTAATTTAAAAAAAGAAGTATATTCTAACTAAACATTGAGTTGCTAGCTCATTAATATGATTTATTATTTTAAACTCGTTGAGTTATGTTCATACAAAATTACCGTTGAGTTATATTCACTTTGATTTATTCTTACTTAAATGTTTTTATTTTATTTTCTTGTCCAATAACATACAAGTTTAAGTTATACAATCTTTAATAAATTGTTATCGAAAAAAGAAAATGCATATACATGTTAATTCATTTGAAATTATTGTGAAAATGTCATTTTTTGGCAAGTGAGTTTGTCTTGTTCTTAAATGGAAGCATCAAATTGAATTTTGTAAGACACTAAATTTGAGTAACAAAATGAACGGTTATAACAGGTTCCGTATTTCATTTAATGTCTCGTCTTACAAATTCGATTTGATGTTTTCATTTACGAACAGGACAAACTCACTTGCCAAAAAACAATGTTTTCACTATAATTTCAAATGAATTAACATGTATATGCATTTTTCTTTTTCGATAATTTTTTATTAAAGATTGTATAACTTTAATTAATATGTTATTGGACAATAAAAGGAAATAAAAACATTTATGTAAAAATAAAAAATCAGAGTGAACAAAACTCAACGATAATTTTGTAAGAACATAAGTCAACGAGTTTTGTAAGAATAAATCATATTAAAGAGTGAGCTACTCATGTTTAGTTAGAATATACTTTTTTTTTTTTTTTTAAGTTGAAGTGTCACACCCCCTCCCTAGCCTTAGACCCCAAGACTTGGAAAGGAGCGTGAGGGTACACCAGTAGTATTCCAAGATAATATTTCAATTTAACATTCCCCCCCCCCCCCCCCCCCCCCCATCTATTAAGAATTTAACATGTTTACAGTAATCTATCTAACTTTCATACACATAGTTCAATTTCCTATATTCTTTATTATACGATCCGAGCCGTGCCCTGAGAGTTTACCAAATCCTGGTGTGTTGGTGGTTAGTAGACTCCTTCCTGAACGCTCCGCTTTGCTACCTGGGGAAGGGGGGGAATATAAAAAAATATTTGGAAGAGTGTGAGCTACTAAGCCCAGTGAGTGGTGCTTTTAAAATAATAATCACTTTGCAAAGCATATTTTTGGGAAGTCAATCACATAATCACAAATTCAGTATAATTGATGCATGATCATGTGTAATTTCATTCAATCATCACCCTCCAGTTCCATGCTATACGTGGCATGTTCATATCATGGAAATATTATCAATCATAACAACTTTTTATCGAAACTTCCCTATAACCCACTTTTCCCGCCAATGTGCATATTGACAATTCTTTTCCTGCTAGTCATGCTTAGGTAACTTGACTATATTTTCCGCCGGTCGTCACCGACTATTATTTTTCGTCGACCAAGGCCGACTATATTTTCTCGCCAAGCACCTTTTATTAAGCATGTTAACTTATGTAGTCTAGGTATAATCTCAGTTTCCATAGAAATTCCACAAACAATATCATGGCAACATCATAACATCATAAGCATGCATTTTGCACTTACATATGCATTTATTCACATATCAATGCATAAAACTAAGTAAACACTCACCGCAAGCAAGTTTTTCCACTAAAATCACATTGAGAATACTTTCTTGAGAATTCCTCCATATCAATGGAAATTCCTCAATTAATACGTGTTATATCAATAAATAATGTCAAAATAGCCAAAATATCATTATATAATGAAAATACCAACTTACCCTACTCCAATTTAGCCAAAATCCAAAATTAGCCTCTTTAGAGGTTATTTGGAACGTGGTAGGTAGCTGGGTGTTGGGCAATAGGCAGGGTGGGCGTGCTGTGCCACACAGGGGGCTGGCGCGTTTGGGTGTGCATTGCATTAGGCGTGCGTTGTGTTGCATGGTGGAGCTGTTGCGCTGGGCGTGATGCGTCGCACGAGGGGGTAGCCGCACGGGATGCGTCAAGCGAGGCGCGCGGACGGACGCAGTGCTGCAAGGCGTGCATGTAGGGTGTGGGCTGGCTGTGCGTCCGACTGACTCAATGCCTCACCAACGTAACCTTTGTTTCTTTTGATCTCCAATCAACTTGGCAGTCTAATAACTCAAACGTAACCCTCTAAATATGCTCTCAACACAAGATTTAGGAGATGGTATGAATAACCTCCTCTTACTCAACCCCTCGATTTATAGTCATTCCAAACTCACCCCCTTGTGACAACTCAACTCCCATTTGTCTCACTTTGGAGCTGCCAACACTTAGTCTACTCAGCCTAGCCTTGAGTTGTTCTCATCTCAGATTGCCAACCAAAATCTCCTTTTTTGCATGAAATCTCCTTCACCAACCTCCTGCGTGGGGTGATAAGACTTCCATTGCATGAAATCTCCTTTGTCCACCTCCTGCTAGAACTTTGTGTGATCCTCCTTTTGCCACCTAAATCACTTAAATACTTAACATATTTCTCTACTAAAATTGTTTAAGACTATGCTCCTATACCATTGGCATCTCCCCTTGAAGTTTTCCATCAATTAGCCTTACCTTTTATCCTTAACGCATAGCAACTCACCCTTCCATCATCAAAGTCCTACTTAGCCATCGCATGAGTCGGCCATCACCAACACATAGGGTGGTCGCTCACCCTTGACGCATGTCTTGCTAAGTGTGCTTGCTCAACCTACCATGGACGCACGGTGCTGACCATCGACGCATGGGTGTGCTGCCTAGGCGCTTACGCGCTTGGCCGCATAGGCACTCTTGGCCGCGTGGGCGTGCGCTTGGCATAAGGCATCAACGCATGGCTGCTCGGTAGACTCGGCAGTGCTTGAAGCATAGGATGGCTTGCCCGCTTGGCGCATGGGCAGGTCGCTCGGCATACATCATCAACACATGGGCTGCGTGCTTGACGCACGACCTGTGCGCTTGTCCTCGATGCATGGGCTGCGCGCTTGGCGCATGGCCTATGCGCCTAGCATGCCCACTCGACGCATGCTTCCTACCCGTGTCCGCATGGCTCATGTATGCCTTTGCATTGGTTGTATGCAAACCCTTAGCCATTTTTCAAGTCTTTTTGCTTCCATACCCCATCCACTCTTGCGTTCAACATGTTTAAGCCCTTCATAGGCATTTGGACTTTTGGTCACCTTTCTGGATAATTTTAATGTCTTCCACCCTTTTCTCCAATATCCTTACTTAGGATTTTTCTTCTCTATTTAACCTCCCACTTTAGATTTGGTGTTAGGGTCTTACATGAAACTTCAAATCTCAATATTTCTACTTGTCATATAAAAAAAAAATTGAAATGAAAGTCTAAATTTTAAGGCCCAAAGTGAACACATTTCAACATTAATTGATATATGCCTCATCCTTCGAGGCCATAGGTTCAAATCTCTGTGTCTACCTGTTGTACCCTTAGAAAACCCTAAATCTTTGGGAATAGTTTCAATATCAAAAGCTACTATCACAATATATAATAATGAAATGCTCCCCTTCACAAGAGATGTAAGGAAGTCATCATGTACATTTTTTCTTTTTTGAAAATTCAAACCTCTCAGTTCGGACCGAGATTATAATGTCTTAGCTAGTTGATATATCCTCAAGTTGGCCCAAATTTCATATTTATATTCTCAAACTTTGGTAAGCACATACAAATTGTGATTAGACAATGTTTAAATGAAATCATTCACAGGCAAGACATGCAATACACTAAATTTGAGAAAGAAAACGAATGGTTACAACAGTTTTTGTAACACATGTAATGTCTCGTCTTACAGAATTCAATTTGATGGTTCAGTTTACGAACAAGGCAAACTCACTTGCCAAAAAAATGACATTTTCACTCTAATTTCAAATGAATTAACATGTATATACATTTTCCTTTTCGATAAGAACTTATTAAAGATTGTATAACTTAAACTAATATGTTATTGGACAAGAAAAAAAAAATAAAAACATTCTATAAGAATAAATCAGAGTGAACATAGTTCAACGATAAACATAACTTAGCAGTAGTTTTGTAAGAAAGTCATATTAATGAGTGAGAACTCAACTTTAATTAGAATAGACTTCTTTCTTTAAAGTTGAAGGTTCAAATCTTCATATTTCTGACATATTGAAACGAAATTCTAATTTTTAAGGTCAAAAGTTAGAATATTTCAACACGAATTGATATATGCTTCATCCTTCAAGGCCATAGGTTCAAATCTCCGTATCTACTTGTTGTACCCTAAGAAAACCCTAAATCTTTGGGCATAGTTTCAATCTCAAAAGCTACTATCCCACAATATAACAATGAAATGCTCCCTTCACAAGAGACATAAAGAAGTCACCATGTACTTTTTTTTTTCTTTTGAAAATTCAAACCTCTCATATTGAGATTATACTAATTGATATATCCTCATGTTGACCTAAATTTCAAATGTATATTCTCAAACTTTTGTAAGCACATACAAATTTTGATTAGACAATGTTTTAATGAAACCATTCACAGACAAGACACGTAATACACTAAATTCGAGAAAGAAAATGAACAGTTACAACAGTTCCAATATTTCATGTAATGTCTCGTCTTACATAATTCAATTTGATGCTTCCATTTACGAACACGACAAACTCGCTTGCCAAAAACACGACGTTTTCACTATAATTTCAAATTGATTAACATGTAGATGCATTTTCCTTTCTGATAATAATTTATTAAAGGTTGTATAACTTAAACTAATATGTTATTGGACAAGAAAAGAAAATAAAAACATTTATATGAGAATAAATCAGAGCGAACATAATTCAACGATAAACATATCTCTGCCATAGTTTTGTAAGAATAAACCATATTAGTGAGTGAACAACTCACGTTTAGTTAGAATATACTTCTTTCTTTAAAGTTGAACGTTCAAATCTTTATATTTCTACTTGTATAAAAAAAACATATTGAAATGAAATTCTAAATTTTAAGGCCAAAAGTGAGCATATTTCAACATTACTTGATATATGCTTCATCCTTCGAGGCCATAGGTTCAAATCTCCGTATCTACTTGTTGTACTAAGAAAATCCTAAATTTTTGGGGATAGTTTTAATCTCAAAAGCTACTATCACACTATATGACAATGATGCTCCCTTTCACAAGAGATATAAGGAAGTCACGATGTACCTTTTTTTTTTTTTTTGGAACATTCAAACCTCTCACATTCAGATCGAGATTATAATGTCTTAACTAGTTGATATATTCTCAAGTTGACTCAAATTTCAAATTTATATCGTCAAACTTTGGTAAACACATACAAATTGTGATTAGACAATGTCTAAATGAAATCATTCATAGATAAAACATGCAATACACTAAATTTGAGAAAGAAAATGAACGGTCCCAACAGTTTCAGTATTTCCTATAACGTCTCGTCTTATAGAATTCAATTTGATGCTTCCAGTTACAAACATGACAAACTCACTTGCCAAAAGAACGACATTATCCACCCGCAAAACGAGGAAAAAAGAACGATGTTTTCCACCCACAAAACGAGGAATTAGAAACTGAGTATTTGGTAGTATTATTTGACCTACATTTTATGGTAAGTATAAAATTCAATTCCAAATAAAATAAAAAAGAAAAAAGAAAATGACAACTTTGTTAATTTTTCTCAATCAATGTTGTATTCTTCTTCATCTTGGTTCCAAAAATGGTAATTTGCCAAAAGAAAAAAAAAACAGAGGGTATTTTGGTAATTTCCCAAGGCTGACTATTGAAAAAATCTTTAAAAAAAAATTTAATGGAAGATTTAACAAAAAAAAATTAGGGTTGAAATAACAACAATAAATTAATTAATGGATTCTCAAGCCTACCCATTGAATTTTCATGATCAAATAAATCTTCATCTAAGTAAAATCTAACAAAAAAAAAAAAATTAATTTCAATGGCTTGGAATTGAAAAAAGATTAATTAGGAGAATTGGTTTAAATTAATGGGGTCTTTTCAAATATTAAAAAATATTAAAAAATATTAACACTTTATAGCAAAAAAACTTTAAAAATACAAAACACTTTTGGAATTTTTTGCTGCGAAGTACAAATATTTTTGGGATATTTCTATTTATAAGAATTTTCCTAAATTTAATATTAATAAGTATAAACTTGTTACATATAACCTAAAATTATGAGATTATGGAGATGGAGAACCAATAGATGATTGTACTTTTAAAATTAAGCATGAAATTACATGAATTTTTGAACTCTCTATTTTTATGAATTTCTCCGTTAATTCTTCACTATTCCCTAATTTTCTCAAATCTCTCTCTATATTTTCAACTCGCCTTATTTTCTCTTTATTTTTTTATCCATTCCAGTGATTTTTCCATCATTTCAACTTACTTTCTTTTTCTCTTTACAATATGAAATGAAAATAAAGTTATCTCAAATTACAATTAAAAAAGCAATAAAACATATCAATAACTATAAAGTCTTTGCTTAATAATATATCAAAAACTACAAATGAAAATAAACAAACATATTTCACAAAGAGTCACAACCTAAATAAAAAATTCACAAAATTGTATATCAAAATATCAAAATATCCTTTAAATTGCTTTTAAAATCCAAAATCTAAGAACAGAATGATTTACACATTTTTTATGTGTAGAAATGAAAAAAAATAATTTTATCTTTTTAAGCATTAGAGCGAGAACTTCGGGTGTTGCATAAATATTAATGAGGAACAACATCTTTGTAACCAAGATACAAAATAGAAATCTGCAAATTATTATTATAGACGAATAAAAAGAAAAGTCATAGCATAAAAGGGAAAATGCGATAGATTTTCTAACATGACCCCTTATAAATATATCAAAGATTTAAACAAAATATAAAATTTAACTTTAAAAAATCTTATTAAATATCTACATTTTAATAAGAAAAAAGTCAAATCAAGTCCCAACCTAAATTTTATAACATGGTTACAAATTTCAAATGATTTGTTCATTGTGTACTTTTGCGCAAAAAGTATCAAATCCACGAAAATCCTCAATTCACACAAAATTTAAGATATGTGGAAATTTGCGGCATAATGATAGAGTAAGAAAATTTGAATAAATCATGGTAATGGATTAATGGTACGTGAATTCAATGGTCATTCATCCATGCCCATCATTAAAATTTTTAAAATGATGAAACTAATGAGACGATCACCAACCTTTTAGAAATCTCGAACATCATTCTTGAGATCTTACAACTTTTAACGAAAAAATCACCGTGTAACAAATTAATTTTATGAAAGGTTCTTATTCGTAAAAGGTTTCCGTCGTGTTATATAAAGAATTAGTTATAGTTAAAAGGTTTTACAATAAAGAGGATATGAGGCTTATAAAAGAATAGTTATTTGAAGAGCCAAAGGTGAGGGTTTAAAAAAATATACGTGAAGAGCAAAATAGGAAATTAAGGGCAAAAGGACAAAGAAATTTTTTTGAAAAGAAGTAAGGGCAAAATGGGGAGTCAAATATTATCCGCATTTTGCCCATTTTAATATAGTATAGATGAGAATAGTCACATATTTTGAGGAAAAATATATCCTTCAATTAAGGTTGTATCTTTTTCTTTCTTTAAAAAGAAACGCTCTTATGAAGAGTTGTGATTGTTCGCACGAGATTTCAATAGAAATTTATTTCGTGAAACTGAAACTTTATATTTGTATTAATTTTGTGGAAAGTGAGTACAATCTCTAATACATAGTATTTTGATGCTTTCAAAATAAATTATAATCTTTAAGTTGGTTGATCTTCTTGAACGATTGACCTTTGGGCTTGTTGACCTTCTTGAGTGATCGGCCTTTGGACTTGTTGATCTTTTTGGATGATCGGCCTTTGGGCTTGTTGATCTTATTGGATGATCGACTTTTGGGCTTGATAATCTTCTTGAACGATTGGCCTTTAGGCTTGTTCATCTTTTTGGAGGATTAGTATTCGCACGAGGCTTTCGAAGAAACTTGTTACGTGGAGTTGAACTTGAGTTGGGGTTTGTTTGATGCAATGTGGTTCGACCTCTAGTACTCGATCTTCTGATTCTGTCTCAGTTGGGTGGATGTGCTTGACTTGAAGAAGAAAAGCACCGAACGTTCTTGAAGTAGATGTCTTGGAAGAGTGTTTGTGTCTTCAAGGGTTTTCTGTCTTCTAGGAGTGTAGCTTTAGGAGTCTTCGGAGTCTCCTGCTTGTTGATGAATTCTCTCTAGGCTCTCTGAATGTAGAATTGCTTGTATCTTCAAAGGACTTCAGTCTTCAGAAGGCTTGTATCTTCAAAGAACTTCAGACTTCAAAATGCTTGCATCTTTAAAGGACTTCAGTCTTCAGAATGCTTGTATCTTCGAAGGACCTCAGTCTTCAGGTGTGGTAAGCTTCAAGAGTTAAAGAGTTTTTTTATTATAGAGAATTCTCCATAAGCTCTCTGGAGTATAGAATTGTTGTCCTCTCCAAATGAGGAGAGCTTCTCTATTTATAGATTCCATAGGTGGGCTTGGGCTTGGTTGATCCATGAGCCTGGTCTTTAGGCCCAATTAGTTGGACTTGGGCTTGGTTGGTCCATCGGTTTGGCCTTTGGGCCTAATTAATCGGATTTAGGCCTGATTTGACATTTTGGTCAAATTCAGCCTATTTTTTGGCTTAGTTGGACTTTGACCCAAATAATAATATCAAATTGGGCCAAATTAGTCTTATCTGATTCAACGATCATGGTAAAACTACGTGGCGTCATCGAAATTTGTCTTCAACTTTAATTCAGAACATATGACAACTTCTAATTGAGCCCAAATTTAATGATTTGAAATTTCGTCATTAATTTAGTAAATGACGTGGCAACTTGTGATTGGTCCAAAATTTCTCATTCAAAAAATGCCCCATTTCGAGATTTATGCACATATATGGGTGGATGAATCTCGAAAAATATAAAGTTGGAATCAAAATCCAAATATTTTTGTTCTTGAATTTGACCTCAATTGATGTGTCAATCAAACTATGAATTTAGTACATAAGTTTAACTTGGATTTGGGATAGAATTTGGACTATCGCCAAATTTACTAAAAATTTTGAGCTTTGTCCCATTTAATTTGATTTAGATTTATAATAAAATTTGGGATATGCCCAAATTTTAATAAAAGATTAATTGAGATTTTTTTCTTATCCGCAATTTATTTTGATTGAAGATAGAAACTCAATAGGATACTTGAATTTGGAATATGACCAAATTTTAATTTGGGATGAATTTTAGATCTTTCCCACAATTTGATTTGGAAATAGAGATAAGAACCTAAATTTAGATGAATTTGATATAAAATTTGGAAGGTGCCCAAATTTTAATTTGAGATTTTATCCTTAATAATTTTACTTGAGGATAAAAGTCTGGTAATTTTGTGATTTAGATTTGGAATAAAATTTGGGATAAAATTTGAAATTCAGTGCAATCATAAGAGAGAAGAAGCTTTTCACCCCGAAACTCTATAAATACCAAAGGCAACCTTCAGTGAAGGGGTTCGTCTAGTTCTGACAGTTAGATAATTTTCCCTTAGATAGAATTAGCCTTGCTCTTAGTTTTTCTTTTACTTCAAAGGCGGAGCGAGAGAAGGGAAGAGACGCTAGAAGATCACTCTGGTCAGCTCGAGAGAGAACCCAGAGGCGTGGAAAAGCGGAGAGAGGGCTAACTCTCGCGAGAGCGAGACTATCTTTTGAATAGAGTAGAGAAGAACAGTGTAAAAAGCCTTGGGAAGCAAGAGATTGCTACCAGGCTTTTTATTCTCATTTCGCATTGTTATTTTGTAATTCAACTCTATATCTATAAAATAGAACTTGCTTATCTACATCTTTTCACTCTCTTAAAAGCACGCATGAGTAGCTAAATCTATCGAATGGGTTGAGAAGAACTAAGCTAACATGACCTAGGATCTTCATCGCATGCGATTGTCTTATCTTATGTTGCACTCAACACCCCTTTAGAGCTACTCGAGAGAGAGTCTAAAGAAAGAACCTAAGACTTGAGAGAGCTAGGTTAGAATCTAGACTCGAGAGATCAAGATTAGATCTGCATAAGCAAGAGATAGGGACTTAAAGATAAGCTCTGTTTACCAACATGCATCGCATGCACCTTAGAGACAGGTTATGATATTATGCAGTTGCCTTGTTTGTGTGTGTGTCATTTTTTATCGCATAAATAAGAATAGAGGCTTATGTGTAGGTCCTATAGACTTATCGCATATATCGCATGCATTCTAGAACTAGAGGCCGTAGCATTTGCATTGAGAGATGATTTGCTATTGTATATGTGTTGCATGATCGCATAATATGAACGCATCCTAGGAATTATTAGCTGAACCCCTTCTCAACCCGTTCCTCACATATTCATCGCCTCTTTCGTATTATCAACTCTTGTCTTAACTCTGCCGCATACTTTTTATTACCGCAAACAACAACCCAAAAAAAATTCTTGATTTATTGGTTACCACAAAGTCTTCTTAAAAATTATCACCGCATACCGTTTTCCCTAGTTCCTGAGTTCGACCCTAGACTTACCAGGAAACTCAGTGGGATTTATACTTGGATTTTGCTGAGAAAACTTGTTGCTCAACGCATTTCCATCACTGCAATTCATTTCATAATTTCACCACATAAACTAACGCATCAAGTTTTTGGCGCCGTTGCCGAGCATTTCGTCAATTCAGTGTGCTAATGGTAATTTTTCTGATTTCTTTGCAGCTCTCGATCACTGGCGAATTACGACTCGGATATTGAGAGGACGTTCCGACGAAGATTGAGAGATAGCTGCCAACAACAACAACCAGGTAAAGACGACATGGTGGAGCAGCCTGGAAATTGAGCACCAAATGAAAACAATGTCATGGCGAATCCAATCCTACTGGAAAACGATCGTAATAGGCCCATTCGGGGCTATGCATCACCAAACCTCTACGATTTCTTCCCAGGAATCATGAGGCCTACTCTTGATGGATCTCGATTTGAAATGAAACCGGTGATGCTGCAGATGATCCAGACTGTTGGGCAATTTAGAGGAAGGCATGTCGAGGACCCGCACGCCCACCTCCGGAGCTTCATAGAAATCTGTAACACTTTTATGTTCCCGAATATCTCTACCGAAGAAGTTCGACTAACTTTGTTTCCATTTTCTCTATGTGATCAGGCACGAAAATGGGCGTACTCTCTCGAACCAGGGGAGATTACTTCTTGGGAATAAGTCGTAGAGAAGTTTATGAAGAAATATTTCTCACCAACTAAGAATGCCAGGAGAAGAAAATTAATAACCAATTTTGAACAGGACATGGAGGAATCACTCAGCAATGCTCGGGCGAGGTTTAAGAGGCTGGTAAGGGACTGTCCACACAACGAATTACCAGACTGCTTGCAAATGGAGATCTCTTATCATGGATTAAACCCTGCTTCGCAGACCGTTGCCAATGTGGCAGTCATTAGAGGTCTGCTAGACAAAACGTATGACGAGGCCAAGAACATTCTTGATCGCTTCTCTAAAAATCACGAGGACTGGAGAGAGAGCAATTAGAGATTGAGAATAAAGTATAATGACGCAAACAATGGTGCTATCGCATCACTTCAGAGTCAGATGACTGTGTGATGAACTTGATACAGGGAATCGCAATCAACAGCCCAATACCGCATAGTGGGCAAGTGAACACAATCAATCAGACTGCCGCAAGGTGTGCAACTTGCGGTGAAGGACACGCAATGGAGGAATGCCCGCAAAACCCACAGTCTATTTATTTTGTGAAGAATAATCCATTCTCTAACACGTACAACCCTGGTTGGAGAAACCACCCCAACTTTGCGTGGAAAAATCAGCAGTAAAATTTCCAATCAGTGGCGCAAAAAGAAGGGCCACTTGGATTTTTCCCGCGAAATAACAGTCAGACGAGTAATCAAGCCAGCAGCTCGCAGATTTCGCAATCTTCCTCTTTGGAAAGTTTGTTGAAGAAATATATCGAGAAGAATGAAACTGTGCTTCAAAACCAGGCAACGTCTATCTGCAACCTGGAACTACAGATAGGCCAGATTGTGAGCGAGCTTAAGAACAGACCATGAGGGGCCCTATCGGGTTCAACGAAACTCCCACGCAATCCAGGGGGTGCAGGTAAAGAGCAGTGTCAAGTGGTGACATTACGGAGTGGAAAAACTGTGGTAGGGGAGAAGAAGGAGCCCAACCGAACTGCTCCAATTGCGTTAGAACCTGAGATTGCGGTGACTCGAGAAGAAGGAGAAAAAAAAAGCGATAGAGCCAGAGATTGTGTCTACCTTAGAGCCAAAAGAACAGAGGACCGTGAGAGTACAATTACCACCTTTCCCACAGAGACTCAGAAAGAAGAAGAATGACGAGGTACAGTACCAATGCTTCATGACTATGTTAAAACAATTGCATATTAATATTCCGTTCACTGAAGCGATTGAGGAAATGCCCGCATATGCGAAGTTTCTACAGGATATGGTGACTAAAAAGAGAGGCATTGGTAAGTTTGCCACGGTGGCGTTGACGTAAAGCTCGAAATCTATAATTCCATCAAAGATGTGCGATCCTAGGAGTTTTATTATACTGTGCTCCATTGGAGGATTGAACATCGGGCAAGCGTTGTGTGATCTTGGAGCCAACATCAACTTGATGCCTATGTCAATTTTTAAGCTGCTGAATGTGGGGCAACTTGCGCCCACGACAGTGAATCTCCAATTAGCCGATAGATCTCTGGTGCACTCAGAGGGGAAAGCGAAGGATGTGCTGGTCACAATCGATAAATTTATATTACCAGCAGACTTCATCATCTTGGACTACAAAGCCGACAAGGATGTGCCCATCATCCTAGGGCGACCATTTTTATCAACTGGTCGTGCCTAGATTGATGTGCATAAAGGAGAGATCACCTTGAGCGTGAATGGATAGAAGCTCAAGTTCGACACTATCCGTGCCATGAAATATCCTGACGAAGAAGACCTGAATGAATTTGACGACGACCAGAGTTTGAATGAAGAAGAGAAGCCTGATGATGAAAACGAAGATAAGGATGCAAGCGAATCCATTGTTTCATGCAATACGATCATAGAAAAAACAAACAAGGAAGATAAAATGATCCCAACCCAAGAAGAAGAGCTGACAGTAAATGAAGAAAGAAAAACAACGCAACCGTCCTTAAAACAACCACCAATAATAGAGCTGAAGACCCTGCCCAACCACCTAAAGTATGCATTTCTGGGGAAAAATGAAAAGCTACCGGTAATAATTTCCTCTGAACTTAATGAAGACCAAGAGAATGCATTGCCGAGCATTTTGAGAAAATATGTGCGAGCGATTGGCTGGACGCTTGCAGACATTGGAGGAATTAGCCCCGCATACTGTATGCATAAAATTTGTCTCAAAGAAAACCAGAAAGGATCGATCGAACATCAGCGCAGACTCAACCCTGCGATGAAAGAGGTCATTAAGACGGAGATAATCAAGTGGTTAGATGCGGGCATCATCTATTCGATAACAGACAACACGTGGGTTAGCCCCGTGCAGTGCGTGCCAAAAAAAGGTGGGATGACGGTTGTCCCTAATGCAAATAACAAGCTAATACCACAAAATACCGTCACCGGATGGCATATTTGCATGGACTACCACAAGCTGAATGCGACAACAAAGAAAGATCATTTCCCTTTACCCTTCATTGACCAAATGTTAGATCGGCTAGCTGGAAATGACTTCTACTGCTTTCTGGATGGGTATGCCGGTTATAATCAGATCATGATTGCTCCTGAAGATCAGGAAAAAACCACATTCACCTGCCCATATGGAACTTTTACTTTTCGCCGCATGCCGTTTGGCCTCTGCAAAGCGTCGAGCACTTTCCAAAGGTGCATGATGGCCATCTTTTCAGAATATCTTGAAGACTCTGTTGGAATATTCATGGACGTCTTCTCTGTATATGGGCACACATATGAAGTCTGTCTTGCCAACTCATACTTAACTGGGAGAAATGCCATTTTATGGTAAATGAGGCATTATGCTGAGGCATAAGGTATCTCGGGACGGGTTGGAGGTGGACAAGGCAAAAATTGAAGCAATTGTTCTCCCACCTCTAACAAGTGTAAAGGTTGTAAGGAGTTTCTTGGGGCATGCTGGATTTTACAGACGTTTTGTTAAGGATTTCTCAAAAATAGCACGACCGCGGAATGCGTTGTTGGAAGCCGATAGGAAATTTGACTTTGATGATAATTTCCGCAACGCATTCATGATTCTAAAGAACACACTGACGACTGCACCCGTATTAATCGCGCCAGATTGGACACTTCCCTTTGAAGTAATATGCGATGCGAGTGGGTATGCGATGAGAGCAGTGCTAGCACAGAAGAGAAAAACAATATTACATCCCATCACATATGCAAGTAAAACTTTAAACCCTGCTCAGACTAACTACACCACCACAGAAAAAGAGCTGCTTGCGGTAATTTTTGTGTTGGAGAAATTTAGAGCATATTTGCTGGGAACAAAAGTACTCATCCACATTGACCACTCGGCGATAAAGTGTGACCGGTGCCAGCGCACGGGTAACATTTCATGGAAACATGCGATGCCTATGAACACCATCTTGGAACTAGAGTTTTTCGACGTCTGGGGCATTGATTTCATGGGACTATTCCCACCATCGGATGCTCAAAACTATATTTTGCTAGCCGTCAACTACGTATCCAAGTGGGTAGAAGCAGTGGCATGCGCCGCAAGTGATGTGGCTGTAGTCTCTAAATTCCTGAAGAAAAACATTTTCACTTGTTTTGGCACTCCTCGTGCCATAATAAATGACGAAGGCTCCCACTTTTTCAATCACTCTGTCAAAGAATTGCTGCGCAAATATAATATTCTCCATAAAGTGGCTACCGCATACCATCCATAGACGAATGGTCAGGCCGAAGTGTCCAACTGAGAGATCAAGCTGATACTGGAGAAGGTGGAAAAGCCTTCGCAAAAGGATTGGGCAACAAAGCTGGACGATGCATTGTGGGCATACCGAACTGCCTATAAGACACCCATAGGTATGTCCACATATGCATTGGTATTTGGTAAAGCATGTCATTTACCACTGGAGCTGGAGCACAAAGCACTGTGGGCGGTGAAGAAGCTAAACTTTGACTTAAAGACAGCAGAAGAAGTGAAAAAAGTTCAGTTGGTCGAGTTGGAGGAATGGAGAATTAACGCATATGAGAACATAAGGATCTACAAGGAGCACGTAAAGCATTGGCACGACAAACAAATATGTGGCAAGGACCTCCAAGTTGGGCAAAAGGTCTTACTATTTAACTCACGACTATGACTCTTCCCTGGGAAATTAAAGTCACGTTGGTCCGGACCATTCATAGTCCAAAAGGTATTCCCACATGGCGCGGTTGAGTTATCTAATGATGACGGAACCAACATATTCAAAGTTATTGGGCAACGAGTGAAAGTGTATCGCGGAGAAGGCTGGCATTGCAAAGTCGATTCTAGGGACCTGAGAAACTCTGAATGAGAACAAAGTGGGTGATCCCTGCACTATCAGGCGATTTAAATTCATTAGGGACACAATTTTTGTGAAGTATCCGTTGAAATCTTGAAATCTTAAACTTATCTCTACTCCTTAGTATTATCATTTCACTATCTTTGTGATTCCAAAAAAAAAAAAAATTGCGATCGTGCTGAACGATTGCGGTAATCTATTTTGTTAACTCTGTTTTTTTTCAATATTATTTGATCCTCTTGATGTTTTTCTTGCAACGATCGAGGTGAACGATTGCGAAGGCGCTACACAAAGACGCAACTACTTAATTTTGTCATTGCAATCCAAAGAAAGTAGATCGCTGCAAAGCAGGATGCGTCAACAAAGAATGCGGGCGACAACACAAATTTAGGGGTTGTATTTTTCCTTGACTCTATTCCAAATTTTGCACTATCGCATCACATTTTAATTTTGAAAATTTCATCACCGCATCCTCTTTGGTTACCGCAATCATTTAACATTGATTAATTTAGTAAGTCACTGTATGCTTTCTCTTTGCCAATTATGATTTCAATGATGAAACACTTGCTTCTATTTTTTTCGTGTACATTAGAGTCAACTTAATTTTAGGACAGTCACTTTGTGAAATATTTCTAGAAGTTAGTGGCCTGCTAGTTTTCTTTCAAACTGATCCTTTACGGAGCTTCCTAAGCACATCGTATGACTTCTTTCAATCTCTTGGCAATGAGGACATTGCCGCATTTTAAATTTGGGGGTACAATATTCATTTTCGACCTTTCTATTTTTAGCTTATCAAAAAAAAAAATAATAATAATAATGTTGCGATCGGATCCTACTCGTAGTTGGATGTCTGCATGTCACATGTGGGGGCAAGCCAAAACGAAGGAAGGAATCGTGATCAACGCATAAATAAATGATCGCAACTCTGTTGCCGAGTAGGTATGAGTCTGAGAAAGAGCGCCTTGCTCGTAGTTGGATGTCCGCATGGAGGCAAGCCAAAACGAAGGCGGGGCACTTGGATCAGTGCAAGGTCAAAGAGAAAAAAATAATAATGCTTAAAATACGCAAGGATAAAAATCATTTAACACCCCAGTTAAAAAGTTTTTTTTTTTGAAGTAAATCATGCGATGTCCTGGAATTTAGTAAAGCCTTTTTGAAGGTTAAACTTGCAGTCCCTAAATTTTAGAAATATTTATAGAAGAGACTTGAATAAGAATTAAGGAAATTTTGGGTGTATAGGATTTGAATGAAGCATACTTGAGAAATCTAGGAAAAGAGATTGCGATTGACTTTCTAAAGGAAATCTTTAGGTTATGCTTGAGGACAAGCATTGTTTAAATTTGAGGGTGTGACAACGGGCAGAAATGCACGTTATTATAGTGCTAAGGTATTAAACAATGCAAGTTTGCATTGATAAACTATATAAGATTGCGTCCAAAAAGCATTAAGTTCATAACATTGCGGTCACATGCGTTCATCGCATGAAAACAGTTAACTTTTGTATTTTTGTGTAGAATATGCGTTGACACAAGGCATAAAATGCGATCACAAGAAAGCAACGGTCGAGCGCAACGTTACCATAAGGCTTTGCGGTGATTTGTGCTAACAAATATCTGCTCAAGAAGGATTGTCGCATAGAGCTGGTGCAACTTGGTAGGCACATTGATGGCAAGAAATTGGAAGTCAATTTTACTCGACAACCAAAATCCCGTGGATACGTCATGCGATGCATGTTCCTAAGATATGCGTTGATAGTCATGTGTCGATGGTCATGCGTTGGAATCAAAATTGCATTAACAAATGTATGCGATGACCATGCATCTGCCACAAGTTTTCTTGCGTTCACACCAAGTATAACATGAACACAAGTTTCTCGGGTAATCCGAAGTCAAACACAGGGACTTGTAGCTATATGTTTGCGGTGATGTTCATGCGGCGATATAAATAAAAGAATGGAGGGGATGTTGCTAAGTTAATCCTACTCCTACTCCTATCTAACAGACAACGCAATGAGAATATACATGAAAGGTAGAGATATGACAAACCTTGACATGAAATAAATGTATGGGAAAATAGATAAAATGCGGAGATGTTTTCATTGCAACCCTTAAGAGTGATTGCGAGGGCAACCTTAGTCAGCGCAAGCCAATGCGTTCATGCTACACTCATGCACAACAAATCATTTTCCAATGGAGATGTGGTGCTCCAAAGTCTAGGACGCATGTGTTGAATGCAAAAGTGTCCATAGAGCTTATTCCTAAGTCTCTACTCTTTTCCTATGCGATGATGCAAAATACACACAACGCTGTGGTGACCCCATTCAATCGTATCCTATCTCTAGGATGCATGCGATGGGTTAATAGCAAACAGTGCTTATTCCTAAGCTCCCATCTCTTGTATTATGTTTCTAATCTGATTCTCCCCAGCCTAGATTATGACCTAACCTTCCCAAGCCTAGATCCTATCCTTAGACTACCCTCCCGAGTATCCCTAATGGACGAATGAAGCATACATACTACAAGACAATCGCATGAACTTGGTTGACACAAGGTTGTTACTATCCCTAGTGAACAACGCATACATTGCTTAATGCGTCTAACCACTTACCCTCTCGGGCAGTTGAATGTTGCTGACTTTACTCATAGACAAACAATGCGTTATCCTATAGGAAGGCATTGCCACAGCTTCACACTAAGCAAATAAGGTTACTTACACACTCACACAATGCATACCTCTCGCTAAGTATGCAATATCCAAGCACTCTCACTAAGTGTTGTAATGAAAGTAAAGATACAATACCCAAGCAAAGAAGATGGAGATGGAGTTAAAGGAAACAGAGAAATGCATTGAAAACAGATTGTATTAATTCCTTAATTCAAACTGTCATACAATACAATATAGAAAAAGAAAGGAAAAGAAATGACCGGTTGGAAGCAAAACTTTGCTTCCAGCGGATGTGCGTCAAGGCTGCCAGTGGTGCCATGGATGGGCGGAGGAGCTGACTCTCTCAAGATCTAGCTCTGGTCGAAGGCTCCGGTCGTCACTCGGAATGGATAAAGGAGGTGAAAAACTCTCAGCCATCTTCTCACGCGTTTGTCAGGATTGCAAGGATCCGCCCTAGGTGAACCTCAGGCGAAAACCTTGGATCCCTTGGATCAAATGAATTTAAGCTCATCGGTTTCTATTTATAGAGCTTGGATCGCCGACAGCATTAATTAGACTGCTTTAAGTCTGACGTTCATCGCGTTCGTCCTTTCTGAACCTCTGCCACTAACGGCGTGGTAGGTGAAATGTCAACATCAGCTTTGGATTTTCTCGAGGTAGATGCGTTGATGCATTCATTTCACCTACCTTGAATTGATACATTAGTTTTCTTGTTGCGTAGCCACAATCATTCAATGGCTGCATTCGCTTAATACTTCGACTCTACACGATGACTGCAATCGCTTGACGAGTGTAACACCCATGCGGTGGACACATACGGCTGATTACCGTAACATCCATGCATTGATCGATGCGTTTGCCTTTGTGATGGAGTGTTTCTCCGCATGCGGTCGTCTATGCGGTGGTCCAGTTTCCACGTTGCGTTCATTTCCTGCATTAGCTACAAAAATAGAACATTGACACATAATTAATGTAAAATAATGGGTTAGCTGAGCTTCATCATGCTGATCGATGCAAACTCTTTTTCTCGTGAATTTCTTTCATGATCGACGCAATTTATGCCTAAAAACCTTCATAATTCTAAGTAAAATGCCTAAGATGACATGCATTTCTGCATGTGATCATGCATCTAGGTGAAAAGCATAATAAATCATGATGAGGCAGAAAGCTGATGACGATCGATTTCAAATTAAGTTGACAAGCCGCTAACGAACTACTATAGCAAGTACACTCAACTTTTCGGTGATAAATATTCGGTGCATCAGACAGAGAATTTATGCCATCCCATCAGTCAATCATAAGATAGAAGGAGCCTTTCACCCTGAAGCTCTATAAATACCAAAGGCAACCTTCAGTGAAGGGATTCGTCTAGTTCAAACAGTTAGATTATTTTCCCTTAGATAGAATTAGCCTTGCTCTTAGTTTTTCTTTTACTTCGAAGGCGGAGCGAAAAAGGGGAAGAGACGCCGAAAGATCGCTCTGGTTAGCTCGAGAGAGAACCCAGAGGTGTGGAAAAGTGGAGAGAGGGTCGACTCTCGCGAGAGCGAGACTATCTTTTGAACAGAGTAGAGAAGAACAGTGTAAAAAGCCTTGGGAAGTAAGAGATTTCTACCAGGCTCTTTATTCTCATTTCGCATTGTTATTTTGTATTTCAAATTTATATCTATAAAATGGAACTTGCTTATCTACATCTGTTCACTCTCTTAAAAGCACGCATGAGTAGCTAAATCTATCGAATGGGTTGAGAAGAACTAAGCTAACATGACCTAGGATCTTCATCGCATGCGATTGTCTTATCTTATGTTGCACCCAACACCCCTTTATAGCTACTCGAGAGAAAGTCTAAAGAAAGAACCTAAGACTTGAGAGAGCTAGGTTAGAATCTAGACTCGAGAGAGTAAGATTAGATCTGCATAAGCAAGAAATAGGGACTTAGAGATAAGCTTTGTTTGCCAACATGCATCGCATGCACCCTAGAGATAGGTTATGATATTATGCGTTCGCCTTGTTTGTGTGTGTGTCATTTATCATCGCATAAATAAGAATAGAGGCTTAGGTGTAGGTCCTATAGATTTATCGCATATATCACATGCGTTCTAGAACTAGAGGTCGTAGCATTTGCGTTGAGAGATGATTTGCTATTGTATGTGTGTTGCATGATCGCATAACATAAACGCATCCTAGGAAGTGTTAGCTGTAACATCCCAAAGTTTTGTTGTAAAAAAAAAAAAAAAAAAAAAAAAAAAAAAAAAGAGAGAGAAAGAAAAATAAGAGGGGGAATTCTTCTTTTTAAGAAGAGAAGTAGGGTTTTCAAAATAGCATTGAGATGCGTGCAAAAGGACAAAAAAAAGGGTTTTCTTTTTCCCTTTCTTTCTTCTTCTTCTTCTTCCTCCAGCCGCCCCCCACCCTGTTTCAGTCACCTTCACTGTCGTTGACCACACCAGCCCCTCGCCGGTCGTCTCTCTGTGCGTCGTCAGGGTGCATAGCCAAAAAAGGCCCAGTCGAATCCGGATTCCGTTCTAACCGTGCCATCTACTGAGTGTAACATCGACAGCCGTCCGTCCCAGCCGCACGAACCTCTTCCATACCCTCTGCTTCTATTCCACGCGAGGCCTAGCCATGCTGCAGGCTTTCGTTCCACGCCGAGGTACTCGTCCGCACGAGTCCCAACCATGTCAAGCCTCTTTTCCGCATCGCTATTCGTCCACCGCACGCCGTTAGTCGAAGCCAAACGCACGTCAGAGCTCCCCTCATTCGTTTTGCACACCAGAACAGTGTCAGTTGTTGCCAATTCGCAGTTGGTTTCGCCTGATCCTACTGTTCGGGGTAAATTCTAGTCCCCTTGTTGGTAGCTCACTGTCTTTTGGGGTTCATGGGCATAATTTTTTATTTCAGGAACGTGTGTTGATGAAGGGAATTCTCAAGCGGAGTAAGGTCTTGTTTTGGACAATGAGTTATCCTGAGGTAAGGGGTTTACTGTTGATTGCCCTAGGATGTTGTTAGGCCTGTTGTGAAATATTTTATTTCATATGTGAAACTGTGATGAAATCTACTATAGGTATTGTGCTGAATTCGATAAGTTGAATTTGAATTATTCTTGTTGTGATGAATTTGGATGTAAGGATTAAAGGATACTGTGATAAGGTTGAAGCATGGATAAAATGTGTTAAGGCCTGATGTTGAGTACTGAGGTATGAGTTATATAATGTGTTAAGGCTTGATGTTGAGTATTGATGTATGAGTTATGAGCAGACTAAAACAGTTGATGGAAATATGGGGAACGGTGTTAAAGTTTAATGTTGAGTCATGGCCTTGATTGCATGTTTATGTTTAAATATGTACTGATGTTTGTAAGCTTATATCCGTATGAGATTTTAGTGACTATTAGTATACTATTGGGCCATGCACATCGTTCGGGCCACACCTTATGTTTATGTACGGTGTCCATTTTGGGATCACCACTTTTAATTATGTTGTGTCCTTTGAGTCACTACTTATGAAAGTGTGCCTTCGGGTTCGCCCCTTATGCCTATACCTATGCCTATGTTTATGATGCCTTAGTGCATTTTTGGTCCAATGGATAGACTCACTGAGTGGGGCCAGGTCTTACTGAGAGTGGGGCCAGTAGTGGGCCACTTACTGAGTATATTTTTATACTCACCCTTTTCTCTCCCTATTTTTTAGGTAAGAGTAATGACAGACTGGCGCATGACAAGAGAGATCCGTGACCTGGCCATTAGGATGTTTCACTGCTTTCACATATAGTATTATGTTCTGAATTCTGGTTTAGGAGTTAGGCGTCTTTCACTATTATGCAAAATATATCAATTTTATTATTTGACTATTTAATTTCAAACATTTGTTTTATTAGAAATTAGGGGTACCCCAACCGGTAAATTATTTTATTTTATTTTGCTTTAGTTTATTTACCATTATTTAATTATGTTTTTCCCATCCTTGCTTGTTTGAGCATTATTAAATAAATTTTTTGGCTCTTTAATTTGATGATTTAAAAGACAGTGTACGATTGAGTCTATGCATGCATGAAGTAGTGTCCTAGAATATTGTAGGAAACTAGGGTCGTTACAGTTGGTACCAGAGCCTAAGTTTTAGGTTCTGTAGATTGACTTACATCGTGAGTCTAATCTATTCCTTATGGCCACAAATGGATCTTTCATCATCGCCAGGTATGTTGTTTTAAAAACCTTTAGGGAATTATATATACATGGAATCCTACTTGTGTGGTGTCGTTTGATGGTTTACCCTGCTAGTGTGTATTAAAGTGTTGCGTGTGGTCACCAGGTATGGCACCGCAAACTAGAGGAAGGGGCGGTCGAGGCACGAAGGTAATTGGGGAGCGAGACCATGACCTACAAGAACCCGAGGTGCAGAGCCAAGAAGTGCGGGACCCGCCACCTCGTGACCCCTCTGGATCAACCTGGCAGAAGGTTAGACCAAGAAGCGGGCCTCAAACTTCGATTGTACCCCCACTAGGACCGTCGTCCTTAGAAATCCCAATAGAATATACGGCTATGGCTGCAGCTATTGGGAACGTCGTCACGTAAGCCGTGCTGGGACAGCTAAGGGGCATGGTGGCCGAGCAGATCGTCCAGCATGTACAATCACAGCAGATGCCATCCTTGTCGGCCTCGTTACCACCAGTTCAGAATCAAGATAGGGCCACGAGTTGGATCATGGCAGGCCCTTCATTGGAAGCTGGATACCTGCGAGATTTCAAGAAATACGATCCCCCGACGTTTAACGGATCCTTAAAAGACCCCACAAATGTAGAATTGTGGTTGTCCACTGTTGAGGAGATCTTCCAGTACATGAGGTGTCCAGAGGAGCAGAAGCTGTAGTGTGCCACTTTCTTCCTCATCGACAATGGCAAGCGTTGGTGGCGCTCGGCTGAGAGAATGATAGAAGTCGGTTGAGGCCAAGCCACGTGGGATTAGTTCAAGGAGCGGTTTTATGAGAAGTACTTCTCTGCTCATGTGAGGTACAACAAGCAGGTTGAGTTCATGAACTTAAAGCAGGGAACCATGACAGTGGAAGAGTATGACGAGGAGTTTGACAAATTGTCTTGTTTTTCCCCTGACCTAGTGTCTACTGAAGCAAAGAAGGTTAAGAGGCTTGTACAAGGACTTCGAGATGGGGTGCGAGGCATCGTGCAAGCCCTGGAGCCTCCCACCTACGCCGTATACTTCCGAGCGGCAGCATGCGTGGGTTGTCCTTCAGGGATAGAGTTCCTGAAGTCCTTGACGGAGGAACCGACCCCCGACCAGAAGAGAAAGGTTTAGCAAAAAGCTTCAGAACCTCCATAGAAGGTCTAGAGTACAAGCAAGCCAGTAGGGCATGCTTAACGACAGGCTACGACTTCAGGAGGATTTTGGAGGGAAAGGCTCGTATGCAAGTCTTGTGGAAAGCGTCATTGGGGATGCTGCCTGATTGGCACCGGGACATGCTATAGATGTAAGCAGGTAAGGCATACGGCAGACCAATGCCCTAGTAGTAGTTCCAAAAGTGCGAAAGGTCAGCCTCCGAGTTCACATCAGGCTAGTTCAAGCCGACATCAGCAGCAAGGTCGTGTCTTTGCCACCAGTCATCAGGAGACTGAGCACTCAGGAACAGTGGTGACAGGTACACTCCCAATCTTAGGGCACTATGCCTTAACATTGTTTGACTCGAGCTCGTCCCACTCTTTCATTTCGTCATTGTTTGTGAAGCATTCCATGTTAGTTTTGGAGCTTTTGGTCATGTTTTGTCAGTGTCTACACCATTGGGAGAAATTATGATAGCCAGTGAAAAGATAAAAGTATGTCAGTTAGAAATAGCAAGCCGCACCCTTGAGGTGACTCTGATAGTATTAGATATGCGTGATTTCGATGTAATTTTGGGCATGGATTGGTTGGCTACCAACCATGCTAGTATAGATTGTTCTCGTAAGGAGGTGAATTTTAACCCCCCTAGAGAAGCTAGCTTTAAGTTCAAAGGGGCCAGGACAGTAGTTTTGCCTAAGGTGATTTCAGTAGTTAAGGCCAAGAGGTTGTTTAGCCAAGGTGTCTAGAGCATATTAGCTAGCGTAGTTGACACAAGGGAAACTGAGGTTGCACTAACCTCTGAACCAGTTGTGAGAGATTATCCTGATGTATTCCCGGAAGAACTCTCAGGATTGCCTCCGCCAAGAGAGATTCATTTTATGATCGAACTGAAGCCAGACACTATTCCCATATCCAAAGCTTCGTATAGAATGGTTCCGACAGAATTAAAAGAATTAAAGGTTCACTTGCAAGAACTGCTTGATAAAGGATTTATACGACCCAGTGTTTCCCCATGGGGTGCACCAATATTGTTTGTGAAGAAAAAGGATGGGTCATTACATTTATGCATAGATTACAAGGAGTTGAATAAGATGACCATTAAGAATAAGTACCCCCTTCCTAGAATCGATGACCTGTTTGACCAGCTACAGAGTGCTACTGTATTCTCCAAGATTGACCTACGATCAGGTTACCATCAGCTGAGGATCAGGTATAGTGATATTCCAAAGACTGCTTTCCGATATAGATATGGGCATTACCATCAGCTGAGGATCATTGTGTCTTTTGGTCTGACTAATGCTCCGCGGTATTCATGGATTTGATGAACAGAAGATTGGTGAAGAATTGTCCGCATATCGGGATACCCGATTGCATTCTGATGGAAACGTTCTATAATGGCCTGAACAAATCAACGCAAGCTGTTGCTGATGCCTCTGTGGTAGGAGGTTTTATGGATAAAACATACACTAAAACCAAGGTCATCCTTGATCGCATCTTGCGAAATATGGATGACTGGGTTGATGATGGGTATGAAGGAAGAGGCTCCGAGAGAAGAAGAAATGATACTGCCATTGTGCCTGCAGAGACAATGACAACTTTGGCTACACAGATTGTCACACCCCACCCCAGACCACCCTTTTAGCCTAGGAAACGGCGTGACTGCGGTAGTTATCAACCCCGTGGCTGACACTTACTGCCTACTAACTGTTGCAGAATAACTCTGATACCAATATAAAACTCATATACAGTAGAATATCTTTAGGCCAAAATTTATTAATCCAAAAACATAACATATTACAACACTAGATTCACAAGTCCCAAAACCCACAAACCCTAATCCCTATATGAACAATAGCAACATGTGTACAAGATTAACAGTAACTAACTAAACAGATGGGATACAAATCTCTTTATCCTTTAGTGGCAGAGCAAATGCAGAGTTGTCTTCAGAGGATTTGATCGCTACCTGTGGCGGGGGGGAAGAAAACATTTGAAAACAGGGTGAGCTTGCGCCCAGTGAGTGACTTAAGAAAGATAATTGATTCTCATGCAAAATCTCAATAAAGAGTTTAACTGAAATATAAGCTTCTACAGTACTTGTACTGCAGTATTAACATTTTCCAAGCATGAAACATGTAAAGCTATTTTTATCATAAAACAGTAAAACTGTTTCTCAGTTGAGGATAACCCTACTGTGGGTAAAACAATCCCAACACCAACTACTAGTCAAGAGAGAACCCTTTTGCTCAATCTCTGACTCTACCTACGTGCACGTGGCCATACTAAGTACCGTCATACCTTAGGTACTTTTGTTCAGATATCTTCACAAACGTCCTTCAATATCTGGTTGGTTTAGTACCTTCTCAAACGTCCTTCAGTATCAATAGATACCTTCTCAAAGTCCTTCGGTATCTAGTTGGGCGAATACCTTCTCAAACGTCCTTCGGTATCGCGTTTTAAGTAAAACTAGTCATAAATGACTTTCTCTCTTTAAAGCATGTAAAGTATAACACATATGAAAACATGGCTTTAAAGGTACTAACGCATGCTGAGTATATTTATCACATATAAATCGCTTTTCAACAATTTCTCACACATGCATGCGTTTAAAACATAATTCATAGTTTGCTTGGAAATCACTTTGTAAAACTAGCTGGCATGAGAATAATCTTCTTTAAAACATGCTTTCTATAACACGTGATAATCAAACATTTTAAGCAAATGTTTTAGTAAAAACGTTTTAGCCACTCACATTGATTGCTTAGGAGCTTTTCACTCTAGTAGCTCCTTTTTCTACCTCGGGCTCCCTTTTTCACCCCTAGAATCCAGATTCAAATTACAGCTCAAATTACTCATTGTTCTAAATTTATTTTGAGATATTCCTTCTACAAACATATTCTAAAATGTCTCAAGAAGCTTACTCGAAAATTTGAGCTCAATACCTCTCGTAGTTTTACCGGGATCACAGAATCTTCAAGACTGGCCCAAGCTTATCCGACAGCCTGACCCTTCTGTCTTCTTCTTAGTTTCCAGCCCGATCCCTTCGAGCTTTTTCTCCCGCAGCCCTACCCTGAAAACTAGACTTTCAGAACTTTTAGGTGGCTTTGGAATCACTCCAAATGCAGGAGTAAATTGGGAGAACTCCTTGTCCCAATTTGATGCGTCCTCTTCAGACCTCAATGTCCAATGCGTCTTCTATGACTAACGAATGGATTTGGCTCCAACGCAAGGTTTGCTCAACTCTCCCACTCTTTCTACGGTATTTCTGAATTTTGATCTAAAAATGAAGTCTTTTGGCCCTATTTATAGGCGTCCAAACCTTCTCTAGAGTTGACACCACCTACTTGGCTGCATGGCCAAGTGTTTCCATCTCACCCCATCAACGCAATGTTGTGATCATCGCAAGCTAAGTGTTTTCCTCCTATGTTGCCAACGCATGAGCCTCCAATCTGATGCCACCACCTCAAATTCTTAAGGCTTAAGACTTTCCTCCCAAGAAGACACATGGTTTCGATGATGTTCTCCTGCTGATCTCATCCTTTGTCTGCGTCCAACTCTTGGATGTTCAACACATAATCCATACTCAATGCATAGCCTATCATCAACGCACAGGAAGCCAATTCACTCTCATTACAATTCAACTTAGCCATCGGAAGAAGCTAACCATCACCAACGCATAGGGTGACCATCCATTCTTGGCGCATGGTTCACGAGGTAGCATCGCACAGCTTGCTTGGCATGGGCGAATGGTGCTGGCCATCAACGCATAGGCGCGCTGCATAGGCTGGTTGCTCGACACATGAGCGCGCTGGCCGCTCGACGCATTGGGCGTGCTTGGCCTCATGGGCTGCGCGCGACGCCTTGATGCTTGGCCGGGTGCTTCGACGCATAGGCATGCTGCTTCGATGCATGGGGGTATGGCGTATACGGGCCATCACTCGCTCGCTCGACCGCATGGGCATGCCCGCTCGACATATTGGCAGGGCGTCCGATCGAGGCTGCTCGACGCATGGCATGGGTGTTGGCTGAGTCTACTCGATGCATGGCTGCCTTTCCATGCATGCCTTGCCTACTCTATGCCTTCCAAAGCATTATCTCCTTTTTCCTTCTTCAGCCGCATGCCTTCACCAACCACTCTTCCACGCATCAACACACAAAATTTATACTTAGCCAAATTTTCCATATTTTTCCCAAAAGTCAAGTTTTCAAAATTCCTCTTTTCTTCTAATTTCCACCCTTTTCTCTACCATTCCACACTAGTTTCCACATCAACCTACTCATCACACTGATCTCAATAGGGAACATACTCAAGTAGAGAAATTAGGATTCGGGGTTCACATTTATCTCCCCTTATGAAAATTTCATCCTCGAAATTTTGCTACAAGTCCGTCAAATAAACAACTGTGGATATTGTTTCTGATTTGCTCTTCGGCTTCCCACGTTGCTTCTTCTGTGCTATGGTTTAGCCATAGTACCTTTACCAATGGGATTGTCTTATTCCTTAAGACCTGTTCCTTCATGTCAAGGATTTCTACTGGTTCTTCTTCATAAGAAAAATTCTCTTTCAACTGTACCGGTTGCTCAGGCAATACATGGGTAGGATCTGGCACATACTTTCTAAGCATTGCCACATGAAACACATAATGAATACGAGATAATTCTGAAGGTAAATCCAATCGATATGCCATTGAGCCAACTCTTTCTATTATCTCGTAAGGTCCAATATATATGGGGCTTAATTTCCCTTTCCTACCAAATCTGAGTATTCCTTTCCATGGAGATAACTTCAGAAATACTTTATCACCAACTTCAAATTCTAATTCTCTTCTCCGCTTATCAGCATAACTCTTTTGCCTATCTCGTGCCGTCTTAAGATTATCTCTTATAATCTTAACGTTATCCGATGTCTGTTGTACAGGTTCTGGACCTAGTAATTTCCTTTCACCCACTTCATTCCAGCATATTGAAGTCCTACATGGCCTACCGTATAGTGCCTCATACGGTGCCATCCCGATACTCAAATGGTAACTGTTGTTATACACAAATTCGATTAACGACAGATGCATATCCCAACTGCCTTTGAATTGTAATATACATGCTCTCAGCATGTCCTCTAATGTCTGGATTGTCCGCTCAGACTGACCATCCATCTGTGGATGAAAAGCAGTACAAAAATATAACTTGGTTCCCATAGCTTTCTGCAAACTAGGCCAAAACTTTGATGTAAATCTGGAGTCTCGATCTGATACAATTGAAACTGGAGCTCCAAACTGACTTACGACTCGATCAACATACAACTTGGCTAATTGGTCTAGGGTATAAGTAACCTTAACATGTAAAAACTTAGCTGTTTTTGTCAATCTATCCATAACTACCCATATACCATCATAGTTGCTGGTGTGTTAGGTAATCCAAACAGGAAATCCATCGTAATATGCTCCCATTTCCACTCTGGTACTGGGAGTGGATTAAGTAATCCTGCTGGTCTTTGTCTTTCTGGTTTAACTTGTTGACATATTAGGCACCTGTCAACATACTCTGCTATCTCTCTTTTCATACCAGGCCACCAGTACGATCTCTTTAATATTCTGTACATCTTCGTACTGCTCGGATGCATAGCATAGGCCGAACTATGGTCTTCTTCTAGAATAGCTTGTTTAAGTGCTAAGTCTTTAGGTACGCATATCCTGCCTTCTTTTAATAGCACTTTGTCGGCTCTTAATTGGTAGTCCGTCCTCACTCCTTTACCTACTTCTTCAACTAACTTCTGAAGATCGAAATCCTTTAATTATTCACGTAGAATATCTTCTACGAGAGTAGGACGCACTTGAAATGAAGCTAGTAACCCTCATTTTTGACCGATTGATAATGATGCCCTAGCATTATACAACTCATGAATCAGTGTACCCTTCACTGAATTGATACCAGCTCTAGCTGATCTGTTTTTCGACTTAAAGCATCAGATACTATATTTGCTTTACCTGGGTGATAGTCAATGGTACAGTCATAATCCTTGATCAACTCGAGCCATCTTCTTTGTCTCAATTTCAGTTCCTTCTGATCAAAGATATGCATTAGAATTTTATGATCTGTGAATATATGACACTGCTCACCAAACAGGTAATGTCTCAACAACTTTAGAGCTAACACAACTGTCGCTAACTCCAAATCATGTGTAGGGTAATTACATTCATGTTTCTTTAACTGTCGAGAAGCATAAGCTACTACCTTTCCCTCCGGCATCAGCACACATCCTAACCCTTGTCGGGATGCATCACAATAGACCTCAAACTCTTTACCTGGTGTAGGTAGAGTTAATACTGGTGCTGACACTAACCTCTGTTTTAGTACTTGAAAACTATGCTCGCATTCTGGCGACCACTCAAACTTCACATCTTTTCTGGTCAGGTTTGTCAATGGTAGAGCTATCTTAGAAAAACCCTCCACGAATCTCCTATAATAACCTGCTAAACCCAGAAAACTGCGTACTTCAGTTACATTCAGGGGTCGTTCCCAATTAACTATTGCTTCTATCTTTTGGGAATCAACACTAACCTCATCAGCTGAAACTATATGCCCAAGGAATACGCCTTGATTTAACCAAAAATCACACTTACTAAATTTGGCATATAACTCCTTTTCTCTTAGCATCTGTAACACCATTCTCAGATGTTCTTTGTGCTTCTCTGCACTACTAGAATACACTAGTATGTCGTCTATGAAAACTATCACAAACTGATCTAGATAATGATGAAATATCCTATTCATTAAGTCCATAAATACCGCAGGAGCATTTGTCAATCCAAACAGCATTACTAGGAACTCATAATGTCCATACCTAGTTCTGAATATAGCCTTTGGAACATCTGTGTCTTTCACCTTCAACTGGTGATAACCCGATCTCAAATCTATCTCAGAGAACACCGTGGCTCCCTTTAACTGATCGAAGAGATCATCTATACGAGGCAATGGGTACTTATCCTTAATGGTCACCTTATTCAGTTGTCTATAGTCTATGCATAATCTAAGAGTACCGTCTTTCTTCTTAACAAACAAGATTGGCGCTCCCCAAGGCGACACATTGGGTCTAATGTACCTCTTATCCACAAGTTCCTGTAACTGAACTTTTAACTCCTTCAGTTCCATTGGTGCCATCCTATATGGTGCCTGGGATATAGGTGTTGTACCCGGAACTAACTCAATAGTAAACTCTATTTCCCTGTCAGGTGGTAAGCCTAGTAACTTTTCAGGGAATACATCTAAGAATTCTTGTACCACAAGTACATCCTCAGGTTTCAGTTTTTTATCCTGCGAAACTGCTACATGGGGTAAATAGGCTTCACATCCTTTACTCAATAATTTCCTAGCCTTCACTGCTGATATTAAACTTCCTGGAAGTATTCTTTTACTTCCCACTAGGGTTATTTATTTTTCACTTGGTTTCCAAAACACTATTTCTCTCTTAAAACAATTCATAGTGGCATAATGTTTACTTAGGAAATCCATGCCTAAGATAACATCAAATTCTAGTAATTCTAATGGAATCAAGTCAACTCAAAAACTCTGATTTTCAAGAATTACATCACAATTCTTGTAATACTCATGTACAACTAGAGTATCTCCTACAGGTGTAGAGATAAACAAATCCTCATTCATATGCTCAGGCACTCAATCTATATGTAATGCACGCATGCTAGATATGAATGAATGCGTAGCACTAGGATCAAATAATGCATAGGCGGATTGATTACATAAAGTTATCGTACCAGTTAAGACATCTGGAGCCTCTTCCGCTTCCTGGTGTGTCATAGCATATACTCTACCCTGTTGCTGCTGCTGTTGCTATTGCTGTTGAGGTTGTCCAGCTTCCCCTTTCTACTTAGCTACACTGAATCCCTCACCTCTAGTTCCGGTCGCTCTAGGCTGGGTAACTCCTCTTTGCTCACTCTGTGCTCCATGACCTAGTTGAGGACAATCTCTCTTGAATGCCCAGCTTGTCCGCACTGGAAGCACACATTTCTATTTCCATAAAATACTCCTGTATGAGGCCTTCCACAGTTTACACAAAGTGGTTTCCTCCCTGTACTGACTCACTATCACGACCCGATACTGATTTACCACTCGGTCCAGCTACAAGTCTTGACCTCTTTTGACCTGAACTTTGTTGGCTCATGCCCCCAAAACTCCTTATACCCAACTGTCTAGAGAACGGGGGTCTAAATTTCTTACTTCTCGTTTCTCCAGGCATTCTAAACTATCCTTCACCTGACTAGAGTACATTTTCCCTCACTGCACTCTGCTCTACTCGGACAGCGGTCTTAACTAACTGAGTGAAATTCACCCAATTGGATGTAGAGGTAACGGGTGTACGTATCTTTCTTCTTAGGCCATTCTCAAATCTTCTACACCCCACCTTCTCTTCTACGATGATCGGAAGAGCATACTGAGATAACTCAATAAATCTTTGTTCATACTCAGCAACCGTCATCACTCCCTGAGTTAGCCTAAGGAATTCCTCCTTCTTTTCTTCTTTAAAAGAACTAGGGTAGTATTTATCCTCAAATACCTGTCTGAATTCAGACCAAGTCATAGTTTCCGAACTATTCCTTCTGGCTTCTATCACTTTCCACCACTTCTCAGCCCCTTTCTACAGCAAGAATGCCACTAACTCGACCTTACGGTCCTCAGGGCACTTCATAACCTTAAAACATTTCTCAATCAAATCCAACCAGATCTCAGCATCTACTGGATCCGTGGTTCCATCGAACGTCATGGCTCTTAAAGCTTTCAGCCTCTCGACGCCGAATTTCTTCTCTAGATCGTTCTGAATCGATCCTACACTCGCCGCTAATCTTTAAGTTATTCTATCAAATACTTGATCCTCCATCTAGGGTTCTACATCTACCCTTGGTGTACTAGACTTGTTTGCAGAAGTTGCTTCCTGCTCTACTGAGTCTTTAACTCTCTTCCCCTTCGGATCTAGATCTCGTCTAACTTCAGGACCTCCGCTGGTAGGGTCAACATTCCTCTCTTCAGTCTGCTTGCTCCGCTTTCCACTCCTCCTCAGCATCTTTGCCTAATTATTAGGTACACATGTTAGGGACTTATCTATGTGACTTAATCTAATGCATGAACTCTCTCTTTCACCCAATACCTTATGCTTTAATACTAAGCTAGCTCAAACCTTTCCCAAGTTGACGTATACCTTTGCTCTGATACCAAGTTGTCACACCCCGCCTAGACCATCCTCTTAGCCTAGGAAAGGGCGTGACTGCAGCAGTTATCAACCCTGTGGCTAACAGTTACTGCCTACTAACTGTTGCAGAGTAACTCTGATACCAATATAAAACTCATATACAGCAGAATATCTTTAGGCCAAAATTTATTAATTCAGAAACATAACATATTACAACACTAGATTCACAAGTCCCAAAACCCACAAATCCTAATCCCTATATGAACAATAGCAACATGTGTACAAGATTAACAGTAACCAACTAAACAAACGGGATACAAATCTCTTTATCCTTTAGTGGCAGAGCAGATGCAGAGCTATCTTCAGAGGATTTGATCGCTACCTGTTGGGGGGGGGGGGAGGGGAAGAAAACGTTTGAAAACAGGGTGAGCTTGCACCCAGTGAGTGACTTAAGAAAGATAATTGATTCTCATGCAAAATCTCAATAAAGAGTTTAACTGAAATATAAGCTTCTACAGTACTTGTACTGCAGTATAAACATTTTCCAAGCATGAAACATGTAAAGCTATTTTTATCATAAAACAGTAAAACTGTTTCTCAGTTGAGGATAACCCTACTGTGGGTAAAACAATCCCAACACCAACTACTAGTCAAGAGAGAACCCTTTTGCTCAATCTCTGACTCTACTTACGTGCACGTGGCCATACTAAGTACCGTCATACCTTAGGTACTTTTGTTCAGATATCTTCTCAAACGTCCTTCAGTATCTGGTTGGTTTAGTACCTTCTCAAACGTTCTTCAGTATCAATAGATACCTTCTCAAAGTCCTTCGGTATCTAGTTGGGCGAATACCTTCTCAAACGTCCTTCGATATTGCGTTTTAAGTAAAACTAGTCATAAATGACTTTCTCTCTTTAAAGCATGTAAAGTATAACACATATGAAAACATGGCTTTAAAGGTACTAACGCATGCTGAGTATATTTATCACATATAAATCGCTTTTCAACAATTTCTCACACATGCATGCGTTTAAAACATAATTCATAGTTTGCTTGGAAATCACTTTGTAAAACTAGCTGGCATGAGAATAATCTTTTTTAAAACATACTTTCTATAACACGTGATAATCAAACATTTTAAGCAAATGTTTTAGTAAAAACGTTTTAGCCACTCACCTTGATTGCTTAGGAGCTTTTCACTCTAGTAGCTCCCTTTTCTACCTCGGGCTCCCTTTTTCACCCCTAGAATCCAGATTTAAATTACAGCTCAAATTACTCATAGTTCTAAATTTATTTTGAGATATTCCTTCTACAAACATATTCTAAAATGTCTCAAGAAGCTTACTCGAAAATTTGAGCTCAATACCTCTTGTAGTTTTGCTGGGATCACAGAATCTTCAAGACTGGCCCAAGCTTATCTGACAGCCTGACCCTTCTGTCTTCTTCTTAGTTTCCAGCCCGATCCCTTCGAGCTTTTTCTCCCGCAGCCCTACCCTGAAAACTAGACTTTCAGAAATTTAAGGTGGCTTTGAAATCACTCCAAATGCACGAGTAAATTGGGAGAACTTCTTATCCCAAATTGATGCATCCTCTTCAGACCTCACTGTCCAAAGCGTCTTCTATGACTAACACATGGATTTGGCTCCAACGCAAGGTTTTGGTCCTATTTATAGGCGTCCAAATGAAGTCTACGATATTTCTGAATTTTGATCTAAAAATGAAGTCTTTTGGTCCTATTTATAGGCGTCCAAACCTTCTCTATAGTTGACACCACCTACTTGGCTGCATGGCCAAGTGTCTCCTTCTCACCCCATCAACGCAATGTTATGATCATTGCAAGCTAAGTGTCTTCTTCCCACGTGTCCAACGAATGAGCCTCCAACCTGATGCCACCACCTCAAATTCTTAAGACTTAAGGCTTTCCTCCCAAGAAGACACATGGTTTTGATGATGTTCTTCTGTTGATCTCATCCTTTGTATGCGTCCAACTCTTGGATGTTCAACACATAATCCATACTCAATACATAGCCTATCATCAATGCATAGCAAGCCAATTCACTCTCATTACAATTAAACTTAGCCATCGCAAGAAGCTAACCATCATCAATGCATAGGGTGACCGTCCATCCTCGACGCATGGCTCACTAGGTAGCATCACATGGCTTGCTTGGCATGGGCACATGGTGCTGGCCATCAACGCAGAGGCGCGCTACATAGGGTGGTCGCTCAATGCATGGGCGTGCTGGCCGCTCGACGCATTGGGCGTACTTGGCCACATGGGCTATACGTGGCACCTTGATTCTTGGTCGGGTGCTTCAGTGCATAGGCGTGCTGCTTCGAAGCATGAGTGCGCAGCGTATGCTGGCCATCGCTCACTCGCTCGGCCGCAGGGGCGTGCCTGCTCGACGCATGGCATGGGCGTTGGCCGAGGCTGCTCAACACATGGGCTGCCTTTCCATGCATGCCTCGCCTACTCGTGTGCCTTCCAATGCATCATCTCCTTTTTCCTTCTTTAGCTGCATGCCTTCACCAACCACTCTTCCACGTATCAACACCATCCTTCCAACGCATCAACACACAAAATTTATACTTAGTCAAATTTTCTAAGTTTTTCCCAAAAGTCAAGTTTTCAAATTTCCTCTTTTCTTCTAATTTCCACCCTTTTCTCTACCATTCCACACTAGTTTCCATATCAACCTACTTATCACACTTATCTCAATAGGGAACATACTCAAGTAGAGAAATTAGGATTTGGGGTTCACACAGATGGCTACGGTAACCTCTATCCTCCAGCCGATGGCGCTTAATCAAGGTGCCCTCTCCCAAGGATCAGCGCAACCCAATGTGCCGGCACAAGTGGCCGCAATCAGTTGCGTCCAATGTGGAGGGGACCATGTGGTGGAAATGTGCCCATCAAGCCCGCAACAAGTATACGCTATCCAGAATAATCCGTACAGCAACACGTATAATCCTGGTTTGAGGAATCACCCTAACTTCGGTTGGGGAGGAAATCATAACCAAGGTGGGCCAAGTAACCATCAGAACAGAAACTCCGGGAATCGAGGAAACCCTCCACCTTTTCACCAAAACTAGAATCAAGGGCATCAGAGATAGCCGCAAAACCAACCATCCTCTTTTAACACCTCTAGTAATTCATTGGAGTCCCTGCTCAAGTAATACATCGAGAAAAATGATGCGGTAATGCAGTCGCAGGCGTCTTCAATCAGAAATTTGGAGATTCAAGTAGGGCAGCTGGCATCCGAGCTACGTAGTAGAACACCGGGAACCCTGCCGAGCAATTCTGAAGCCCCTGGATGTCACGGGAAGGAGCAATGTCCTTGAAGACATTGGGCCGGCAAGCTTGATCGCCTGCGGAGGTGTGGATTGCGTTCATCATGAAGAATTGTCTTCCGGTCCATATCTCTAAATCCTATGTTTACATGCTTTCCTAATTACTGCCTTTATTGCTTCATGAACTTTGTCATTTATTGCTTCATTCAATTTGTTTTTATGCTTTATGAAATTATTCTTCATTTAATTCACTTGCGTTAATTTCCGTGCTTTCTTTAATTTCCTTACTTTTCTGTCTTAAATGCGTTATCCTTAAATTTTGGTGAATGATTGTTTAATAAGAAGAGAATTAATACCACAAAGTCCTTGAGACTTGTGTTGATGAAAAAAAAAAGAAAAGCTAATAATAATAAAATAAAATAAAACAACCAACATCTAGTATGCATTGCGATGATGGGTGCATCTTGTACCAAAGAGATACACTTTGAATTCATCCAACTCAAATGCATTGCGCTGAGGGGTGTTTTGCGCTCGTATGTATTCTTTGCCCGTCCTTAGCGAAAATGCACTATGTTGAGGTAGTGTTGCGCCAGTAGAAATACCGTGCGCCCGTCCTCCAGAAATGTGTTGAGTTAAGGGGTGTGTTGCGAGGATACATGCCTTGTTGCCCGTCCTCTGCAAAGATGCATTTGCATTGATGGATGCATTGCATTAATTCTTAACCTTGAGCCCATCCGAATAAAACACCAAAGAAAAAAAATTCTTTTTGCAAATTGAGAAGTCCAATCTTTTAGGCTTCTAAGAACATGATGAATTCGCAGTTGAAAGGACGTACGTCTTTGCAAATTCATAAATGTGAGGCACGCGGCGACAGGCTTTTTGAGTAACTCGAGGCCTGCCACCGCAGAATTCGCGTTGGGCCCAGTAAGGCCCAACCTATAAATTCCGTCTCCTTCGTCTTAGATTGTTTATTTGAATCTCTTTGCAACCAGAAAACCTAAATTTCCTCTGCATACCAGACTTACTCTCTTCATAAAACCCTAAGTATTTCCCAGCTTTCTTGCTCAGTTCATCCATGGCCGACCAACCATCTTCTTTACCCTTATCACCTTCATCAGCCCAAATAACTGCTCGAGAGATGGAAATCCTCGCAGCAAGCCGTCGTCTCGCTGCCCAACCATAAACCATCCCTTGAGTCGCCGAAAAATCTTGGCGAAAGCCTGTAGCAGCCGTACCACTCTAGTTTAAAAGGGGGTAGAGCTCAGAGAGTACCCCACTCCCAACATTTTCCTCTGAAAGTGAAAAGAAGAGAAGGGACGATAAGGAGGTGTTTGGGAGTATACTCAGTAACATGGAGAAAGAAGGAGGACTACTAGAAGCTGGGGTTGTGAACTAGCTAATGCCTTCAGAGGAGGAGATGGAGAAAGCATCAAGGAAAAGTGCTCTGGAAATCTTGGATCCTAAGGAAACTACTAATGCAGAATCCTATGAGGGACCCATCAGGGTTGCTTTGGAGGAAGCGGTGGCGAAGAAGTAGCCTGAAGTGGCTGAAGAGAAGAAGAAGAAGAAGAAGATCAAAGAGAAGAGGGCTGAAGGAGATGAGGAAGGCCATCCAATCAAGAAAAAGGAAAGTAGGACGGATGAGAAGAGGGAATGCAGGCAGGAGGAGAGGCGCCTGAAGAAGAAGAAAGAGAGGAGAAAGAGGGTTGAAAGCCCAGAACTGGAAGAAAAATCCACCTCCGTAAGGGTGGATAAGGGGGAGTCAGCGCAACTGAGAGAGTCAGCGCAACGCGAGGAGGAAACAACAAAAGTAAGATTGGTTGCGACTGATGATGTAGAAGATACAAACATCACCCTCTTGATGCGGCATCGCAAGGAGAATGCGCCGCAAGGGTCAACAATTGACCCATCAATTTTGCAAGAAGCATTAGAAGAGAAGGAGAGGAGAAGAAAAGCGGAGGAAGAAAAGCAAGAGAAAATGTTGCGGGCACAGCAAATGATCGCAGAAGGTAGTAGAAGAAGAAAATTACACGATGAGGAGGTATGCCACAACAATGAGACATCGACAGAAGAGGAAAGAAAAATACTCGAGGAAGAACAACGCATTTTGATGGACTCAGAGCAGTTCAAAAGAGAATTTGAGAAATAAATGAGAGAAGAGGAAGAAGAGGAGAGGAAGAAGAAGGAAGAGAAGGAGAAGAAGCACCGAGCAAACGTTCAGCGCATAAGGGAGAAGAAGGGAAAAGAAATTGCAGAGTGGGAGAAGGAAGAACAACGCAAGGGAAGGGAAAGGAAACAAAAGCAAAAATCCCGCCTTGCATTGACCAAAGAGAAGGGAAAAGAAGTTGTAGAAAGTAGTGAGTCTGCATTGGCTAAGGTACGACCATCAAGGAAGAAAGAAAATGATGATATGATGATGGAGATGGGTTTCTTCCCTACGCCAACACCACTACCGGACTTGATCCCAAGCATTGTATTGGAGCATGGATAGGGAACATTTTGCCAGTGCCCATCCATCGTCATTCCAAAGGTAGTGCGTGACTTCTACAATGGACGGCTCCATGGCACCAAAGATGCGGTGACCATGAAAGGGGGAGTGATGCCTTTCAGCGCAAAGGACATCAATGAATTATATCAGATGAAGGACATCCCGGATGCGCCGGGTAATAAAATCATTGATGATCCTACAGAAGAGTAGATGAAAGATGCACTGACGACATCAACGCAATTGGGCATTCAATGGTCGGTTTCCTTAAAAGGCATAAGAACCCTGGCGTCCAAACATTGCTTCCAGAGGCGCGGCTTTGGGTATATTTGGTGAAACGGCGACTCATCCCGACTTTCTGTGACAAAAAAATTTCGAGGGATAGAGTCATGGCCGCATACTGCATCGCACGTGACATTCTAATAGACGTGGGCTAGTTGATCGCAAGACAAATTCAAGGTTTTGTGGGGCATATAAGAGGCCAATATTTCTTTCCTTGGACAGTCTCAAGCCTATGCCTCTCACTAGGTGTGGGTATTGAAGAGGAACCAATGTCGGAAGTACATGGTCTCATCAACGTCAAAATTTTGAGAATGCTTCTCAAAGATTCCCCACATTACCCTAAACTTCCACCAAAAAGGCCCATGATCGACTTAAATGCGCCGTAGCAAAACAACGCAAGGATGACAAAGGAAAGGAAAAAGTCCAAAAGGCATCAACGCAAGATCAAGAAACCTTGGACCCTTTGCCTTTGATAATTCGCCCTCTAAGCCCTCCAATAGAACCTTCTCCGTCATTTCACTAACCTTCTCCTTGCCCCTGATTATTCAATCGCATATCCAGTAGCTCCATCCTCACCTTTATCATCACCGCAAATTTCCCTTCCACCGCCGCATGTTGATGAACCACGCGATTTGGGTGAAGGCACTTCTGCCCAACCCCAAAACGATGATGGCGAAACATCGTAGGCACAACCCACCATCGCCTCCTTAGCTACTGAACTAGCAGATATGCGATCCCTTCTCTCCCAACAACAAGACTTTTTCTGCTAGAGAATAAATGAGGTAAACGAGCGAGTCGAAGACTTGCAACGCAATGCTGCTATGACAAGGCAGGTGATGGTCAATATTCAACGCAACATTTATACGATCCACCTAAACCAAAGGCAAGTAGCGGAGCGCAACCATGAATATTTTAACTTTTTGACAGCCTATCTTCATGGTCCCATGGTGCCTCCACATTTGCAGCAGCATCTGAATTTCGAAGAAGCTCCTCGCATACCTCATCAGAATCCTCCACTAGAACCTCCTCCTCCTCAATAACTTTACAATTCTTTATTGTGGTCATTCTTTTATTTTCACTTCATTCATTGTTTTCTTTGTATAGAAGCTAATTCTTTGTACATGATAAAAAATTTTGTATTGCGTTATTTGTATTTCTTTGTATACTTAGTTAATTTTTAATACAACTGAGTAGCAATTCTTTCCATATGCCTTAGCCTCTTATTTATCATCCTTTGTCATTATTTGCGATATTCTTGATCTTTTATTTTGCATTATTTATTGCGTTGCCCTGATGACTAATATGCATACACTTAGTAGCATTTTCCACACTTTGTATTTTCTGACTAACACTTAGTTAATTCATGGCTATAGCACTATTTTACCTTTTATCCTTCAAAATTCTGCTCAAACCTTTTTTTCAAAAATTTTGTCTAAGTGTATGTCTATTCTGTCCAAACAATACAATGAGGACCTTGCACATCTCTAAATTTAAGGGTGGGGAAGGTCTGAGCAGATGCGATAAAGTAGATGCGGTCATTAAGAAAAATGCGTTCATTACCATAAAAAAAAATTGAAAAATTTTATACAAGACTCCAATCAGCGCAAGGGAAATCCCAAAACAATCCCAACCTGATAAGAGTTAAGTCGTGAAAGGAACCTTCTCGTAGTTGGATGTTCGCATGACACCCGTGGGAGAAAGCCAAAATGAAGGTGGGTTTCCAAGAACGACGCAATATGAAAAGAGAAAAAAATGAGAAGAAAAAAATATATAAAAGAATATAAGAGACAACTCCTCTGACCAGCAAAAGTTATACTTAGCTGAAATTCAAGAGTTAAAGTTGAGATTGGCATACAACCATAGTTGGATGTTCGCATGACACCCGTGGGAACAAGTCAAAACGAAGAGTGTAACCATTATCAACAGTCTCTAAATGAATGATGCAAATTTGACCACCACATCCGGACGCATTGAGTTGTTTTCACAAGAAGAGATAAACATTCTTTTTAAAACTAGAAAAGCATTTTTAGTAGAAATTTGTTGTATAGAAAAATAAAGTAAGGCTTTGTTATGAATTATCAAGGATAGAAGGAAATTGCGTTGTTAAGAAATGTTGCCTAGATGGAGCATTCGAAGCAACCAATCTATGAAAAATTTTAGGATAAGAATTGAACGATATTGCCTTAGTAGAAGATATGCTTGAGGACAAGCATATATCTCAATTTGGGGGTGTGATAACTTGTAGAAATACAAGCTATTTATACTATTTTATTTAGATATTGCGGCTAAAAGAAAGAGAAGTTGCGTCGATAGTATGGAAATTGGCTAAGAAATGCGAGAATTATAAATTGTCGTCAATACACCCACTGACACCATTGCGATGGTAGAAAAGAATGTTTCAAGTCTGTTTTGCAGGAAATCAAGTCACCGCCATGAATGCATTGCACCCGTCAATCAATAATTAAGAGACGATCAATGCAATGACAGCACATACGACAATCGACCAAGAGCTTTGCGATCAATGCAACTTCAACCACATGCGATAATCAAAAACAACACCGCATGTGGGCAAACTATCGAAGATGTAAAGAGCAACGTAATTGCGGAGGATTCTGACGCGTGTACAACTTTCAGTTGTGCATTTCTGATGGGATTGATTGCGTAACAGAAGGAATATTCACTCCACCATTTCAGGAACTGCCTTAACAATAAAGTGGGGACCACAATGCAAAGAGTCAAAGTTTTGCCTATAAATAGCTTCTGCAATTCCATTGAAAGGAGATACTCGACACGAGAGAATTAATACTTGTATATACTAGATACAAGGAGACGTGTATATACTGATCTGAGAGAGAGACTGGTTGAGCGATTAATCAGAGTAGATCCAGGAAGAATCAAGAGACAAGACCGAGAGGTGAGTCTCCAGACAAAGAATCCTTTCAATCCCCGCCATTGAAGCTCTATACGAAGGTCACTTTTACCAGACGTGCAAGCTTCAGAGGGAAGCTCTTCTCTTCATCCCTTCCACACGCCGGCAAGCAAAACCTCCGTCCAGATCTGTGTTAAGACGTTGACACTCCTCTGTATTTGTTTCTATCTCGTTTTCATCACTTGTACTCATCTTCTTTACTCTATCATTCACGCCATGTATCAGACGCTTAATCTTAGTATTAATTGTTACGATCATTTCCATCAACATCTCTATGTCTATTTCCGTTCATCCATGATTCACTTTCTCCATGATGTTTTCTTAATTCCCTGGGTAATTAATAAGAATGAAGCAAGTAAATTAATCTGTGTTAAGGAAATAATTTTGTTTAGCTAAAGCATGCTAGACGACATCTTCACCTGTGAGAGTAGAGGTGAAGATGCCATTCCACCTATCGAGAGAGGGTTGGAAGAATGCGTTAAATAAAGCGAGAAGTACTTCCAGAGATGGAAGCAACCTTGCGTTCATCACGTTCATCCCTGTTTCACCATAGAGATATGGGAACGCGGCTAATCACCGAGAGGTGTACGCCAAGGGAAAGCAGAACCTTAGTTACATCTTTAACGCAGTTAACAAACTTGCGATGTTTTTACTAATTATTCTTTCTATTTCTGATTCATACATAAAGACTTGATATCGCATACCACGATCCTTTGTATAACTTCACAGTCAGTCTCGAACTCAGTATCATGTATCATGAATCTTGTATCTTGTATCATAATAGTTTAGGACTTTACTTTTATCACACTTTTATTTTATCAACGCAATTTATGTTTAACGCAATTTAAATTCATGTACAAACCGAATCTTTTATTAATTGAAAAACCGGTCGCATATATCACGAAAGTAACACATTAACGAAAAATAATTCATGTGTTCGACCTCGGATTACTCTGAGAAACTTGCATTAGAATTATACTTGGTTTCAGTGCAAGGAAACTTGTGACAACACATTATTCCATAGCATACTACAAGCATATAGTTGACAATGCATATATTTAGAAGTAGTAATGCATAACACAACATCCACACTCCATTTCCATCTTTACGTCATCAAGTTTATGGCAACATGAGCTTATTATTTAATCACCCATATTCATATTTGTTTGCATGTTGTAAGTAATAAGACACGTTTTCAGCGTTACAACATGCAAGGCGAGTATCCACATGCACATCTCATTAGATTTGTCAAGATGTGCAACACATTCTCCATACTTGGCGTGACTTCTGAAGGAATCAAACTCTACTTATTTCCATATACACTCAGATATGAGGCCAAAAGGTGGGCCCACTTGCTAGAACCAAATGAGATCGTTTTATGAGACCAACTCGTTGAACGTGTTATGAAGAAATTCTTTCCACACACCGTCAACGTAAGAAGATGACGGGAGGCGTTAAACTTCAAGCAAGCTGATAACGAGACGTTAAGCACCGTATGGGTGAAGTTTCATCGTTTAGTGAAGAATTGCCTGCATATTGGCATTCCAGATTGCATCCATATGGAAACCTTTTATGATGGCTTAAATAAAGCAACACAAGCTGTTGCAGAAGTCTCAGCAGTTCCGGGGGGGGGGGGGGGGGGGGGGGGGGGGAAGGGGGTTCATGGACAAGACTTGATGATGGATATGGAGGCAGGACTATTGAGAGAAGAACGATAGAGGGAGCAATTATCCCCATCGACATAATGACCTTATTGGTCGTGCAAATGGCCACAGTCGCTTCTCTCAACCAGGTTGCATTGACCCAAAACACCGCGCAGGCCAATACGTTGACACAAGTTGCTGCAATCAGCTGCGTTCAATGTGGGGAAGCCTAGTTCGGTGATGTCTGTCCAGCTACCTAGCAATTCGTATTTTCCATTTACAATAATCCCTTCAGTGGCACATATAACCCTGGCTGGAGAAACTACCCTAATTTTGGATGGGGAGGTAACACTGATCAAGGAGGACAAATGAATCTACAACAGAATCATGAAGAGCACAGAGGGAACCTTCTGGGATTCCATCAAACACTGCAAGGACATCAACAATATCAAAACAAACAACCCTACAACCATCACCAACCATCTAGCTCAAACAATTCATCTTCTCTTGAATCTTTTCTGAAAGAGTACATTCAGAAAAATCACGCATTGATTCAATCGCAAGCTTCCTCAATAAGAAATTTAGAAGTTCATGTCAGACAGCTTGCGAGTGAACTGAAAAACAGGCAGCCAGGAACCTTACTAAGTAACTCAGAGGTTCCCCGAGGAAATGGAAAAGAGCAATGCCAAGCCATGACATTGCGAAGTGGAAAAATGGTTGTTTTTGCATCATCGGCTCACAAAGAAACTAAAAGAACGAAGGAAGAAACCACTAGTGACAACCCATTAATTATTTGTAGTAAGCTCATTAACACCACAACAGAAGATACCATTGCGATCAACATATCAAACAACAGTACTTCACCAACATTTTAACCCAATATTGAGAAAGAATTAATGCACCTACTTCCCAAAACATCAATCCGATATCGATTGTGCAAGAAGCCAAGAACCCTGAAGAACAAGCAACTGCTTAGGAAATAAGGCAGGATCCCCTGCCTTTTCCTAGTAGGCTAAAGAAGAAAGATGACAACAAGCAGTTTAGGAGATTCTTGGACGTCCTCAAACAACTTCACATAAATATACTTGTTGTAGAGGCGCTAGAAAAATTGTCGAATTGTGTGAAGTTCCTTAAGGATATCCTTGCCAATAAAAGGAAACTGGGGGAACATGAAACAGTAGCATTAATGTATGAGTGCAGTGCGTTATTTCATAATAATATTGTTGAATTTTATGTCCTAAAACTCGTAGTTTGTAAATTAATAAACATATTCTGTTTTGTTTTTCGATAAAGTTGTTATTGAAATTGTAATCTTGAATCCAATAAACTAAGGTCCTGAGGCTATTTAATTTAGTTTGGACTTTATGTAGTGACATAAATATGGATCAAGTTCAAATATATAGCCGAAATGGTCTATAGTATCTGAATAAGGTTGGGTGCCTTATTCTGGGGACACTATGGATGCGGCCCACTTTGTAGTTAGTACAAACGATGTGATCCTAAATCATTCATATAGAAATATGTGAGTTGGGGCATCCTATGCAATGAGTTTGCATAAGACTGAACCATGAAATAGTCACTTTTTACGTTCTAAATGTTGTTTTATGTATAAAACTGACTATTTCGTTAATTAATGACCTAGGTAACTTAATCTTAATCCTGAGCTAACTATGAACTCCTGTTCACTCGGAATTATCCTTAGATCTGCATAGGTGAGGGCAGCACATCATCACTGGCCCAATAAGCCTCCCATTTCAGGGGTAAGATCGGGTGGATAGCTGGGAACATAAAGTGCAAGACAGAATTCACTCCTACCCGTTACAGGGATAGTAGATAGGTTGTTCCCTTTAGTACTGAATCCAGGTCTTGAACATGAGGCCCCACCCTCTCCTTGGCCCGAGAGGGATTCAGTTTATAAGTTGGACCTTAAACCAATTGTTCATTAGAGGATCAGTGGAACTTAAGGAATAAGATGTAGTCTCAGGGGTAAAATAGTTTTTATGACCCAGCCAAGATTATGAAAAACCTGTGAAGGATTAGCTTACTAATCATGGTTATATCAAATGGATACAAATATATCTACAGTGAGGGGAGTGCAACTACGTGACTTTAGTGGAATGACCCGTTAGTTAACAAATGTTGATTAATTAGGTTAAAGAGTTTTACCGGTTAATCTCGGATTGTTGGAGCCCATGATCTGTAGATCCATTAGGTTCCCCTACTAGCTCATATGGAATATACTTAGAACAGTATGATAGAATAATTCGAATTGTTTGAATTAGGTGAAGAGAGAGAAACCAACAAGTATATGTGATATAGTGGTCGGGTTTTCAGTTTAGAGATACAGCTTTAATATTTAAATGTGATCTAAATATCAAGAATATGAATACGTTCATATTCAGAAGCTCGAAAATAATGGAAATGGTCAAAGATGTAAAAAGTCAAAGAGCTGACTTTTTACATCTTTGAAAAGTCAAACTTTGACCGACCTTATATTCAAATGTGATTTGAATTTCAAGAAAATGAATGCGGATTCATGCTCGGGAGGTCAAAATTAGTCAACACGGAAAAATCATAAAAAGTCAAAATGTTGACTTTTTCGTCAAAGTTTGACTTTGACAAAATGACTATTTTGCCCTTTGACTAAAGTTAGTGGGAAAATCCAAACTTTTGTTGGATAATTCCACTAACAAAAATAGTTGATTCTAGGTGTTGGGTTTTCATGAGTTTATTTCATGCAATTGTTGCATGGTTTTTTCTATAAATTGGGCTTTCAAGGTTTTGACAATTTGCCAATTTTGTTTTCAAAATTGGACTGGAAAAAAAACCCAAACCCTACCCAAATTCCATTTTCTTTTTCCATCTCTTTCTCTTTCTCGGTTTCTTCATCCACCGGGTCCCACAATCCGATTCTGAGTCCAGAGGATAGTAGGTCAACTCTAATGGTGGTCCAGAAGAATTCAAGTCGAGATTCAACAAGGAAAAATGAGTTTCAGGAGCTTCAAAGGTAAGGTTTCAAATATCCTATCCATTTCAATTTGCATGCTTATTTCCTTTTGTTTAGAAGCAATTAGAGTGTAATTAGGTCCTAATTCCGCTGTGTATGTCTCGTGTTCCATCAAATATCCCTAAGAAATTGAAGGATCCTGGAAGCTTCACGTTGCCCTACTCTATTAGAGCAAAAGAAGTCGGCAACGCGTTATATGATCTGGGAGTTAGCATTATCCTAATGCCATTGTCAATCTTTAGAAAGCTGGGAATTGGTGAGGCAAGACCTACCACCATAACCCTTCAACTAGCAGATATATCAATAACGCATCCTAAGGGGAAAATTGAAGATGTACTTGTATAAGTGGATAAGTTTATATTCCCCACTGACTTCATCATTTTGGATTACGAAGCAGACACTGACGTCCCTATCATCCTTGGGCACCCATTTCTTCCTACAGGGCGAGTGTTGATTGATGTTCAAAAAGGGGAATTTACAATTAGAGTTGACAATCAGAAAGTTAAATTCAACATCTTCATTGAGTTAAAATACCTTGATGATACGGAGACTTGTCAATATGTAGATGAATTGAAAATAGTGCATTGGGATGAAATCCAAAAGAAACTTGAGGAGGAAGAGGTTGAAAACAATGCAATAATGGAGCAAATCTATACGTTGATACAAACTGATCTTGGTTTTAAGTCCCTGAATTTGTCCGAATCAAGCCATCATTAGATGAACCACCCACATTGGAGCTAAAGGCATTGCCAATGCATCTCAAGTATGCTTATCTAGGAGAAAATGACAATCTCCCCATCATTATCTATGCTTCCCTAAGTGAAGAAGATGAGAAGGCACTTCTAAATGTGCTAAAAAGATATACTAGAGCAATCGACTGGACCTCGACAGATATCAGAGGAATTAGCCCCTCTTATTGCATGCACAAGATACGGTTAGAAGAAAGAAAGCAGGCTCAATAGAAAGATAGCGCTGATTGAATCTAGCCATGCAAGAGGTGGTAAAAAAAGAGATCACTAAATGGCTTGATGCGGGAGTCATTTACCCTATTTCCGATAATAGCTGGGTTAGCCCAGTCCAATGCATTCCAAAGAAGGGTGGAATGACTGTCGTGGCCAATAGTAAAAATGAACTGATCCCTATAAGAACCGTGACCGGGTGGCATATATGTATGGATTACTGATGAGATGCAGAAATGCATGTCATCTTAGGCCTTTTCTTAGAATTATGAAGGTTGTTAGGAAGAAATTGCGTCGATCATGATAGGAATTCATGAGAAAAAGAGTTTGCATCGATCAGCATGTTGAATCTTAGCTAACTCGTTATTTTGTGTTAGTTATGCATTCAATGTTCTATTTTTGTAGCTAATGTAGGAAATAAACGCAAACGCGGAAACTGGACCACCGCATAGACGACCGCATGCAGAGAAACACTCCATCGCAAAGGCAAACGCATCGATCAACACATGGATGTTGCGGTAATCAACCGTATGCGTCCATTGTATGGGAGTTGCACTCATCAAGCGATTGCAGTCATCATGAGTTGAGGTATTAAGCGAATGTGGCCATTGAATGATTATAGCTAAGCGACAATGCAAACTAATGGGATCAACGCAAGGTAGGTGGAATGAACGCATCAATGCATCTACCTCGAGAAAATCCAAAAGATGATGTTGATATTTCACTTACCATGCCGTTAGTGGCAGAGGTTTAGAAAAGGACTAACGCGCTAAATGTCAGACTCAGAGCAGTCCAATTAATGCTATCGACGACCCAAGCTCTATAAATGAAGGCCGATGCGCTGAAATTCAATCATCCGGAGATTATCCCTCAAATTGGGGATTTTCCCCGCGATCCAGACAAACGCGTGAGAAGATGGCTGAGAGTTCTTCACCTCCTTCATCCATTCCGAGTGACGACCGAAGCCTTCGACTGGAGCTAGATCTTGAGAGAGTCAGCTCCTCCGCCCATCCATGGCACCACGGGCAGCCTTGACGTACATCCGCTGGAAGCAAAGTTTTGCTTCCAGCCGGTCATTTCTTTTTCCTTTCTTTTCCTATATTGTATTGTATGACATTTTGAATTAAGGAATTAATATAATCTGTTCTCAATGAGATGGAGTTGAAGGAAACAAAGAAGTGCATTGAGAACAGATTGTATTAATTCCTTAATTCAAAATGTTATACAATACAATATAGGAAAAGAAAGGAAAAAGAAATGACCGGCTAGAAGCAAAACTTTGCTTCCAGCGGATGTGCGTCAAGGCTTCCAGTGGTGCCATGGATGGACAGAGGAGCAGACTCTCTCGAAATCTAGCTCTAATTGAAGGCTCCGGTCGTCACTCGGAATAGATGAAGGAGGTGAAGAACTCTCAGCCATCTTCTCACACGTTTGTCTGGATCGCGGAGAAAATCCCCAATTTGAGGGATAATCTCCGGATGATTGAATTTCAGCGCATCGGCCTTCATTTATAGAGCTTGGGTCGCCGATAGCATTAATTGGACTGCTCTGAGTCTGACATTTAGCGCGTTAGTCCTTTTCTAAACCTCTGCCACTAACGGCATGGTAAGTGAAATATCAACATCATCTTTTGGATTTTCTCGAGGTAGATGCATTGATGCGTTCATTCCACCTACCTTGCGTTGATCCCATTAGTTTGCATTGTCGCTTAGCTATAATCATTCAATGGCCACATTCGCTTAATACCGCGACACTACATGATGACCGAAATCATGTGACGAGCGCAACTCCCATGCGATGGACGCATACGAGTGATTACCGCAACATCCATGCGTTGATCGACGTGTTTACCTTTGTGATGGAGTGTTTCTCCGCATGCGGTCGTCTATGTGGTGGTCCGATTTTCACGTTTGCATTCATTTCCTGCATTGGCTACAAAAATAGAACATTGAACGCATAATTAATGCAAAATAATGGGTTAGCTGAGATTCATCATGCTAATCTTCGCAAACTATTTTTCTCGTGAATTTCTATCATGATCGACGTAATTTCTGCCTAACAACCTTTCATAATTCTAAGTAAAAGGCCTAAGATGACATGCATTTCTGCATGTCATCAATTACTGCAAGCTGAACCATGCTACCAAAAAAAGACATTTTCCACTACCATTCATTGATCAGACGCTTGACAGGCTTGCAGGTAATGAATTCTTTTGCTTTCTAGATAGATACTCGGGTATTAATCAGATTGCCATTGCGCTAGAGGACTAGGAAAAGACCACGTTCACATACCCGTTTGACACTTTTGCCTTCCATCGCATGTCGTTCGTACTCTGTAATGCACCAGGCACCTTTTAGAGGTGCATGATGGCAATCTTCTCAGAGTTTTTGGAAGAATCGATAGAAGTATTTATGGAAAATTTCTCTGTTCTTGGCAACACTTATGAAGCATGCCTTAGAAATTTGGAGAAGGTGTTGAAGAAGTGTGAAGAAACGAATCTTGTTTTGAATTGAGAAAAGTGCCACTTTATGGTATCTGAAGGCATAGTGTTGGGACACAAATTGTCCAAAGCAGGTAGAGGTAGATTAGGCAAACGTTGATGCAATAGCTAAACTACCACCACCGGTAAATGTAAAGACATTTAGGAGTTTTTTGGGACATGCGGACTTTTACCGCAGATTTATCTGAAGCTTCTCCCAGATCGCAAGGCCTCTGATACGCTTCTGGAGGCCAATCGAATATTGGAGTTTGATGAAGCATGTGCCAAGGTGTTTCACACTCTAAGAGATGTGCTCATATCAACACCTATCTTGGCTTAACCTAATTAGACGCAACCATTTGCTGTAATGTGTGATGCCACCAATTATGCGGTAGGGGCTGTACTAGGCCAGAGACAAGATAAGATCCTGCATGTTATTTACTATGTGAGTAAAATGCTAAATGATTTGCAATAAAACTATACCAGAACGGAAAAAGAAATGCTTGCAGTAGTGTTTTCATTGGACAAATTTCGTCAATATCTGGTAGGGTCTAACGTAGTGGTATACACTAACCATTCTGCAATAAAAAACTTAATGAAAAAGAAGGATGCGAAGCATAGAATAATCTAGTGGGTCCTGCTTCTGCAAGAATTTGACTTAGAAATCAGAGATCGGAAGGGTACTTAAAATCAAGTGGCTGATCCTTTGTCACAGCTGGAGAACATTGAGGTTCAAAGAAAATAGAAGGATATTGAAGATTGCTTCCCAGATGAAAAGCTTATGACAATACGTGTGGATGAACCTTGGTATGCAGACATCGTGACCTTTTTAGTTTGCGATCAAACGTCAAATGGATACTCTCATCAGCAGAAAGAAGTTGAAGCATGACACAAAATTTTTCTTTTGGGATGACCCCTTCTTGTATAAATTGGGGCCAGATCACATCATGCGTTGATGCCTCCTTGAGCATGAAATCCAGCACATCCTAGAACAATGTCACGAGTCCCCTTATGGAGGACACTTTGAGGGCCAAAGGACTGCTGCTAAAGTCCTTCATAATGGCTACTTCTGGCCAACTCTATTCAAGGATGCCCACGCCCATGCAGTGCAATGTGATAAGTGCCAAAGGACAGGGAATATGACCAGAAAAGACAAAATGTCGTTGACTTCTATCTTAGAAGTAGAATTGTTTGACGTTTGGGGCATAGACTTCATGGGCCCCTTTCCAGCATCAGAAGGCCACCAATATATCTTAGTTGTTGTGGATTACGTCTCTAAGTGGGTAGAGGCTATCTCTTGCACCAAGAATGATGCGATCATGGTGGCTAAGTTTCTTAAAAAGAATATTTTCACAGGATTTGGCATGCCCCATGCGTTAATTAGCAATGAAGGTACACACTTCATTAATCGCGTCATTACAAATTTATTAATCAAGTTCAATGTCAATCACAGAGTTGCGACCGCCTATCGTCCACAAACAAATGGACAGACAGAGTTCTCTAACAGGGAGATCAAGTCTATTCTGAAGAAGGTGGTGAGCACCTCAAGGAAGGATTGGGCCCAATGGCTAGATGAAGCCTTGTGGGCATACCGGACAACCTACAAAACACCTATTAGGATGTCCCCGTATGCCCTTGTCTTCGGAAAAGCCTGCCATTTCCCTCTGGGATTAGAGCACAAAGCCCATTGGGTGCTAAAGAAGTTAAACTTTGATCTAACTAGTGCAGGGGAGGCCCGAAAGCTACAATTGGACGAACTCATGGCGCACAACTGCTTACGAGAATGCAAAGATTTATAAAAAGCAAACAAAGAGATGGCATGATGAAAGAAGTAGTAAGAAGAACTTTACAGTTGGACAGCAAGTTTTGTTATTTAATGCCTGCATTCGGTTGTTTCCAGGAAAATTGAAGTCAAGATGGTTTGACCCATTCATAATCAAGAGTATCTTTCCTCACAGATCGGTGGAGTTAGTAGGCGAAGACAGGAGCAACGTCTTCAAGGTCAATAGACAATGCATAAAGCCCTACTATGGGGGATTGATGGATAGCAGCAAGGAAACCATTTACCTAACCGGGCAAGCGTGATTGCCCGCATTGATGCGCCTTGCGGTAACATGTCATACTCTTTTAAAGGCGTCTATTCTCCTATCTTTTACTGCTTTTGTTACTTAGTTTTGATTCAGTCTTTTTTTTTTATCTTATTGTTTTGGGAATTTGATTTTGCAATTGCGATAATTTATCTTTGAATGATTTTGCGGTAATTATTGCGGTGTGTGGGGTGCTCATTGCACCCATCTTCTTCTTAATGCATATGAGAGTCGTTTGAACGTCTATGCAGGAATGCAGATGGATTAAACGATTAGGGTTTTTAGGCATCATTATTGCATCGACAGATGAAGCGTCCTTTCGTCTGTCAAGCATTTAATGAAAATAGATTTTTTTTTCTGGGAATTCCAAAAACCTACCATTTCTCATCATAGCAATTGTAGGCTTTTCCAAAATCTCGGCCTATACAAATCCCTATCCAGCCTCATTATCCTTCCATCTACATTTTGAGCCTTCAAGCATTCCAGAACTCTCAATCCTTCTGCATTCTACTTGTCAGTCAAGCAAACTTAGCCTTTCTTCTTCCCCCAACTTTCATTAGAATCCACGGTCGGTTAGTCATCAAACTCCTCTTCCCAACCTTCCTCCCTAGTCAAAGCCTCGATTTCCGCTCGAGAGGCAACCTTCTTGGCCCCTAACCGCTGCCTGACCTCTCAACCCAAGCCCCTTCCCCGAATCCCCACCAAACCAAAAAGGAAAGCCCCTACCACCAGCCCTGAGGTGGTATTTCCTCAGCCTCCAACCGAAAGCGAACTGAAGTGAAAGGACAACAAGGAGGTGTTTGGAAGTATTCTAAGCACTATGAAACGAGATGGAGGGTTACCGGAGCTCGAAGTGGTAAACCAGCCACTGCCTCATGAAGAAATGGCAGTCACTGCTTCACAAGGACAAGTCCTTGCCTTAACTGATCCTAAGGATAATGCACCGATGGACTCCAATGAAGGACCAATTAGAGCGGTGTTGGAGGATGTGGAGTCAAGGAGAAGGGTTGAACAGCTCGCCAAGAAGAAGGGGGAGGCAGATGAAGTGGCAAAAGCTCAACGATGATGGAAGAGAAAGGAAAAGAAGAAGAACGAAGATGATGAGGATGAAGAAAAGGCCCAGCACAAAAAAGAAAGGAAAGAGCGAAGGAAGGCCGGAAAGAAACAATGCGGGCACGAAAAAATGCGCCTCAAATGCAAAGAAGAACGCAAGCAGAGGGTTGAGAGCCCTGTTGTAAAAGGAGAATCAACCATCGCAGGGGTGGATGGATCTGCGGCAATGTTGCGTAAAGAGAAAACAACGCAAAGCAAGTCCCCCATTCCGCACGACCATCTGGTCACTTCGGGGGCCTAACCCAGATGCTCTGAGGAAGAAGATGGTGACACATCATTCACCCCACTTGTCCAGCGAACAAGAACACAAACAACAAAAGATAAGAAGGTGGAGACAGTGGACGCACCTCCAGTAAATCCCCAGAGTCCTCTGTGGACAACGAAATTTTTTAGCACATTGAGAAGGAGAAGGAAGAATGAGAAAGGGAGTTAAGAGAAAAAAAAAAAAAGAAAAGTTGGAACAGGCGCGCCTAATCATCGCCTCAGCAGATTTGACTAGATGGCTTCATGATGAGGAAGTGTGTCGTGTTAACGCATTGGTAGAAGAAGAGGCCAGAAAGAAGCTTGAGGATGAATGGCACATTGCTCTCACCTCTGAACAGTTAGAGAAGCAGTTAAAGGAGGATGAGGAAGCTGAGAGGAGAAAGAAGGAAGAGAAGGAATTGTGCCGAAGGGCGAAAGTCCAATGCAACCTTGAACTCAAACGCAAGGAGATAGAGGAATGGGAAAAAGAAAAAGTTGATCAGGAAAGGGAAATAGCGTGCTTGAGGCGCCAAAGGGCTCGACTTGCAGCCACCCAAGATAAAGGCAATGTGAAGGTTGATAGCAGCAAATCATCGCCAGCCCAGAGTCGCCCAAAAGGTCAGAAAAGAAAACAATGATGTCTTAATGGAGATGGGCTTCTTTCCGGTGGCAAACCCACTACCGGACTTCATCACCAGCATAATGTTAGAGCATAGATGAGAATCATTCTATCAATACCCATCTATAGTCATTCCAAGGGTAGTGAGGGCCTTCTACCAAGGCAGCTTGCACGAAATCGAGGATGCGGTAATTGTTGAAGGGAGGGTTGTGTCATTCAGCACCTAGGATATCAATCAACTTTACAAGTTAAAAGACTTTCCAGAAGCACTAGGCAACAGGTTGATTGATAATCCTGAAGACGAGCATTTAGAAGATGCGTTGAGAATATTGATTCAACCTAACAGGACTTTCTTCCTGACCTTTGCACACTTGCGTCCAACCGTTTTCTGCCTGAAGCGTGCCTTTGGGTTTATTTGGTGAAGAGGAGACTCATCCTGACAACACATGACAAAACCATCTCAAGGGATCGAGTCATGGCCGCATATTATATTGTGCATGGCATTCCCATCGGTGTTGGAAGATTAATCGCAAAGAAGATAAAGGGCCATGTTGGCAGGATTCGAAGACATTTCTTCTGCCCGTGAAACTCTTACACATCTCCTCCTCCCAGACTCAGATCACCCATCACCAGCAACTTCATCCAGCCAACACTCACCCATCTATTCTTCATCGCTTACCTTGCCTCGTGCTGATGACCCACACGATTTTGGTGTTGGCCCCTCAAATAAACCCCAAATCGATGTTGGCGAGACATCGCAGGCATCTTTCCCCCACCACCCATCCATCACATCCCTAGTTGTTGTTGTCGATGAGATGCAAGGATTCATCTCCCATGAACTTTCCACCTTTCGCCAATCGCTTGCAGAGTTGCATGTGAGCAATGATGTGTTGTGCCAGGCAATGGTCAAAGTGCAACATAACATTTTCTCCATTCGCCAACATCAACGATAACTAGCTAAATGCAACCATGAATACTTTAACTTCCTGACTACTTACCTTCATGGGCCTATGGTACCCAACCATTTGCGTTAGCCATTGTACTTTCAAGAGGCGCTACCACCAGCACCGCAACCTCCAACCAACAACGAGCCCCCACCACAAGTGTAAATTTGAGGGTGTGCTTATGGGATTTTTCTTTCTTCTCCGCAATTATATTGTATTAATTTTTTTTGTATTGTGATATCTTCGTTCTTTGTAATTTTTATCAATTTATTCATGCCCATGAATTTTTCTTCCATGTGTATAGTTGGCCTAATGCTTTATTCTATCCTTTTGCGAATCTTTCCTTTCGTTATTTTGCGTTATTAGTTTAGCAGCTATGATGAACTATATGCAAACACTTAACGCATCTTTTGACATACCGCATGTTCCCTTTCAACCCTAGAAACACCTTCATCATGTATCGCTTTTACCTTACTTCTGCAAAAGTCTCTGTTCAAACCTTCTTTTCAAAATTTTGACAAAGTGTGTTTTCCCTTTCTTTTCAACAGTGCATTGAGGACTTTGCACCTATCAAAATTTGGGTGTGGGAAAGGCCTGAGCAGATGCTTTCAGTCAAGAATTTGTAAAATAAAAATAAAAATAAATAAATAAATAAATTTTTAAAACTCTGTTATCACCGTAAAGGAAAAATCCTAACCTGATAAGAGTTGAGTTGAGAACACACCCGCTGTTGATATAAAAAAGCAAAGTTTTATAAACTCACTTGCCAAAAAGCAATGTTTTAACTATAATTTCAAATGAATTAACATGTATATGCATTTTCCTTTTTCGATAATAATTTATTAAAGATTGTATAACTTAAATTAATATGTTATTGGACAAGAAAAGGAAATAAAAGCATCTATGTAAAAATAAATTGGAGTGAACATAACTCAATGATAATTCTATAAGAATATAAGTCAACGAGTTTTGTAAGAATAAATCATACTAAAGAGTGAGGAAGTCATGTTTAGTTAGAATATACTTCTTTTTTTTTTTTTAAAAAAAAAAAAAGGTTGAAGGTTTAAATCTCAATATTTCTACTTGTCCTATAAATAAATATTGAAATGAAATTCTAAATTTTAAGGCCTAAAGTGAACATATTTCAACATTAATTGATCATCTTTGGAGGCCATAGATCAAATCATTGTGTCTACTTGTTGTACCCTAAGAAAACCCTAAATCTTTGGGAATAGTTTCAATATCAAAAGCTACTATCACACTATATAATCATGAAATGCTCCCTTTCACAAGAGATATAAGGAAGTCATCATGTACTTTTTTTTTTTTTTTGTGAAAATTCAAACCTCTCACATTCGGACTGAGATTATAATGTCTTAGCTAGTTGATATATCCTCAAGTTGGCCCAAATTTCATATTTATATTCTCAAACTTTGGTAAGTACATACAAATTGTGATTAGACAATATTTAAATGAAATCATTCACAGTCAAGACATGCAATACACTAAATTTGAGAAAGAAACTGAATGGTTACAACAGTTTTAGTAACACATGTAGTGTCTCGTCTTACAGAATTAAATTTTATGCTTCCATTTACGAACAACGCAAAATCACTTGCTATGAAAACAACGTTTCCACTATAATTTCAAATGAATTAACATGTATTTACATTTTCCTATTCAATAAGAACTTATTAAAAGTTGTATAACTTCAACTAATATGTTTTTGGACAAGAAAAAAAATAAAAACATTTCTATAAGAATAAATCAGAGTGAACATAGCTCAACGATAAACATAACTTAGCAATAGTTTTGTAAGAAAGTCATATTAATGAGTGAGAACTCACCTTTAATTAGAATAGACTTCTTTCTTTAAAGTTGAAGGTTCAAATCTTCATATTTCTAAGATATTGAAACGAAATTCTAATTTTTAAGGCCAAAAGTGAGCATATTCCAACATTAATTGATATATGCTTCATCCTTCAAGGCCATAGATTCAAACCTCCGTATCTACTTGTTGTACCCTAAGAAAACCCTAAATCTTTGGGCATAGTTTCAATCTCAAAAGCTACTATCCCACAATATAACAATGAAATGCTCCCTTCACAAGAGACATAAGGAAGTCACCATGTAATTTTTTTTTCTTTTGAAATTTCAAACCTCTCATATTGAGATTATACTAATTGATATATCCTCATGTTGGCTAAATTTGAAATGTATATTCTTAAACTTTGGTAAGTACATACCAATTTTGATTAGATAATATTTTAATGAAACCATTCACAGACAAGACACATAATACACTAAATTCGATAAATAAAATGAACAGTTACAACAGTTCCAGTATTTCATGTAACGTCTCGTCTTAGAATTCAATTTGATGATTCCATTTACGAACACGACAAACTCGCTTGCCAAAAATACGACGTTTTCACTATAATTATAAATGAATTAACATGTAGATGCATTTTCCTTTACGATAAGAATTTATTAAAGGTTGTATAACTTAAACTAATATGTTATTGGACAAGAAAAGAAAATAAAAACATTTATATGAGAATAAATCAGAACGAACATAATTGAAAGATAAACATAACTCTGCCATAGTTTTGTAAGAATAAACCATATTAGTGAGTGAACAACTCACCTTTAGTTAGAATATACTTCTTTCTTTAAAGTTGAACGTTCAAATCTTTATATTTCTACTTTTTTTAAAAAAGAAAAAACGTATTGAAATGAAATTCTAAATTTTAAGGCCAAAAGTGAGCATATTTCAACATTACTTGATATATGCTTCATCATTCGAGGCTATAGGTTCAAATCTCCGTCTACTTATTGTACTAAGAAAACCCTAAATTTTTTGGGATAGTTTCAATCTCAAAAGCTACTATCACACTATATGACAATGAAATGCTCCTTTTCACAAGAGATGTAAGGAAGTCACCATGAATTTTTTTTTTTTTTTTTTTGAAAATTCAAACCTCTCACATTTGAATCGAGATTATAATGTCTTAACTAGTTGATATATTCTCAAGTTGGCTCAAATTTCAAATTTATATCGTCAAACTTTGGTAAACACATACAAATTGTGATTAGATAATGTCTAAATAAAATCATTCACAGTCAAGGCATCCGATAAACTAAATTTGAGAAAGAAACTGAATGGTTACAACAGTTTTAGTAACCCATGTAGTGTCTCGTCTTACAAAATTAAATTTTATGCTTCCATTTACGAACAACGCAAACTCACTTGCTATGAAAACAATGTTTTCATTATAATTTCAAATGAATTAACATGTATATACATTTTCCTTTTCGATAAGAACTTATTAAAGATTGTATAACTTAAACTAATATGTTTTTGGACAAGAAAAAAAATAAAAACATTTCTATAAGAATAAATCAAAGTGAACATAGCTCAACAATAAACATAACTTAGCAATAGTTTTGTAAGAAAGTCATATTAATGAATGAGAACTCACGTTTAATTAGAATAGACTTCTTTCTTTAAAGTTGAAGGTTCAAATCTTCATATTTCTAAGATATTGAAACAAAATTCTAATTTTTAAGGTCAAAAGTGAGTTGGTGGCACGTGATTGGAAGTCAATTTTACTCGACAACCAACTTCCCTTGGACGTGTTATGTGATGCATGTTCCTAAGATATGCGTTGATAGTCATGCGTCGATGGTCATGCGTCCTGCCACAAGTTTTCTTGCGTTCACGCCAAGTATAACATGAACGCAAGTTTCTCGGGTAATCCGAGGTCGAACATAGTGACTTGTAACTATATGTTTTCGGTGATGTGCATGCGGAAGTTTGAATAAAAGAATGGAGGGGATACTGCTACGTTAATCCTACTCCTACTCCTATCTAATAGACAATGCTATGAGAATATGCCTGAAAGGTAGAGATACGACAAACCTTGACATGAAATAAATGTATGGGAAATAGATAAAATGTGGAGATGTTTTCATTGCAACTCTTAAAAGTGACCGCAAGGGCAACCCTAATCAACGCAAACTAATGCGATCATGCAACACTCATACAATAGTAAACTACCTCTCGGTGTGAATGCTACGGCTTCTAATGCTAGAACGCATGCGTTGTATGAGCAGAGGTGTCTATAGGGCCTACACATAACCCTCTAATTCTTGTCTATGCGATGATACACAAGCAAGGCGACCACATATCATCATTCCTATTCCTAGGGTGCATGCGATGCAGTGTTGACAAACAGAGCTTATCTCTAAGTCCCTATCTCTTGCTTATGCCGATCTAATCTCGCTCTCTCGAGTCTAGATTCTAACCTAGCTCTCTTGAGTCATTATGTTCTTTCTTTAGAGAATTTTGTTTTTTTTATGAACTTGATGTTGATAAATCCGCATCTCGAGTAGCTCTAAAGGGGTGTTGGGCACAACATAAGACAAGACCAATGCATGAACTTGGTTGACGCAAGGTTGTTACTATCCCTAGTGAACAATGCATACATTACTTAATGCGACCAACCACTTACCCTCTCGGGCAGTTGATTGTTGCTGACTTCACTCATAGATAAGCAATACGTTAGCCTATAGACAGGCATTGCAACAGCTTCACACTAAGCAAATAAGGTTACTCATATACTCGCGCAATGCATACCTCTTGGTAGGTTTCTACATGCTTCATATCCCTAATCCACATGACTAAGTATGCAACACCCAAGCAATCTCACTAAGTGTTGCAATGAAAGTAAAGATGCTAGGCAAAAAAGAAATGCATTGAAAAACACATTGTATTAATTTCTTAATTCAAAATGTCATACAATACAATATAGGAAAAGAAAAGAAAAAGAAATGACCGGCTGGAAGCAAAGATTTTCTTCCAGCGGATGTGCGTCAAGGCTACCGGTGGTGCCATGGATGGGTAGAGGAGCTGACTCTCTCGAGATCTAACTCCGGTCGAAGGCTCCGGTCATCACTCGGAGTGGATGAAGGAGGTAAAAAACTCTCAGGCGTCTTCTCACGCATTTTGTCTGGATCGCGGGGAAAATCCTCAGTTGAGGGATAATCCCCGGATTCAAGGATCCTCCCCGGATGATCGAATTTTAGCTCTTCGGCCTCTATTTATAGAGCTTAGATCGCCAACAGCATTAATTGGACTACTCTGAGTCTGACGTTCGGCGCGTTAGTATTTTTTCTGAGCCTCTGCCATTAACGGCGTGGTAGGTGAAATGTCAACATCAGCTTCGGATTTTCTCGAGGTAGATGCATTGATGCGTTCATTCCACCACCTTTGTGTTGATCCCATTAGAATGCGTTGTCGTGTAGCCGCAATCACTCAAAGGCCGCATTCGCTTAACACTGCAACTCTATATGATGACCGTAATCGTTTGACGAGTGCAACTCCCATGCGATGGATGCATACGACTGATTACCACAACATCCATGCGTTGATCAATGCGTTTGCCTTGCGATCGAGTGTTTCTCCACATGTGGTCGTCTATGCGATGGTCCGGTTTCCGCATTTGCGTTCATTTCCTGCATTGGCTACAAAAACATTGAACGCATAATTAACGCAAAGTAATGGGTTAGCTGAGATTCGATATATTGCTCGATGCAAACTCATATTCTTGTGAATTCCTATCATGATCGACGCATATTCTGCCTAACAACCTTCATAATTCTAAGTAAAAGACCTAAGATGACATGCATTTTTGCATGTCGTCATACCCCCAAACTTAAAATCATGCTTGTCCTGAAGCATGCGTTATACTCAAGAAATTCTAACTCACCTTTATGCTTTCCTTTGCGATGACCAGCTACTCAGAATATAATTTACACACACCTTTGACCATCACTGCAATGTTCTCCTCCACTTTGGCTGCTTCTTCAAAAAGATCGTTTCTACATTTAAATCCGGCAAGCCCTTGCTCAAAAACTTTTATTCACTCACCGCAATTTTGTGTTTAGCTTTTTAAGATTGCGTTCATTCAAAATATTTCAAAACTTTTCATTGGTTTATTCAAATGCGGCGTTGAACCTGGTTACGCCCTTCGTTTTGGCTTACCCCCATGTGTGTCATGTGGGCATCCAACTTCAGTTGCATTCCATATTCAACTTCAACTCTTGTCTCTTTTGATTTGGCTTACGCCGGACAGAGGAGTTGAGCTAATGCATTGATCCTAGCGACTTACCTTTGTTTTGGCTTGCCCCTACGTGTGTCATGCGGACATCCAACTATGAGCAAGTGCCTTTCATAACTTAACTCTTATCAACATGGGTTTCCCCATTATGTTGACAGTGGAATTATTATTCACAAAAGCTCACTTCAACTTTTTTTTTTTGTATATAATATATGATCGCAATATAATGAACGCAATTCCCCGAGACCGCTGCCACCCCCAAACTTAGGGGTTGGCAGCGTTCTCACTGCAAAGCTAAAAACAAAATTACAAGAATGCGTTAATAAATGTTTGAACAAAGGTTTGCACAAGATAAAACTCAAGACTTCCAAAATTTGAAGAAGCTAATAAAAATGAAGAATGCCTTGCATTGATTAGTTAGGAAATGCGGTGAACTATATGTACCATCATAGAAACATCGCAAAACAATGCAATCGGGAAAAAGAGAATTTAAAAAGGATAAGGCATACAAGATAACAAGAAAAGATCTTAGGCGGAACAACGCATGCGTTCATGCATTCGAATCCACGCGATTGAAGCCATGCGTTGAAGGGTGAGAGGAATTCTTCCGTTGAACTACGAACTGAGGAGACTTATTGTTGTACCTACAAGAGCAAACATACCACAACCAAGGAAGCAGCCATATATCAAAAATAACAATAAAAATAAAATAAATAACCTATACTAAGAAAGCAATGTAAAGATAGAGTAGAAGACGTCCCTGAAAAAATAAGAGTGTTGTCACCGCAAGGAGTCTTTCATGCAGGACATGGCTCTCAATTGTTTGGTTCAAGTTGCCCTGACCATTGGAACTTCCGGCAATTGTTAGGCGCATGCGGCCGTCATGAGCTTAGAACTGCCTTCAGCTCTTTTGCTACTGATTTTCCTACCTTGGGGTCAATACTGACTTTTAGCGCATCGCCTACACTTCAATAATGTTTGCAACCTGGTCACACAAGCTGCAATACACCCAAGATAAAAAGTTTGCTCGCAGAGATACAAAACTTAACAAACATTTAGTTCCCAAGTCCCCGGCAACGGCGCCAAAAACTTGGTGGCACGTGATTGGAACTCAATTTTACTCGACAACCAACTTCCCTTGGACGTGTTATGTGATGCATGTTTCTAAGATATATGTTGATAGTCATGTGTCGATAGTCATGCGTCCTGCCACAAGTTTTCTTTCGTTCACGCCAAGTATAACATGAACGCAAGTTTCTTGGGTAATCCGAGGTCGAACACAGGGACTTGTAATAATATGTTTGCGGTGATGTGCATGCGGCGGTTTGAATAAAATAATGGAGGGGATACTGCTACGTTAATTCTACTCCTACTTCTATCTAATAGATAATGCAATGAGAATATGCCTGAAAGGTAGAGATACGACAAACCTTGACATGAAATAAATTTATGGAAAATAGATAAAATGTTGAGATGTTTTCATTGCAACCCTTAAGAGTGACGACAAGGGCAACCCTAGTCAACGCAAACTAATGCGATCATGCAACACTCATATAATAATAAACCACCTCTCGGTGCGAATGCTACGGCTTCTAATGCTAGAACGCATGCGATGTATGAGCAGAGGTGTCTATAGGGCCTACACATAAGGCTCTAATTCTTGTTTATGCGATGATACAAAAACAAGGCGACCACATATCATCATTCCTATTCCTAGGGTGCATGCGATGTAGTGTTGACAAACAGAGCTTATCTCTAAGTCCCTATCTTTTACTTATGCCGATCTAATCTCACATAGACAGGCATTGCAACAGCTTCACACTCAGCAAATAAGGTTACTCATATACTCCCGCAATGCATACCTCTTGGTAGGTTTCTACATGCTTCATATCCCTAATCCACATGACTAAGTATGCAATACCCAAGCAATCTCACTAAGTGTTGCAATGAAACTAAAGATGCTAAGCAAAGAAGATGGAGATGGAATCCAAGGAATAGAGAAATGCATTGAAAAACACATTGTATTAATTTCTTAATTCAAAATGTCCTACAATACAATATAGGAAAAGAAAGGAAAAAGAAATGACTGGCTGGAAGCAAAGATTTGCTTCTAACGGATGTGCGTCAAGGGTACTAGTGGTGCCATGGATGAGCAGAGGAGCTGACTCTCTCGAGATCTAACTCCGGTCGAAGGCTCTGGTCGTCACACGAAGTGGATGAAGGAGGTGAAGAACTCTTAGGCATCTTCTCACGCATTTTGTCTAGATCGTGGGGAAAATCCCCGGTTGAGGGATAATCCCCAGATTCAAGGATCCTCCCCAGATGATCGAATTTCAGCTCTTCGATCTCTATTTATAGAGCTTAGATCGCCAACAACATTAATTGGACTGTTCTGAGTCTGACGTTAAACGCGTTAGTCCTTTTCTGAACCTCTGCCACTAACGATGTGGTAGGTGAAATGTCAACATCAACTTTGGATTTTCTCGAGGTAGATGCATTGATGCGCTCATTCCACCTACCTTGCATTGATCCCATTAGAATACGTTACCGCGTAGCCGCAATCACTCAATGGTCGCATTCGCTTAACACCGTAACTCTACATGATGACCGCAATCGTTTGAAGAGTGCAACTCCCATGCGATGGATGAATACGGTTGATTACTGCAACATCCATGCGTTGATCGATGTGTTTGCCTTGCGATGGAGTGTTTCTCCGCATGCGGTCGTCTATGCGATGGTTCGATTTTTGCATTTGCGTTCATTTCCTATATTGGCTACAAAAATAAAACATTAAACGCATAATTAACGCAAAGTAATGGGTTAGCTGAGATTTGATATGCTGCTCGATGCAAACTCATATTCTTGTGAATTCTTATCATGATCGACGCATATTCTGCCTAACAACCTTCATAATTCTAAGTAAAAGGCCTAAGATGATATACATTTCTGCATGTCATCATGAGCATATTTCAACATTAATTGATATATGCTTCATCCTTCAAGGCCATAGGTTCAAACCTCCGTATCTACATGTTGTACCCTAAGAAAATACTAAATCTTTGGGCATAGTTTCAATCTCAAAAGCTACTATCCCACAATATAACAATGAAATGCTCCCTTCACAAGAGACATAAGGAAGTCACCATGTAATTTTTTTTTTCTTTTGAAAATTAAAACCTCTCATATTGAGATTATACTAATTGATATATCCTCATGTTGGCTAAATTTCAAATGTGTATTCTTAAACTTTGGTAAGTACATAAAAATTTTGATCAGAGAATATTTTAATGAAACCATTCACAGACAAGACACGTAATATACTAAATTCGAGAAAGAAAATGAACACTTACAACAGTTCCAGTATTTCATGTAACGTCTCGTCTTATAAAATTCAATTTGATGCTTCCATTTACAAACATGACAAACTCACTTGCCAAAAGAATGACGTTTTCCACTTGCAAAACCAGAATAAAAACAATGTTTTCCACCCGCAAAACGAGGAATTAGAAACCGACTATTTGGTAGTATTATTTGACCTACATTTTATGGTAGGTATAAAACTCAGTTCCAAATAAAATGAAAAAGAAATAAAAGAAAATGGAAATTTTGTTAATTTTTCTCAATCAATGTTGTATTCTTTTTCATTTTGGTTTATTTAAAATTTAATCCAAAAATGGTAATTTGCCAAAAAAAAAAGAAAAAGAAAAAGAAAACAGAGGGTAATTTGGTAATTTCCCAAGGCCGACAATTGAAAAAAAACTTTAACTTCAATGGCTAAAAATCTTTTAAAAAAAATAAACGAAGATTTAACAAAAAAATTTAGGGTTGAAATAACAACATTAAATAAATTAATGGATTCTCAAGCCTACCTGTTGAATTTTCATGATCAAATAAATCATCTAATTAAAATCTAACAAAAAAAAAATGTTAATTTCAATGGCTTGGAATTTAAAAAGATTAATTAAAAGAATTCATATAAATTAATATTAATAAGTAGAAACTTGTTACAAATACGTTGGTAATATTTAATTTTATTAAAAAGTAATATAAAATTATGAGATTATAGAGATGGAGAACCAATAGATGATTGTACTTTTAAAATTAAAATTAAAATTACATGAATTTTTAAACTCTCTATTTTTATCAATTTCTCCATTCATTCTTCACTGTTCCCTAATTTTCTCAAATCTCTCTCTATATTTCAAAATCCCCTTATTTTCTCTTTATTTATTTTTTTTATCGAATCCAGTGATTTTTCCATCATCTCAACCAACTTTCTTTTTCTCTTTACAATATGAATATCTATAAAGTCTCTGCTTAATAATATACCAAAAACTACAAATGAATTGAACAAACATATTTCACAAAAACTCACAACCTAAATAAAAATTTCACAAAATTTTATATCAAAATAACAAAATATCCTTTAAATTTCCTTTAAATCCAAAATCTAAGAACTAAATGATTTACATACTTTTTATGTGTAGAAATGAAAGAAAAAAAATTGTATCTTTTTAAGCATTAGAGCGAGAACTTCGGGGGTTGCATAAATATTAATAAGGAGTAACCTATCTTTGCAATCAAGATACAAAATAGAAATCTAAAAATTATTATTATGGACGAATAAATAGAAAAGACATGGTATAAAAGGGAAAAGGCGATAGATTCTCTAATATGACCACTTATAAATATATCAAAGATTTAAACAAAATATAAAAGTTTAACTTAAAAGAATCTTATTAAATATCTACATTTTAATAATTAAAAAAAAAAAGTCAAATCAATTCCCAACCTAATTTTCATAACGTGGTTACAAATTTCAAATGATTTGTTCATCGTGTACTGTTTCCAAAAAAGTATCAAATCCACGAAAATCCTCAATTCACACAAAATTTAAAACCTGTGGAAATTTGCAGCGTAATGATAGAGTAAGAAAATTTGAATAAATCATGGTAATAGATTAATGGTACGTGAATTCAATGGTCATTCATCCATGCCCATCATTAAAATTTTCAAAATTATGAAACTAATTGAGACGATCATCAACCTTTTAGAAATCTCGAACATTATTCTCGAGATCTTACAACTTTTAACGAAAAAATCACCGTGTAACAAATTAATTTTATGAAAGGTTCTTATTTGTAAAAGTTTTCCGTTGTTATATAAAGAATTAGTTTTAGTTAAAAGGTTTTACAATGAAGAGGATATGAGGCTTATAAAAGAACAGTTATTTGAAGAGCAAAAAGTGATGATTTAAAAAAATATACGTGAAGAGCAATAAAGGAAATTAAGGACAAAAGGACAAAGAAATTTTTTTTGAAAAGAAGTAAGGGAAAGTGGGGAGTCAAAGATTCTTCCCATTTGACCCATTTTAATATAGTATAGATGTGAGTAATCACATATTTTGAGGAAAAACATATCCTTCAATTAAGTTGTATCTTTTTTTCTCTCTTTAAAAGCAGACGCTCTCATGAAGTCTACTAACAATAAAAATTAATTGATTTTTATATATAAGTTGGAATAACTATCTCAATTGATATGGGGTCTTTTGGGGTTAAACCTAAAAGCAAGGCCATGAGGGCTTATGTCCAAAGTAGATATAAGATCATATTATTATGAAGATATTTTGAGAGTTGTTATCTCTAATAAGTAGTATCATAGTCGTCCCCTAGCTTAGCCACGTTGATATAAATGCTTGGTGTTGAACAAAGATGTAGTGAAGCCTCAAAAGTAGTCACATGGTGTGATCCATGGTTGAACTCTATCGGATAGACGTCATGTTCTGGCTAAAAAGGAGTTATCCTAGATAAGAGTTAGATGGATAAATGGCTGCTTGAGGCTCAATTGGTCCTTTGTTCGAGGGGGAGGACTGTTGTGAATGCGACCAAAGTCCCACACGAATTAGAAAAGGAGATGATCATGGGTACATCGGTGTACATATATACAATTTCAATTGATTGGAATTAGAAAATGAAAATTGATTTTCATTGATTTAATAGAATTTCTTAAAGGAAATAAAGCCTTATTTGCATTTGTATAATATATCAAATGGATGTAAATAAGTCATTTCTCAATGATGACCTGAAAGAAAATATATCTATGACTCAATTAGAGGGCTTTATTAAGGAAGCTTTGAGTGAGATCATTAACTGTATACTAGTAAATATCTATTGATACATGTGTTTACTCAAAATTGTTTGAGTTGTATATGTTAATATCCATTAATAAATGTGTTTACTCAAAATTGTTTGAGTTGTATATGTTTGTATGATTATATGTTTATAAGTTGATAATATGCTTATCTTTAGAACAAACATAGATGCAATCAATAATACCAAGTTGTTATCATTGTCATTTTTTGAAATGATAGATTTAGGAGAAATTGATTTAATACTTGGTATTAAGATTAGAAAAATTGAGAATGGATTTTATTTGGGTCAATCACACTACATTGAATAACTATTAAAGAGATTTGATAGTTATGATGATGCTCCTATAAGAACACCTTATGATGCTAGTATGAGCCTTAAGAAAAATAAGGGAGATAATATTTCTCAATCTGAATATATAAAAATTATAGGAAGTTTTAAGTCTTTTATGAACTATATTAGACCTATTATTGCATATGTTGAGAGAAGTCTGGGTAGATTTACAAATAATCTTGATAAATATCATTTGATTGTTCTTTATCGTTTATTAAGGTATCTTAATTATACAGTAGATTATTGTTTGCATTTTAATAATTTGTCATATTAGAAGGGCACTATATGCAAACTGGGTAACTTAGAATGACAAAGTAAGCTTTGTGGATCTGTTCTTATTGGGTAGAAAAGCTATTTCATGGAAGTCTGCAAAACAGACTTATATAGCAAGGTCCACCATGGAGTCTGAATTTATTGCTTTAGAATTAGCAGAACAAGAGGTTGAATGACTTAGAAGCCTTTTGGGAGATGCACCATTATAGGAGGCATCAGTATGAGTGGCTTAGAAGTCTATTAGGAGATGCATCATTGTGGAGGACACCAGTATGAGTGGCTTAGAAGTCTAATGGGAGATGCACTATTGTAGAGGGCATGGGTATGAGTGGCTTAGAAGTCTACTAGAGATGTACTATTGTGGGTGGCATTAGTACTAGTCTCTTTGCAATATGATTAACAAGTTGCCATAGAAATTGTGTATGATGGCAAGAGGAGGCATATACACCTCAGGTATGAAACTGTGAAACAATTACTAAAAGGAGGATTACATCGTAAGGTTTGAGAGGAATTTTGTAGATCCTCTCACTAAAGGCCTAACAAGGAAAGTGATTCTAGAATTTTCAACATAAGTATGAAACTCGAAACATTATAATAGTCCATAGCCTTTTATCTGGGTGGTCTATTGCGATAGACTTGATGGTCCATAGTCCTTTATCTAGGTCGTCTATTGTGATAGACTTGATGGTCTGTAGCCCTTCATTTGGGTGGTCCTAGTACAGACTTGATGGACAGAACTAAAACCTTTAAAAATTTCATAGCCCTTCTTTTGGGTGGTCCTGGTATAGATTTAATGGATAATAGTAAAATCTTCATAGCTTAGCTTTTGAGTGGTTTATCTTTGAAAAACTTGATGAAGTTGATCCTGGTATGGACTAGATGTGAAGTCTTTATAGCTTAGTTTTGAATGGTCTATTGCGATAGACTTGATGAAGCATTAATGTGATTGTGAAGATGTGGTCACCTTCTATGGAAAAGTTTAAAGGTCTTTTCCCAGAGCTTTCACGTTGACCTGAGGTTCTATGTGCATGACCTTAAATAGCACGCTTTTATCGTAGAATCGATGGAAAGTTAAGGAGTAAAATGTGTTGTAGGGTCTTAACCATAGTTATTGAAAGTTCAAGAGTAACTCAATCTCTCTAATCATCTTGTTGCCCTACTTCACTATGCATCAATTCAAATCAAAAGATATTGATGTTTAAGTTTATTCTCTTATATTTGCTCAAATAAATTATGTATTGTTTTTAATTGTTAGTCATTCGTGAGGGATTATTGGGAATGACTAGTCAATTGGTCATTTGCTGGAATGACTTTTAATAAAATAACCAAAAATTTCTAATGTATTCTCATATTTAATTTAAATTTGAAAATGGTTTTCTGTATTTAATTAAGATATGAAACATTTTTGTATTTAATTCAGATCTTAAATACGTTTTTTTACATTTAATTTAGAAAAATATTTTTATTGGATTCTTATAAAAGGAAAAATAGTTGTCTTAGCCCTCAAGAGTGAAATTTGAGTTTGACATTATATTTCTGTCTCTTAAAATGATTTATTATGAGAAAATTTTTCACTCGATTCTAATCCTTCTTTGACGAGTGCACGTCTGAGAAGGGTATTGTGTTAACCTTGGGGAACAATTGACTTTTGGCGACTTAGCATCAAGGACGTGCCAATTTTGCTTTCAAGATAGTGGATCTTCCACAACACAACAATGATTGAGATCTGGAATTGACAACGTCTAACACCTATGGCCAAGAAGGATAAAACATATATCAATTAATGTTGAAATATGTTCACTTTGGGGCTTAAAATTTAGAATTTCATTTCAATATGTTTTTTTTATACGAAAAATAGAAATATTAAGAATTTGAACCTTCAACTTTAAAAAAAGAAGTATATTCTAACTAAACATTGAGTTGCTTGCTCATTAATATGATTTATTATTTTAAACTTATTGAGTTATATTTATATAGAATTATCGTTGAGTTATATTCACTCTGATTTATTCTTACTTAAATGTTTTTATTTTCTTTTCTTGTCCAATAACATACTAGTTTAAGTTATACAATCTTTAATAAATTATTATCGAAAAAAAAAATGCATATACATGTTAATTCATTTAAAATTATTGTGAAAACGTCATTTTTTGGCTAGTGAGTTTGTCTTGTTCTTAAGTGGAAGCATGAAATTGAATTCTAAAGACACTAAATTTGAGTAAAAAAATCAACGGTTATAACAGGTTCAGTATTTCATTTAATGTCTCGTCTTACAGAATTCAATTTGACGTTTCCATTTACGAACAGGACAAACTCACTTGCCAAAAAACGATGTTTTCACTATAATTTCAAATGAATTAACATGTATATGCATTTTTCTTTTTCGATAAAAATTTATTAAAGATTGTATAACTTAAATTAATATGCTATTGGACAAGAAAAGGAAATAAAAGCATTTATATAAAAATAAATCAAAGTGAACATAATTCAACGATAATTCTGTAAGAACATAAGTCAACGAGTTTTGTAAGAATAAATCATATTAAAGAGTGAGCAACTCATGTTTAGTTAGAATATACTTTTTTTTTAAAAAAAAGTTGAAAGTTCAAATCTCAATATTGAAATGAAATTCTGAATTTTAAGGCCCAAAGTGAACATATTTCAACATTAATTGATATATGCTTCATCCTTCGAGGCCATAAGTTCAAATCTCTGTGTCTATTTGTTGTATCCTAAGGAAACCGTAAATCTTTGGGAATAGTTTCAATATCAAAAACTACTATCACACTATATAATAATGAAATGTTCCCCTTCACAAGAGATGTAAAGAAGTCATCATATACATTTTTTTTTTTTTTTAAATTCAAACCTCTCACATTCGAACCGAGATTATAATGTCTTAGCTAGTTGATATATCCGCAAGTTGACCCAAATTTCATATTTATATTCTCAAACTTTTGTAAGCACATACGAATTGTGATTAGACAATGTTTAAATAAAATCATTCACAGGAAAGACATGCAATATACTAAATTTGAGAAAGAAAACAAATGGTTACAACAGTTTTAGTAACACGTGTAATGTCTCGTCTTACAAAATTCAATTTGATGTTTCCATTTACAAACAAGACAAACTCACTTGCTAAAACAAAACGACGTTTTCACTATAATTTCAAATGAATTAACATGTATATAATTTTTCCTTTTCGATAAGAACTTATTAAAGATTGCATAACTTAAACTAATATGTTATTGGACAAGAGAAAAAAAATAAAAACATTTCTAAATGAATAAATGAGAGTGAACATAGTTGAACGATAAACATAACTTAGCAGTAGTTTTGTAAGAAAGTCATATTAATGAGTGAGAATTCACCTTTAATTAGAATAGACTTCTTTCTTTAAAGTTGAAGGCTCAAATCTTCATATTTCTAACATATTGAAATGAAATTCTAATTTTTAAAGCCAAAAGTGAGCATATTTCAACACTAATTGATATATGCTTCATCCTTCAAGGCCATAGATTCAAATCTCCGTATCTACTTGTTGTATCCTAAGGAAACCCTAAATCTTTGGGCATAGTTTCAATCTCAAAAGTTACTATCTCACAATATAACAATGAAATGTTCCCTTCACAAGAGATATAAGGAAGTCACCATGTACTTTTTTTTCTTTTGAAAATTCAAACCTCTCATATTGAGATTATACTAATTGATATATCCTCATGTTGGCCTAAATTTCAAATGTATATTCTCATTGGTAAGCCGATACAAATTTTGATTAGACAATGTTTTAATGAAACCATTCACAGACAAAACACATAATACTCTAAATTCAAGGAAGAAATGAACAATTACAATAGTTCCAATATTTCATGTAATGTTTCGTCTTACAGAATTCAATTAGATGCTTCCATTTACGAACACGACAAACTCGCTTGCCAAAAACACGACGTTTTCACTATAAGTTCAAATGAATTAACATGTAGATGCATTTTCCTTTCCGATAATAATTTATTAAAGGTTGTATAACTTAAACTAATATGTTAATGGACAAGAAAAGAAAATAAAAACATTTATATGAGAATAAATCAAAGCGAACATAATTCAACGATAAACAAACTCCGCCATAGTTTTGTAAGAATAAACCATATTAGTGAGTGAACAACTCACCTTTAGTTAGAATATACTTCTTTCTTTAAAGTTGAACGTTCAAATCTTTATATTTCTACTTTTTTTTTTAAAAAAAAAACGTATTGAAATGAAATTCTAAATTTTAAGGCCAAAAGTGAGCATATTTCAACATTACTTAATATATGCTTCATCCTTCGATGTCATAAGTTCAAATCTCTGTATCTACTTGTTGTACTAAGAAAACCCTAATTATTTTGGGATAGTTTCAATCTCAGAAGCTACTATCACACTATATGACAATGAAATGCTCCCTTTCACAAGAGATATAAGAAAGTCACCATGTACATTTTTTTTTTAATAAAAAATTCAAACCTCTCACATTTGGATCGAGATTATAATGTCTTAGTTAGTTGATATATTCTCAAGTTTACTCAAATTTCAAATTTATATTGTCAAACTTTGGTAAACACATACAAATTGTGATTAGACAATGTCTAAATGAAATCATTGACAGACAAAACACGCAATACACAAAATTTGAGAAAGAAAATGAACGGTTACAACAGTTTCAGTATTTCATATAACGTCTCGTCTTACAGAATTCAATTTGATGCTTCCAGTTACAAACATGACAAACTCACTTGCAACAGAACGACGTTTTCCACCCACAAAACGATGAAAGAAGAACGATGTTTTTCACCCACAACATGAGGAATTAGAAACCGACTATTTGGTAGTATTATTTGACCTACATTTTATGTTAAGTATAAAATTCAGTTCCAAATAAAATTAAAAAAAGAAAAAAAGAAAATGGAAATTTTGTTAATTTTTCTCAATCAATGTTGTATTCTTCTTCATTTTGGTTTGTTTTGAATTTAATCCCAAAAATGGTAATTTTCCAAAAGAAAACATAGGGTATTTTGGTAATTTCCCCAGGCCGACTATTGAAAAAAATCTTTAAAAAAAATTAATGAAAGATTTAACAAAAAAAAAAATTAGGGTTGAAATAACAACAATAAATTAATTAATCAATTCTCAAGCATACCCATTGAATTTTCATGATCAAATAAATCTTCATCTAATTAAAATCTAACAAAAAAAAAAAAAAAAAAAACTTAGATTTCAATGGCTTGGAATATAAAAAAAGGTTAATTAAGAGAATTGATATAAATTAATGGGGCCTTTTTAAATATAAAAAAAAAATATATTTAAAAATATTTACACTTTATAGCAAAAAAACTTCAAAAGTACAAAGTACTTTTAGAATTGTTTGCTATGCAGTATAAATATTTTTGGGATATTTTTATTTATAAAAATTTCCCTAAATTTAATATTAATAAGTAGAAACTTGTTGAAGATAGTTAGTAATATTTAATTTTGTTAATAAATAATCTAAAATTATGAGATTATGGAGATTATAGATGATTGTACTTTTAAAATTAAGAATAAAATCACATGAATTTTTAAACACTCTATTTTTATCAATTTCTCTATTCATTCTTCACTATTCCCTAATTTTCTCAAATCTATCTTTATATTTCCAACTCCCCTTATTTCCTCTTGAGTTTTTTTTATCCATTCTAGTGATTTTTCCATTATCTCAACCAACTTTCTTTTTCTCTTTACAATATGATTGAATATCAATTGAAAATAGAGTTATCTCAAATTACAATTAAAAAAAGCAATAAAACATATCAATAACCATAAAGTCTTTGCTTAATAATATACCAAAAACTACAAATGAAAATGAACAAACATATTTCACAAAAACTCACAACCTAAATAAAAATTTCACAAAATTGTATATCAAAATGTCAAAATATCATTTAAATTACCTTTAAAATCCAAAATCTAATAACTGAATGATTTACATACTTTTTATGTGTAGAAATGAATTTTTTTTTTTTTTTTTTTATCATTTTAGAGCGGGACCTTCGGGTGCTACATAAATATTAATGAGGAGAAACATCTTTGCAACAAAGATACAAAATAGAAATCTGTAAATTATAAAAAGAAAAGTCATAGTATAAAAGGGAAAAAACGATAGATTCTCTGACATGACTACTTATAAATATATCAAAGATTTAAACAAAATATAAAAGTTTAATTTAAAAAATGTCATATAAAAAATCTACATTTTAATAATAAAAAAAAAGTCAAATCAAGTCCCAACCTAATTTTCATAACATGGTTACAAATTTCAAATGATTTGTCGTCGTGTACTTATGCCAAAAAGGTATTAAATCCACAAAAATCCTCAATTCACACAAAATTTAAGACTTGTGGAAATTTGTGCCGTAATGATAGTGTAAGAAAATTTGAATAAATCATGGTAATGGATTAATTGTACATGAATTCAATGGTCATTCATCCATGCCCATCATTAAATTTTCAAAATTACGAAACTATTTGAAATGATTACTAACCTTTTAGAAATCTCGAATATCATTCTTGAGATCTTACAACTTTTAATGAAAAAATCACCATGTAACAAATTAATTTTAAAAGGTTCTTATTCGAAAAAGGTTTCCGTCGTGTTATATAAAGAATTAGTTATAGTTAAAAGGTTTTACAATGAAGAGGATATTTGAAGAGCAAAAAGTAAGGGTTTAAAAAAAATATACAAGAGCAATAAAGGAAATTAAGGGCAAAAGGACGAGAATTTTTTTTGAAAAGAAGTAAGGGCAAAATGGGGAGTCAAAGATTCTCTCCATTTGACCCATTTTAATATAGTATAGATGTGAGTAGTTACATATTTTGAGGAAAAATATATCCTTCAATTAAGTTACATCTTTTTTTTTTCTCTTTAAAAACAGACGGTCTCATGAAGAGTTGTGATTTTTTTTTTTGTTTTTTTTAACTGTCAACAATAATTTTATTCATGTTTTCCAACTAATTTTAATTTTGAGATTCTTCAGATATTCAACAAGAGAAAATTTTATTATATAATAAAAGATTTATTATCCCTTAACAGAAGCCAAAAAATTCATAGGTATACCAAGATATCTCAATTATTTTGACATATCAATCGCATCCTAAATTTGTTAGTATAATAATATATATAATTTAGCATTTCATAATTTCCAAGAATTGCAAGGTCCACTAACACATCCAAACATGTGTTGGCCAAAATAAAATTTGAAGATAAAACAAATAAAGAAAACAAAAAATATATAATTTGACATCTCGTACATGATTCTAAATTAACCTTAAGCAAGATATATGTACTTTTAGACGTTCATTTTTTCTTTTCACTTTGAATTAAAACATTTAAATTTCACCTACATCACACTTGCCTTTATACTAGTTTTAATAAGATTTTATGTGAACAATGAAGTCTACTAATAATACAATTTAATTGATTTTTATATACTAATTAAAAAGGAATATATTAATTATCTACCATAGAAGACTGATCTTAGAAAATCATACGTCTAGCTATTTTTTTTTTAACAAAGTAGTTATTACGGTTAATCCTATATTGTTATCAAGGATGATTGTCTTCGTGTAATGGAAAAAAATTACCCTAAAAACTTGGTAAGGTAATCTTTTTTTATCCAAGTTTTAACTTCATCAACTTAACCTTAAATTATGATATGGGAGATTTTCAAAAATAAAAAAGTAAGAAAAAATATTTACATAAATAACAAAATTTAATTATAGTTGTGATAGACATTGTCTATCAATATCTATCACAGTAGATGCTGATAGAAGTATATCAATGTCTATTAATGATAGAAACTGATACAAGTCTATGACCGATAGACGCTGATAGACGTGTATCAATGTCTATATTAGTGATAGAAACTAATAAAAGTCTGTCTTTGATAGAAGCTGCTGATAGAAGTGTATCAATGTCTATATCAGTGATAAAAAGTAATAAAAGTCTATAATTTATAGAGGCTGATAGAAGTCTATCGGTGTCTAACAGTTAATGGAAACTGAAAGAAATCTACCATTGATACTATTAGTGATAGAAAGTAATACAAGTCTTCATTGATAGAGATTTATAGAAGTCTATCAGTGTTTATCAGTATTTTTTTTTACTATTTATGTAAATAGCTTGCTATTCTTCTTATATGTGAAAACTTCTCATATGATAAATTGTGGCAATTGTTAGCTTCTTTTTCAAGTTTCACTCTATTTTGTTGATGAAATAAAATAAAATAAAAATATCCCAAGTTAAACAAAATCAAGCTCGTCACATATCGGTGCACAAAATGGAGCCTTTAAAAAATCAAGGTAATAGATTTTAGCATCGAATAAAATTTTCTAAACCGAGCAAGTATCAAAAGAAAGAAAGAAAATGTGGTACTCTATTCATTAAGCTTTTCAAATAAAAAGACAAACAAACTCAAGTTTAATTAATTATTAAACATGTGTTTGCGGGTTATTTCATCTTGAATGGATGAAAAGTAATTAGTTTATGGGGAAATTATTAAACTAAATTCGTAAGCATGGTTCATATATATAAATAATTCATAATTTTCGAAATCCAAATCAAACGTGAAGCCCAACGAATAAAAAAAATTAAAAAATCAATAATTAATTGGAGAAATTGAATGATTATAACAGAGCTTAAAAAAAAAAAAAGAAAAAGAAAAAGAAAAGCAAAAAAAAGGAGTGATGGCTTGAAAAAGAAACCATTAGCTCGTCTGAACACAATAGACTTGAACTACTGAGAAATTTCAATACAATTTTCCAGAAATTATCTCTTCATTTGACATGAAAGAGACTAATATTTCACGAATGGATAGTGAGGACGTAAACCCTAACTCGAGATCATCCAAAGTCTCAATCACTCAATCTGGAGGTCTCGAAGAATTCAATAATGGATCGGAGAAGCCCCTCTGCCGCAAACAAAAACAAGAAGAAAAGAGGATCTTCTGATGAAGGCCAAGAAGTTCAAGATGAATCCAAAAGGAGATGCCCAGTACCGACTAGGTGGATTTGCTTTCTATTTTTGTTTATATTTGTTATTTATTTTTCAAGTAAAATTAAGCTTTGATCTGCTAGTAATGTGAGTTTTTTTTTTCACCTCTAATAAATTTGACTTTATTTTTTCAGATCTGGGCCTATCGTCGCTCAAATGTGGAAAGAACATGGCCATCAATTTCTTCAACAGGTAGACAATAGCGTGAACAGTTTTGCTCTCCTCTCTCGTGGTGTGATAAAATTAGAGATATTAACAGATTTTGTAACAAAAATAATCCATTGTTTTTTCAGGTATTCAAGGAAATGGAGAAGAATTGGCCTCACTCTCATTCACCATCGCCCTGGTCGATAATTTAGATTTATGATACAATTGCTTCAATTTGTGATAATTTATAGATATATGAAGTTTTAGGTGGATGAATTGTATAGGTACGAGAATAGTATGTATAGAGACAAAAAAAAAAAAAAATTATTTTAAATGACAAAATTACTGAAAAATGTTTTCAAATTTAGAAAAATGTCGATAAATGATAGACATCGATAGTAGTCTATTAGTGTCTAGTTTATCACTATCACTACTGCAAAAACATTTTACTATATTTGTATATATTTTTGTTCATAGCCCTCTACATCTATTTATTAATTTGTGTATTTATGAATAAATAGATCTATGCATGGAATAGTATGTATAGATCTATTTATTAAGTAAAAAGCTTGAGATAACGACGGGCTTGAATCGTAGCTTTTGATTGGACTTTAGCTCCTCATGTTATTATGCGTCATATATTTATCGGTTTTTATCACATAACATATTGTGTTGTTCTTGTGTGTTTCTCACATACATTTGACAAATAGCTTCACTTCTTTGTCCAATTCAAGAAAAAAAAAATATAAATAGCAAATAACATGACAGCGGAAAAGAAGTAACGACTTTGATCAATTTAAATCATGTTTGTAAATTTTGTTTAGTGAGTCTATATGTACTATTGTTTTTAATTGGTAAGCGTCTAGGTTAATTTGTAAGCATCAATATTTTGTGTGTCGCGATTTTGAACATTATCATTTTAAAATCAAAATATGATGGGAATGCTACAATATGTCAACTTAGTTATGATGTTCCAGTGTATCTATTAATCCCAACTCCTCTTGTATCTCGTTGAAAAAAGAATAATAATAATAATAAATTGAGTCCTTGATTTGTTTCCATGCCATTTATTTTGTTTATCGATTGTATTTTTTCAGTTCTGGACTTGCCACTCTAATTGAGTTTGCAATTGGAGAAGTAGTTAATCGTTTTCTCAATGAAATGTGGCCTAACTTTGAGAGTGAATTTCGGAAACAGGTGTGGAACTATTTTAGTTTTATTATATTCTCAAAACGTACGTTTGTGCAAAAATTATAACATCCAATCCATTTTGCTTTTTAGGTATCTATCAATATAGAGAAGAAGATGCTCCTTAACATTCACTCTTTTTCGCCATCGCCAAGGTCAGCAATTCAATTTATTTTCTTTAAAGTTATATTATGTTATAAAGTAACTAACTTAGGGATCATTTGATAACGTTCTCGTTTTTTATCTTCTATTTCTGTTTTTATTTTTTAAGAAATATTCTTATTTGATAATCCATCTCGTTACTTTATTTCTAAAATTTGAGAAATGTTTCTAAAATTTGAGTCAAAATTTTAAAATTATTGAAAGTAGTTTATCCTGTTTCTATTTCCATATTATATTAAACCATTTTCCCTGTATCTTTATATGATCTTTGCTAGGTTTGGTTATCAGGTGCTGATGATCTACTCCTACATGATTGGTTTGGGTTAGAACCCACGTTAGTTAGTCACCATTATTTCCATTCTTATAATTTCCTTTTTCTTTTATTTTTGACCTTTTCATTTTCTTATTCTTTTATTCTTTATATTTCTTAACTTTGCAATAGGGATATTTATATATTAGTTAAATTTTAAATGTTTAAAACTTATAATATTTAGATTTATAATTTTTTTTTTCAATTTTCAAATTTCAAAGTTGTATATTTAAATATTTTTTTAATTTTGATTTTTTTGTATATGCATATTTATATCTTATTTTAATTTTGAAATTTTTGAATTTTGTAATTCATATATTTATATATTATTCTAATGTTGAATTTTTGAATTTTTGAATTTTGAATATGTTTAGTACATTTAAAACCAATTCACATTTTACAATACATAAATTTCGTTCACTCAAATATTCTTTAAGCTTTATTTTTAGTATTATTTTACAACTACAATATTTATATAATAATATAATTGAACTGAATTTGAATCGGCATCATTTAAGGTGAATAAATCGAGTGAAAAATAAGATTACAGATTAAATTGGAGCAACGTTTGAAAGATAGGAACAATTGTATTATCATTGTTAATTTTGCATCGGGATCTATTTGTATTTCATAATGTAAATCTTTTTATAATTGTTTTTTTGATATTTTAAACCATGTTATATTTATTTATTTATTTAAGAAGCATGTTATATATTGTTTATTTTATATAATTAAATTATATTCAAATTATAAAACAATAAAAATGTGAAAAAAAAATACAAGAAATACGAAACGAGAAATAGTTATCAAATAAGTTTATATTTCTATTTCTTTTTTCTTTTCAAGAAACAATAAACATAAATGATTACCAAACATATTTTAATTTATAGTTCTTAAAGATAAGAAGCGGGAAAAAAGAAACAAGAAACAAGAAACAAGAAACAAGAAATAAGAAACAAGAAATAGAAAACGAGAACGTTATCAAACGAGTATAGATTTCTAGAACACATGCTTGAATTTATAATATTTGTACATACATGAAGTTCTAAGTGCATGAAATTAATTATAGTGGTACATGAATAGTATGTGTAAATGTATTTTATTATGGTGTTTTTGGAATACATTTTCAAGTGTTTAATTTAAAAAATAATTCATTTTAGAAGAAATTGGAGTGTTTAATAACTACTAAAAATAACTTTACAAGTGTATTTTAATCCATGAAAAACACTTAAATAAAAATGAGTTTTTTGAAACGTTTTTTTCTCAAACAGTGATATATACAAAGGGGATCATTTCATTCACTCAAGCCAAGAATAAAGCAATTGAAAAAGAGTTTCTTCTCTTTTAAAATTTATGAGATATGAGATTTTAGAGTAAAAAGTATAATTGTTTTCATTGTTTGATTCCATCTTCATCATATCAAGTGTTAAGCTTCATCTTGTGCATTTTTTCTTTTTGGTTCTTTCTCACACAAAATATATAAAAATAGCAATCAACATGGGAATGGATCTACATCTGGAACAGCGAAATACAAATTACGTTTCTGCAACACAATTGCCAGCACAATATACCACAATGATGAGATAGAATCTACAGATAAGAAGACGTTAAAATTTCAAATTTGTGATGTCTACTCCAACACTATCATCTCAAATGGTCCATTATCGTTTGCTCTGGTTGAGTTCTTCCTCCTCGAACAAGTGTCGGGTAGCAAATCTCGAGCTCTTACTTCAAGAGATAAAACAATGGAGTTGATCTCTTTTAATAATCTCCAACATCGGCTAAAAGATGGAAATGGCTATGTCAATAATCTCATTGTGGCTCCCAATTCATATTGGATATCTAAGACCTTTTTTTTGGGAATTAAAGTTATCGATGAATCGATTTTGATGGAGTTTGGTGTGATTGAAGACGCTGTTTCCGGACCCCTTAAAGTTAAGACTCCACGAATGAAAGGTATAGTTGTTCTATTACTCTTTTTTCACTTTATATACACATAAGGGAATTTTTAAAAATAAAAAAATAAGTAAAACTATTTACCTAAAATAGCAAAATTTTGATCTTTTTTTGCTAGAGATTAATGAGAAAGAAACTCATACAAATCTATCACTATAGATGTTGATAAAAGTATATCAATGTTTTTCTTTTTTTCTTTTTTTTTCTTTTACTATTTCTATAAATAGTTTGCCATTTTTTCCATGTGTAAAAATTTTCTTAATATTTAGTGCATAATAATTTTCCTTTTTTGTAATATATATAAAATTTTAATTAGGGTTGCAAAAATGTGACATCCCAACATGGGACAGTGAAGTTTGGCGACTAGAAGGCGTGGGCAAGGGTGGTATATACCACCAGAGGTTGTCTTCAGAGCTAGGCGTAGAAACTGTGGGTGATTTATTGGAGAAATATCATGAAATGGGTTCTACACGTTTGAAAGAGGTTACCAATTTCTATTGACTATTCTTAGAGCAATATTTGAGTACATCTAAGATTGCACATATCTTTTTACAGCCCACCCAAGTCACACAAGAGAAAAAATGTTGAAAGCGTTGACGAGCCCACTCTAAATTCATTCTAAATCTCACAAACTTTTAAGAGAAGAGAAGAAACTTGTTCTCTTACAAAACTCAAGAATGCACAAGAGAAAACTGTTGTTCTCTTGAAACTCAGTTTCTTTTCAACCTTCAATTTGCTTCTATTGATCATTTTAATTCTTTTCTCTTGCATATAAGTGAGGGAAATGAACTCTTTACATAGTACTCAAGAGACATTTCCTAAAAGACACAAAATAAATGAAGTACATGTGTAAATACCATTCATGTACTTGAACAATTACATGTATCTAGAAATGCATGTATCTTGAAATTAGAAATGTATCTAGGAATCCACAATATATCTAGCTTATTAATTTCTAACATGCCCCTTAAGCTAGACTTCCCTGACTCCGAGCTTGTCTTTCATTTTCAAGAATAAGTTTGTCTTTAATGCTTTTGTGAATATGTCTGCAACTTGATCTTGTGTCTTGCAATACTTGATATATACTTCTCCATCTTTGATTAATTCTCTGATGAAATGATACTTGATCTATATGTGTTTGCTTCTTCCTAGAAAAACTGGATTCTTCGAAAGTGAAATAGATGATTTATTGTCACAGAACATGATGGTCCCTTTCTCTTGAGGACACTTCAATTCATGTAGTACCTTTCTAAGCCAAAGTGCTTGACAACTAGCTACAGACAAAGAAATGTATCCAACTTCCGTTGTTGACAATGCTACAACATCCTGCTTCTTTGATGCCCACGAAACTTCTCCAGAACCAATATTAAATACATACCCAGAAGTATTTTTGAAATCATCAATATTTCCTCCCCAATCACTATCACTATAGCAAACAAGAACGTTATTCACATTCCTTTTATATTGGATTCCATGATCAATAGTTCCAAGAATATATCTAATAACTCTCTTTCCAGCTTCCCAATGACTTCTCTTTGGTAATGCCATAAATCTACTCAATAAACTTACCGAGAACATAATATCAGGTCTAGTTGTAGTTAAATACATTAAACTTCCAACAAGACTTCTATAGATGGTGGCATCAAAAGCTTCATTGTCATCATGCTTGCTTAACTTTAAACCCAATTCCATAGGAGTACTAGCAGGATAAGCATTCTCCATTTTGAACTTTGTCAACAAATCTTTTGTATACTTCTTTTGGAAAATTGCAATCTCATTATCACCTTGTTTAACTTCAATACCAAGAAAGTAATGAAGTAAACCCATATTAGTCATCTCAAATTCTTTCTTCGTGCTCTCTTTGAACTCGTCAATCATCATGTTTGAATTTTCCATAAAGATTAAATCATAACATATAGACAAATCATCTAGAAATTACCATTTTCATCTTCTTTGGTGTAGAAAGTATGTTCATATGGACATCTTCTGAAACCATTCTTCAAGAAAAAAATCATCAATACGTTTGTACCAGGCTCTTGGTGCTTGCTTTAGCCCATACAGTGCTTTCTTCAATCGATACACCTTATTTTCTTCTCCAATTTTGGCATAACCAAGGGGTTGCTCGACATAAATTTTGTCCTCTAAATACCCATTTAGAAATGCTGACTTGACACCCATTTGATGAACTTTCTTGTTATTTTGTACTGCAAGGGCTAACATCAAACGAACAGTCTCCAAGCAAGTTACTGGTGCAAAAACTTCTTCATAATCCATACCAAACTTTTGTTTGTAACCTTTTACTACGAGCCTGGCCTTGTATTTTTGCACTTCTCCATTTTGCTTCAATTTTTTTCTATAGATCCATTTGACTCCAAGAGCTTTTCTATTCTCCGGTAATTTGACTAACTCCCACGTCTCATTTCTTTTGATTGCATCAATCTCTTGATCTATTGCATCTTTCCATTTCTCATCTTGAATTGCTTCTTCAAAGTATATAGGATCAACATCTGCAAATAAAGCAAAATCAACATGTTCATCATCTTGTATTCTTCTTGAAGTATTACAGATCTCTTGAATATTTCTTGTCTTCCTTGGAGTAGTTTTTTCATCACTTGTGGAGTGTGATGAAGAAGGTGAAGTCAGTGGTTGAGTCTCTTCAAGCTCTAAGTCTCAAGCATCTTCTTAGCCATTCATGTCAACAAGTAATGGATTCTAGTCTTTATTTGGTGCATCCCATTGCCAGAATTTTGCTTCATCGAACTTGACATCTCGACTAATAATAACTTTCTTACTTACAGGGTTGTATAATCTATAAGCCTTGAAGTTCTCATTGTACCCAACAAAAATGCATTTTTCTGATTTATCATCTAGTTTACCTATTTTCTCATCTAAAATATGAGAGTAAGCAATACACCAAACACTCTTAGGTGACTAACAGTTGATTTCAATCCGCTCCATGCTTTTTGAGGAGTAATACCTTGCACACTTTTAGTTGAAGCTTGATTTAGGAGATAAACAGCACAAGTTACTATATCTCCCCAAAATTGGTCTGGAAGCTTCTTGGCCTTCAACATACTTCTTGCAAGTTCCATTATTATTCTGTTTTTTCTCTCTGCAACTCCGTTTTGTTGAGGAGTTCTTTGAACAGTCTTCTGATGCTTGATTTCATTTTTCTTCAAGAAATCTTCAAAGACTATATATTCTCCTCCACGATCCGAACGCAATGCTTTCAATTTCAAGTTACTTCTATTTTCCACCGGTGCTTTGAATGTCTTGAAACATTCGAAAGTAGAGCTCTTTTCTTCTAGCAGATTTATCCACGTTTTTCGACTGTAGTTATCAATAAATTTTAGAAAATAATGGTTACCTCTATGTATAGTGGTTCTCAAGGGTCCACATAAGTTTGTATGGAAAAGCTCGAGAGGTTTTGATGCTCTCCAAGAACCTCCAGTCGGAAATGAATTTCGATGATGCTTTCCGAAAACACATGCTTCACAAAGTTGATCTTCCTTTTTAATATTTGGCATTCCTCTCACCATATGTTGTTGACACATGTGAGACAAAGTATAAAAACTCAAGTGCCCGAATCGACAATGTCACAACCATGAAGAGTCATTTATTAAAGTCTCAAAATAAACAGGCTTCTCATAGCATATTTTAATTGGAAACATTTTGTTGTGAGTCATGCGTACCTTCGTTATGAGACCTCAATTCTTGGTCCTAATCTAACATATGTTATCTTTAAAGATAACATCATGTCCTCTTAGGAGTAATTCTTTTTCCTCCCTTTTTTGTCTTGACAAGAATATCTCATTTTCCTTTGACCTCAAGCTTCTTGTTGTCACCAGTCTTCACTACATTTTCATGAGATTCATCTAAAGATATAAAAATATCCTTTCTTCCTGTCAGGTGGTTACTGCAACCACTATCAAGATACCATATTTTCTCAGTGCTTGTTTCTTGGACATTAAATGTGAGGAAGAGAAGACCTTGATCATTATCCTGTTGCTCATGCATTAGAGTGGTTTCTGTTTGCTTAGAATTAGCCTTCTTAGACCAACAGTCTGCTTGAAAATGTCCATAACATCTACAATTGAAACATTGTATGTGAGAAAAATCTCCACGACCACCACTTCTGCCTCTTGCTCTATTTGAACTTCTTCCCCTTCCTCTATTTGAAGAAGATTGATTGTCTCTGCTCTCTGACTCGTTACGACGTTGGATCGTCCATTGCCTCTATTGCCACGCCCAACTCTTCTTCCACCAGATCGCCCTCTAGAGGAGGATTGCATATGAAAAGCTTTTTCTAAAGGATTAGAATCAAACAACTTCAATCTGAGCTCATGAGATTGAAGAGATCCCATTAAGCTATTGATGGAGAGAGTTGACAAATCTTTGGATTCTTCAATTGCTACAACAATATGCTCATATCTTCTAGTCATGATTCTAAGGATCTTTTCAACCACCCTTTGATCTTCGATTGTTTCTCCATTTGATCTCAATTGATTAACAATTAAGAGAACACGGTTGAAAAAATCTTCAATAGTTTCAGCATCTTTCATTCAAATGGTATCAAATCAGCTCAAAGTGTTTGCAATCGGACCAATTTTACCTTTTCTTCTCCTTTATACAAATTCTGCAATGCATCCCATGCTGCTTTAGTAGTAGAGACTCCTGATATTCGTTCAAAAATATTTTCATCAATAACTTGGTAGATGAAAAATAATGTCATCTTATCTTTTTTCTAGTATCTCTCAACTCATCGAGTTGTTGTGGTGAAAGACCATCCTCATTTTCTGGCTCCGAATATCCTCTGTCAACAATATCCCAAAGATCTTGAGATCCATAAAGAACCTTCATTTGTTGCCTCCACCGTCTATAGTTTTTTCCCTCAAACCGAGGAAGTTGAGGCTGCAACATGTTAGATGACATCTTTCAATCCTTTTGCTCTGATACGACTTTGTTGAAAGCGTTGATGAGCCCACTCTAAATTCACTCTAAATCTCACAAACTTTTAAGAGAAGAAACTTGTTCTCTTACAAAACTCAAGAACGCACAAGAGAATAATATTGTTCTATTAAAACTCAATTTCTTTTCAAACTTCAATTTGCTTCTATTGATTTTGATTCTTTTCTCTTGCATACAAATGAAGGAAATGAACTCTTTATATAGTACTCAAGAGACACTTCCTAAAAGGCACAAAATAAATTAAGTACGTGTATACATACCATTCATGTACTTGAACATTTACATGTATCTTTAAATTAGAAATGTATCTAGGAATTTGTTATCCATAATGTATCTAGCTTATTAATTTCTAACAAAAAAAACTCAAAAATTAGAAAAAAGTAAAAAGAAAAATTCATATGAACAACTGTTGTTTGAAAATTTGGTGGATTGTAGAAAGATGGGCGTAACCTTGAACGCACCAAAATATGTATCTTATTTTAAATGATTAGGATTTTATTTATTTTCATATGTATATGCATAGATTATTGGAGGGAGAATGTCCAAGCATACGTTTGAGAAGATTGTTGACAAAGCTAAGAAATGTGTTGGTTATGTTCCCATTGGCTATGATCAAACCTTTGAGGTTTAACTACTATCTCTCACTTTCTTTCTCTCCATTTAAATGAAAGCTGAAATCTAGTACTAATATTACTTGTCAAGAGCCAGACCAATAATCACTTGGTGGGAGCTGAGGTACCGGCTAATTCAAATCAGAATTGGGAAATTCTTCCACAAAATCAAAGCTTTGAGGTTATTGCTTATTGCCTTCTCTGTGTCTCTATTCAAATGGAAGCTGAAACTTTGTGTATTAATATTATATGCCCAAACAGGCCAATGATAATATGATGAAAAGTGAGGTTGAAGCTAATTCCAGTTTGAATGTTCATCAACAAGTTCAAAATTTTGAGGTTATTGCTCTAGCTCTCTGTGTTCAAATTAAAGTTGAAACTTAATACTAATATTATATATCAAAAACAGGCTAGTGATCATGAGGTTTCTAATAAGAATTTGGAAGTTCATCAGCAAAATCAAAGCTTTGAGGTTATTGCTCTCTCTCGATCTATTCGGAAGCTGGAATTTTGTACTAAGTTTTGAGGTTATTGCTCTTTCTTTTTATATACTTAAATGATCTTCAACTGATGTTGATATATTATATGAATAAAACAGACAAATCATTTGGTCGAAAATGATGTTGAGGCTAATTCAAAGGAGACTTTTCAAGTTTGTGAGAAAAAGAAAGATGGTGGGAATGATGAACTTTCAAGAACAAACTCTTTTGAAGACGACGCCTCATTTGTAGAATGGTTGGATAAGAACATAGACTGGAATGGTAGTGAAATAAATAATTTTCTTCTCTTTCCTAAAAATGATGAATATATATATATATATATAAAATTTAAAAACGTCCAACTATTTACAAAAATAGCAAAAAAAAATATTGATAGACTTCTATCAGCATCTATCACATAGTATCAATGATAGACTTCTATCAGTTATAGATGCTGATAGACTTCTATCAATCTCTATCAAATAAGATTAAATTTGTCCATTTTATGTAAATAGTATTTTTTTTTTTTTTTTTGAAAATGCTTCTTATATCTATAGTATTGAATATTTGTTTGATAATTATAAAATTTCTCATTGACAGCTCCTTGGCCACTACCTTTCGAGTCCGTACATGGAGCATCAAATCCATTTGACATGATTGATGCAAATACCTCCATACATGAAGAATGCACTTAAAGAACTTGGATAAGTGATAAGTTTCTCCTTCAAAATCGACTTTATTCCTTTTATATAACATTAAACAACTTGCCAAAATATTAAAAAAAAAAAAAAACATGTTTGATTGATAGTATTTTAGAATTGTTTTCTATTATCCGGATTATGTTATGTACCTTAATTATTCAATCCTATCACTCAACTATTTGTTAGGACAATTGCAGTGAGCGGCAAAAAAAAAAAAAACATATGGATATTTGCAAATATGTTTATAGTGGATATTCCTTTTGTTTATCTTTGTTTCGTTTTGATATGAAGTTGTTTTCATTCTATGATTTGATTTAAGTTTTGGTCTTGATTGTGATATGCTTTTAGGTTTTTCATTATATCTTAATTTCATTATTTAAAATTATGTCAATTGATATATCAATATAAATACATTATTTTGTATATATCAGTTGACTAATATTTTATATTTAGAGAGAAAAAAATTGCGTTACCTTATTATTTTTTAAACTTAATTACTTCCATTAGTCGAGTTTTCATGAAAATCCTTTTGTTGTGGTTTTTGCTTACCTTCAACAAAACTAAAACGTCTTAGGATATTGACTTCATTCAATAAAGTTGTGGACTCAATATATTTTCATTCAACCAATTCAGTTAGTCTATAATCTAGGTTTTTATATTCTCTATTGGTGTTGATGATTTTGATTTTACTGGTAAAATAAGTTGTGGTTGATCTTTATCAATTGTCGTTTGCTAAGAAAAAAAAGGTTTAGTATTGCATGATGTTTTAGGTTCAAATTATTGTGTGTATGCATATATTTCTGTTGGTTGATACAATAACTTTATTCTTAATATGAATCGTGAATCATGACCTTGGCTTATCTATGATTGTTAAATGAGTATGATGTCGTTTCTTTCTTAACTCTAGTGCTTGAGGCTTGAGCACATATACGTTAGGTTGATCTAAATATTCTAAAAGATGTGAATCGATCAATAAGGAGAAAATCTTTCATGAAAATATATGATGTTGTTTCTTTTCTACTTATTTATGGCATGGGATTAGACTATTCAGGAAATAATTTATTTGGTCTGCAAAAATTGATATATGTGATATTTACGTTATATGTATGTATGTGTGCAAAATAAAAAAAAATATAAGGGAAAGTTTAGCTATTGGAGTAGATTTACATCCACCAACATTATTCCCAATGGATTGAAAAGACACTATGGGACTATTTGGATCGTTGGTTTGGAATCATGAGAAATCTTAAAAATTTGGAGTCTGTTTTGGTTGGATGCTATAGGCTTTTTATGCTTGTAATTGGAGTGTAGGTTCGAGATGAGTTGCTGTTTTTGTTTTAGATTTTTCTAAACTGCTTCTTTTACGTGAGTTTGCAATATTATTTAACTCTAAATTTCAGTACTCATTTACAAATTAACATGTCAAACACCATCTCTCCACCTCTCTAACCCTAGATTTATGGATAAGATTCGATGTGACAGGTGTAGTAGTGCACATGAAAGTAATTTACATACTTTGAAATTATAACTATAACCAAATTCTAAACAAAATCTATAGTGCAAGTTGTTGCAATTGAGTTTACTTGCACTATATTTTAACCTTAATATTAAAATTCAGAAAATTAAATATTTAATTCTGAGTGTATAATAATAATGTTATTTTATCTCGTTTGACTAGATGGAGATAAATAATTTTAAGTAAAGAACTTTTAAAGTAGAAAGACATGCATAGTATTTAATATTTGATTTCTGCTATTAAACTACTACATCATATGGGTGTAGTCAAAGTCTTAGAAAATTAACCGTACTTTCCACACATTGTCATGGTGATAATATCAATAAAAAAGAATATAATAGATAAGAGTTCAAAGAAAACTAAATGTGTAGACTATTCGTCTATGATGCTGCAACTTCGAATTCCAAATGGGAGATCTCTTGAAGATCTCCAAATGATTCTACATAGGTGAAAAGCTTGGGTCATTTTATAGAGAAATACGGGGAACCCACTTAGTATCTAATTATGATTTTGCAGGTCTTGATAACGTAGGCTATGACAAGCGGCTGCTAGGAATGGAAACGGTTCGATTCGGTTTGGTGGTCAAATCGAACAAAACCAAATTTTCTATATGTGAAATTGAACCGAACTGAATTATTGGTTCAAACCAAACCGAACCGAACAACATATATGCGGGTCGGTTTGGTTTCAAATCCGATTTTGGCATTTTAAAAAAATCTGTGTTATATATATATTTTTAATTAAAAAATGGTTTGGTTCGGTTCAGGTTTGTTCTTTAAATTAAAAATAGTTCGATTTTAAATTCGGTTCTACTCTTTTCTTAAATAAATAAATAAACATATATATATAAGTTAAAAAGGTTTGGTTCAGTTTCAAATTCGATTTTCGAAATTGAAACCGAACCAATCCGAATTAATTTGCTTCAAAATTTCTTCAAATCGGGCTAAACTACATTTTTCGGTTTCATTGAGTTTCCAGTTCGGTTTGTTTTTTAAAAACGGTTTGGTTTTTGCGGTTTGAATGGGCACCCCTAGCGGCTGGCCATACGGTTACAACATCAGTTCATCAGGTGGCTACTTATACCTCTACTGTGTTTCGTGAGTTGACATACTCATATTGATTTAACAGTGCTTCAAGATAATGAAGGTTCGAAGTATGAAGATGCTACAACATGTAGGTGATTTGATAGCTTCATGCACTTCTACCACCTTCAACTGGATTTGACGTGCTGAGATGATAAGCTAACATCTCAAGGTATGGAGGACCAACTATCAATTCAAAGACTGGAGACTTCCCTCCATGTTGTTACTCAAGATTTCATCAATCCAGTAGCATCGTTTTATTTTTTTCAAGTCTTTGCAACGTATAGGTGATTTGACGTGCTCAAATACTCATATGGTGTGTCGGGATATGGTGGAGTCATATGTCAGTTTAGGGCATGAGGACATCCAACGTTGTTGTTACTCTAAATTTAAGGAATGTTGTAGCACCATTTTTCTACAAATCTGCGAGTCTTACTTTTGCAACAACTTTTAGACTTTTGCAATATGCTTTTGATCACACCTTACATTTTTTTTCTTTTGCATTTTTAATGAAATTTAAATGCTTATTTATCTCAAAACATGCTACCAATAAAGATTAATGATTTATGGGTACTAAAAGCTTGCTTTGGTAAGAAATCATTTACCAACCTCGGAAATGGGTTATACTTATTGAATTTATAATATTAATTCTCATTCGAAGACATGAGCGATTTAGGAAACATAATTTATTCTCACCTTCCACTTTTCATTTTATTGTCAACCATTTGGACTTTGGTTAAAGAACTTGTACATGAATGTATGTTTCCTTTTCATGGGATTTAAGACTTTTTTTTTTTTAAGTTTATGTCACACCTCCTCTCAGATTTTGTCTCTTATCTAAGAAGAGGCGTGAAAACAACAGATATTATCCTTAAGGACACTTATTGCCCATTCATTACTAGTTTCCTTTTAAAAACATTTAATATTGCAGCGGAAGACTTAATAGAATAAATGAATTCACATACTTTGTTTAGGAAACCAATTTACAAGTTTCTAAATTATATTTACTACTATAGCCCCATCGAATACAAAACTTTTCTTTAGTAATAATTTTATCTTGTGGCAGACTTTGACCATTCCCTACAACTTGGACTCTTTTGTTACCTACAAGGAAAACACGAAAATAAAACAAGAGCTTTTTAAGACCAGTGAGTGGAATCATAAATATAAGTCTATTTCAACTTATAACATCATAACTGAGGTTACTACGCAAACCTCTGTCTTGAATGAAGTTTTTTTTTTTTTTTTTTCACAAATCCACCCACACACACGGTAGCTAGTTAACATTTCACATCTCCAAATATTCATTAACCTATGTGCACATAGTCTTTCCTTTTATGGGCTCAAAAGCTAGGCCTGTCGGTCCTCTGACCGTTCCATGCAAGGTTTTCCTCCACAGACTTAGGAACTAGACTTCTCCGTCCACTGACCATCCTGTGAGATTTTTATCTTGGGCTCAGGCACTAGGTTCATTAACCCCTTGACTATCCCAATTCCATGCTCGCCTTATGCTATAAGCATTTTCATAAACTATGGCATATTAATTAAGAATATGCTAAAAGACTAAAACGAGAAACCATTCACAGTGATCCACTGGAATTGCTTTTCCTTCCCAGTTCACCTGGTTTCCCTTGATCTCCTATTAAACCCTATTTCAAATTCAACTTCAAGCTTAGATTACTCATCCTTCCAGATCTTATCTCAAAATATTTCCTTCTAGAAAAATGTTTGAAAATGTCTTAGCTAGCTTACCTTAAAGTTTCACCTTGATATTCCCTCTTGAAAGTTTGGAGTCTCAAGTTCACTCTACCTGGCCTGACTGTCTTCTCATCAGTGAACAACTCTCGGTTTTCCTGAAATTTTGACAGCCTTAGAGTTAGAATTTTCTCATAGCGCTCTCATACCAAAACTACATTTAATTTAAAAGCTTTTGGTCCAAAAATCACCTGATTTGTACTAGTAATTTGGAATAACTTCTCGTTTGAACTTGGCCCAGACGTCTGTCCGTACACTATGCTCTGTCCAACTCCACTGTTTTGATCACCGCTCTGATCAACGCTGCTTCCCCTCCGTTCAACGCACGAATTTCTCTTATTTACTCTCACTTACTCTCTTTTAAGTGATCTTTCAGAATAGAAATCTTTTGTGAATTGAAGTGAAGTATCCTGCCCTATTTATAGGCATTTCACCATTCATCATAACTTGACACCTCCACTTTTGAGCATGTTCAGACGTTCTTCTTCCAATCTGCCAATGCCCAACCTTGCCACCTCCTGTTTGAAGTGTCACCTTCCTCTTTTTCCAGCTTAACTTAGCCAATTCACATGTTTTCTCCTTTTTCCAGCTCAATCCGCATGGTCTTCAAGCATTTCCTTCGATCGCCATATGTCCAGTTAACTTTTCCAGCCCACAACTCTTTAATCCTTGTCATGTAGTACATCGTATCATGCCCGACCATCATATAGTTTTACACCCCATCGTGTAGCTCAATCGTTTAGTAAACTCTCGCTTTCAACGATCTCGCGTATAGCCTATCGCATAGTTGTTACGCCTATTGTTTAGCTCCATCGTGTAGTGCCAACACCTTATCATCTAACGCATCTGCCTCTCATGCAACGCCACGTCCAACGTCTGCGTCTATCGCACATGCCCATCGTTCAATGCCTGGCCTATCGTGTAGCACCATCGTGTAGTCTATCGCTCAATGTTAGCGCATCGTCTAATGCTCAGCTTATCATCTAACGCTCGTTCATCACTTAATGTTATCGTTTCGTGCTATCACATTGCGCTATCATCCAACTTCTACGCTTATCGTCTAGCACTTACATTGATCATGTAGTGCCATCGCCCATCGTATAACTCTATCGTGTAGCGCATCGCATCACATCGTTTAGCGCCGCCTGATGCTACACGATCATCTAGCGCATCACTTAGTGTCTGCACATAGCTATATGATCGTCCACCCTAGCATCTTACGCTTATTATCTCGCACATAGCTACATGATCGTCCACCCTAGCATCTTACGCTTATTATCTCTCTCTCTCCGCTCTGGCACACGCAGTCTCAATGCATGAGCAACTCTTGGCAATGCCTTTTGCCAATGCTTCGGCCAACATGCGTCTCACCTCACAAACGCATGGTTTCCTTTGCTTTAATGCTTAATCCCTTTTATGCTTCGACTAACTCAGCCTCATCCTATGCATTTAATGTTTCCTTAACACACAAGCATGGTTTCTTTTTTATTTCATACTTATTCAGATTTTCACTAATTAAGGCTTATCTCAAAGCTACTCAAGGAAAATTCATTCAACACTTAGAAATTTTCCTTCTCTTTTAACTTACACTTAGTTAATTCTCTTAATTACTTGCTTAAGTAGAGAAATTGAAATCCGGGTGTTACAGTTTATTTCTATTTAAAATTTAATTTCTATCACATCTCTGAAAGATTGCAACATGCATGTAGTAGCGATCATGATTAGAGAATGTCCTAGAATTTCGGTCTTTACATTGCAAAAAATTAGAATTGAAACAAAACTCAAATCACAAGGGTGAAATTATAACATTTTGAAACCTAGGAATTGAATCAAAATCAAACTCAACTACTTCCATTAAGAACAAAAAATGTAACATTTTGAAATTTAGGGAAGAAATAGTAACTAAACCCAAAACCTAGGGACTAAAAAAGGTATTTTTCAATTTAATTTATATATAGAAATTTTTTATTTTAAGTTTAAAATCGGTAACTAGATTTAGTTTTGAAATTACATGCATGTAATAATAACTCCATTTAGAGATCTTAGAAAGTCAGATCGTTTGGTAATAAAAATATGATCTTCTACAAAATAATCTCAAAACAAACTTCCAAAAGCCACTCATTGTTAACAAATCATATATATTTTACAAGTCGTGGTCAAAAGCATGATTGATACTCATTTTTACATAAATTTGTTGTTTTTGCTGCGACTTACATCACAAAATACGGGATTTATTCAGAATAAATTTAGATAAGCCTAATTAATCCTAAAAAATAAACTGAAACCCACTCAAAAAGTACACTTTTAGGTTTAGATTTATAGTTCTATTGATAATTTGTGTTCATTGATACTTTTTATAGTTAATTGTACAAAATTGAGCATTTAAACTAGAACATGCAAAATTGAGGTTAAAATGACAACAACACCTCTATAATATGTCAAAGGTTGGCCTAGGCAAGAGAGGGTCAAAGTTGATGAATAATTGTGAACTAGGACAAAAAGAGGTGTCAAAACCTGGTGGATGGCGTTGTCCTGCTTCTTTAAATCCCGCAGTTCGTATTTTGATCGCAACTTTTTTTCCATATGGCAATTTTAATTAGGCGAATGAGCACTAGTATTCTTCGTTTTTTCATTCTCCACCCATCTATATAATTAGAGTTTAGATTTTCTATCCTTTACATTCTGTAATCAAGTCAAAAGATGACGGGTGTTATCTTTTATTTATCCAATTCCTACACAATTTGGAAAAATATTTGCCTATGCAATACTTCTCATGATAGCTTTTGAAGCCAAGGAGAGGGTTTTGAGCAAAATATAGAGGTTCCTTGGTGTGGAAGCTGATTGGAGAGCATTGAAGGGTCATTTCCATCATGAAAATGAGATCGTAATGCCAGATAATTCTTTCTTTCCCTTTTTCATATTGGATTCTTTTCTGTATTTTGTATTCTTATTATGGTTCTATGGAAGTCAAGTTAGGTTGAATTTCTCATAGTTTTAGGAATAAATGAAATCTTTAGCTAAATTATTGAACACTTTGCTTCTTGAATGTCAATTTGCATTTACGCTTTCTAGCATAACCGTTCTTAATGATTTTGAATTTTTTATCAATATTTTAATAATTTCACATTTTAATCTTGCTTGAACAAGTAGGCTTTAAATTAGATCACGTAGGCTAGATTATTATTTGAACACACACTAGAGTAGTCGGATAACAGTAGTGGTTGTTGATATAGGATCTTAATACTTTGCTTAATTATCTAGTTTCAAGAAATTAGTAATTAGGTGAAAGAAAAGATTGGTCTTGAGAAAGACAATCCAGATAAAAGACTTCTAAACCTTGGTGTTGTGTTAATTACTTCAAGAACTAAAGCAAATGTGTTTGATATTGTCATGATGAAATATATTCTCTTAAACATCTCTTGGTTCATAATCTTCATATTCGATCACTCACTACAATCAAACAAGACTTTTCATGACACAATAACATATCCAAATTAAGAAAGGAGAGAGAAAAAACTATCATAAAAGTAAAAAAATCGCATTTTTAGTAGGAAAAAAGCTGATTTTTGAATATCAAGTTTTTCGTGACAGTTTTCCAATATCAAAATTCATGAGGACATCCAACCATGTTATTACCACAAATTTAAGCAATGTTGCAGCATATTTTTTCTACAAAAATCTGTAAGTCTTACTTCTATAGTAGCTTTTATAGATTCTTACAGCATGCTTTTGATGAAATCTTACATTTCTTTTCTTATACATTTCTAGTGGAATTTAAATACAGAGAATTTTGAGTCAAGGGAGAGAGTTTTGAGCTAAATACAGAGGTTCCTTGGTGTCGAAGTAGATTAGAGAGCATTGAAGGGTCATTTCGATCATAGAAATGAGATCAAAAGATCGGATAATTCTTTCTTTCCCTTTTTAATCTTGGATTATTTTTTGTACTTTTGTATTCTTGCTATGGTTCTATCTATGAAAATCAAGTTAGGCTGAATTTCTCATAGTTTTATGGATAGATGAATTCTTTGGCTTAATTTTTAAACACTTTGCTTCTTGAATGTCAATTTGCATTTAAATTTTCTAGCATGACCATTCTTAATGATTTTGGATGTTGATCAATATTTTAATGATTTCACGATTTAAATCTTGCTTGAACAAGTATACGGCTGTAAATTAGATCATGCATGCTAGACTATCATTTGAACACACTAGAGTAGTTGGATAACAGTAGAGGTTATTGAAGAAGGATTTTAATGCTTTACTTAATTATCTAGTTTCAAGAAATTAGTAATTAGTAATTAGGTGAAAGAAAAGATTGATCTTGAGAAAGACAATTCGGATAAAAGACTTCTAGACCTAGGTAGTGTGTTATTTACTTCAGGAGTTAAAGCCAATGTTATTGGCATTGATGAAATATATTCTCTTAAATGTCTCTTTATTAGTAATGTTCATATTCGATCATTCACTACAACAAAAAAAAAAAAATACTTTCCATGACACAAGAGCATATCCCAGTTAAGAGGGGGAGAGAAAAACTGTCATAAAAGTATAAAAACCTTTTTTTTAAAAAAAAAAAACCCCACATTTTTTGCAGGAAAAACCACTTATTTTCATATATCAGATTTTTCTTGACAGTTTTTCAATGTCACAAATTCATGAAACTTATTAATTATCATTAAATATTTTATTAAATATTGTTATCTCCTAAAAATAACTTCTTATTTTGCGTGAAATCACTTCCCCTTTTACGAAACCCTCTTCCCCAAATTGGAACCCTTATATTGAATGAGGAATTTTGGACCAATCACAAGTTGTCATGCCGTTTATTCAATTAATGATAAAATTCTAAATCATTAAATTTGGCTTCAATTAGAAGTTGACATATGTCCCGAATAAAAGTTGAATACAAATTTCGATGACACCACGTGGTTTTGAATCAGATAAGATTAATTTAGCCCAAATTGATATTATTATTTGGGTCAAAGTCCAACTAATTGGGCCCAAAGGTCAAGCCCATGGATCAACCAAGCCCAAGCCCACCTGTGAACTCTATAAATAGAGAAGCTCTCCTCATTTGGAGGGGTCAGCAATTCTACACTCTAAAGAGCTTAGAGGAATTCTCTACAATCAGAAGACTCCTTGACTCCTGAAGTTGACCATGCTTGAAGACTGAAGTTCTTTGAAGACACAAACATTCTGAAGACCGAAGTCCTTTGAAGATACAAGCCTTCTGATCACGCTTGAAGACTGAAGTTCTTTGAAAATACAAGCATTCTGAAGACTGAAGTCCTTTGAAGATACAAGCAATTCTATATTCAGAGAGCCCAGAGAGAATTCATCAACAAGCAGAAGACTCCCAAGACTCTTGAAGCTGCACTACGAGAAGACAAAAGACCCTTGAAGACACAAATACTCTTCCAAGACTTCTACTTCAAGAACGTTCGGTGTTTTTTTTCTTCAAGTCAAGTACATTTACCCAACCGAAAGAGAATCAGAGGATCAAGTACTAGAGATCGAACAACATCGCATCAAATCAACCTCAACATCAACACCAACTCAAGTTCAACTCTACAAAATAAGTTTCTCCGGAAGCCTTGTGCGAACATTAATCCTCTAAAAAGATCAACAAGCCCAAAGGCCAATCCTCCAAGAAGATCAACAAGCCCAAAGGCCGATCATCTAAGAAGATCAACAATCCCAAAGGCCGATCATCGAAGAAGAATAACAGCCCAAAGGCCGATCGTCGAAAAAGATCATCAAGCTCAAAGGATGATCGTCCAAGAAGATCATCAAGCCTAAAGGCCGATCCTCTAAGAAGATCAACAAGCCCAAAGGTCGATCGTCCAAGAAGATTATCAAGCCCAAAGGTCGATCGTCCAAGAAGATCATCAAGCCTAAAGGCCGATCGTCCAAAAAGATCATCAAGCCCAAAGGCCAATCATCCAAGAAGATCATCAGGCCCAAAGACCGATCATCCAAGAAGATTAATAAGCCCAAAGGCTGATTGTTTAAGAAGATCAACCAGCTTAAAGACTATAATTTATTTTGAAAGCATCAAAATATTATGTATTAGAGATTGTATTCACTTTCCACAAAATTAATACAAATACAAAATTCAAGTTCCATGAAATAAATTTCTATTGAAATCTCGTGCGAACAAATTGGCACGCCCAGTGGGACATCTCTATCTCTCATCTCTCTCTCGTCATCGAAGTCAATTAACCTACAAATGGCTCCAAAGAAAGTTATATCCACAGCTACCGTTGCAAGCGATACTTACATAAACTTTGTCATCACGGAATCTACTAAAGGCGGTATCATTATTAGAAAAAATCCCTTGTTCGATGACTATATTCTGCTACTGATCCATCAGATAAAGAATCACACTTTGGTGTAGTATCTGTCATGGTGACTGATGTAACGGCTGAGTCAGCCATGGCAAAGATGGAAAGGAAGATAAATATCCTAATGAAAGCTGTTGAAGAGCAAGATCATGAAATCGCTGCTTTAAGAGATCAAATACAGGCTCGAGAAACCGCTGAGTTAAGTCAATCTCCAACTACAAAAGCCAATGACAAAGGAAAGACTATCTTGCAGGAAGACCAACCACAACAATCTACCTATGTTGTCACCCTGTCAGTTTAACAACTGCAGAATATGATTACAAACTTCATAAGAGCTCAGTACAGAAGACCATCACAGTCCTCCTTTATGTACTCTAAGTCGTACACCAAGAGAATCGAAAACCTGAGAATGCCAGCCAGGTATCAACCTCCAAACTTCTAGCAGTTCGACGGAAAAGGCAATCCAAAACAACATGTTGCACACTTCATTGAAACCTGCGAAAATACAGGAACCAAAGAAGACCAGCTAGTCAAACAGTTCGTTTGTACCTTGAAAGGAAATGCTTTCGATTGGTATACTGATTTGGAGCCAGAAGTGATTGACAGTTGGGAACAGCTAGAAAAGGAGTTCCTGAACCGCTTCTACAGTACAAGGTGCACTATTAGCATGATGGAGCTGACGAACACCAAATAGTGGAAGGGAGAGACAGTCATCGATTACATCAATCGATAGAGAGCTTTGAGTCTGGATTGCAAAGATAGGCTCATTGAACTATCTGCAGTGATGTGCACCCAAGGCATGCACTGAGAGCTTCTCTACATCCTACAAAGGATAAAACCTCGTACATTTGAAGAGTTCGCAACATGCGCTCATGATATGGAGCTGAGCATCGCCAATAGGGGAATTAAAGATTTCCTAGTCCTTAAAGGGAGAAAATACAAGAATGAGGCCAAGGGCACTAAAAAGATTGTGGATAGTGCCACAGAAAAATCTATGGTCGTTCATGTGACCCTGCCAAAATTTTCCTCCAAAGGAAAACAAACAAAATTTGAAAGAAGGCACAATGAAGGCGTGAAGTGTCCTCCAACTCTTAAAGAAAGACAAGAGAAGGTTTATCCATTCCCTGACTCTGATGTGGTAGATATGCTGGAGCAACTGCTAGAGAAGCAACTTATTCAGCTGTCGGAATGCAAGCGGTCGGAATAAATAGGGAAAGTAGATGATCCTAACTACTGCAAGTATCATCGGGTCGTTAGTCACCCAGTGGAAAGGTGCTTCATGCTGAAGGAACGAATTCTAAAGTTGGCCATGAAAAGAAGATTGAGCTAGATTTGGATGAAGTAGCTCAGACAAATCACGCTACAATAGCGGCAACTTCAAGTGTTCCAACACTGTCTATGTCCCATGCTCAAAGACATAGCCTGATCCAGTTTGGAGCCTTCGAGCCTATAATTATTCAGTTCCAACAAGAGATTCAAACAAAAAATTCCAAAAAGAAAGATGAGCTCGTTGAAAATGACAACGAATGGTGGATAGTTGTGACTCGTCGAAAAAGAAGACAGTCAAACTCCACCCAAAAAGAGTCGCGTTCCTATCGAAGCTATAGAAGAAGGAACAAGGCTCATAAGAAGAAAGGCAAAAGGATGACATGGAATCCTAAGCCTGCTAAGAAAGAACACAAGGACTTCCGTCAATTCCGACGGCCGACAGCTTTGGCAGAATTTCTCCCAAGAAGCTTTCTCAATAATCGTCCAGAGAAAGTATCAGAAGTTATTGCATGTCATACTGTCGGCATAGTGGAAGTCGAAAACAATCATATAACTATCGAAGAAGTCAACGACTCAGAAGAAATGAAGCAAAAAACTTCTATCTTCGATCGTATTAAGCCTTCAAGTGCTCGATCTTCAGTCTTTTAAAGATTGAGTATGGCCACGGTAGGAGAAGAAGACCAATGTCCAACAACTACTTCTACTCGAACTTCAGCCTTCAAAAGGCTAAGTATATCCACATCAAAGAAAGATCGACCTTCAACATCTGCTTTTGATCGTCTCAAGACAATAAGCGATCAACATAAAGGAAGGATTAAAATCTTGAAGGCGACGTCATTCCATGAAGAAAACAACAGCGAAAAGATTCACAGTCGTGTCCCTTCACGCATGAAGAGGAAATTTTTTGTTGACATAAGTACAGAAGGGTCCTTGATAGTGAAGTCAAAACTCATCATATTGACGAATCTTACAAATGAAGAGGATGATCAAAACCATGATGAAATAAGAGCTTTTGAAGTTTAAATGAAGAAGCTCCTCATCGCAAGAGCCTAAACTGCATGATGCTCCTAGCCCGTATGAGCTTAAAATATGAATGGCCCCAAAAAATAAATCTTTGTACGAACTACGTTACGACTTAATCTCTGTCATTATAAATAGTACGTAGGCAACTTAAAGAAATTTAATTTCAGTCACGCATAAAAAAAAAAACATTCTTTTTGAAACTACATTATGACTTAATCCCTATCATTAGGAAGGGTATATAGGCAGCTTGAAAGAAACTTCAAGTTTAGTCCAATTAAAAAAAAAAAAAACTTGAACTACGTCATGATTTGATCCCTTTCTTTAAAGGTACGAAGGAAACTTAAAGAAATTTAAGTTTAGTCCATCAGAAAAGGGTACCACAACGGCCTAAGTATGATACTAGAAGATTGATATTGATCATCCCTGTTAAAGAATGACACTCCAGATTGAAGTTGTTCATCCCTATTGGGGGTAACACAATGAACTGAAGATGTTCATCCCTCATAAGGAGCTAGCACAATAAATAAAAGGCACACACTTGGATTGCGCTTCGTTTCCTCTTCAAAATCAAACTTAGATGCTCCTCCATCTTCAAGTTTAGGGGCTTTATCGATGCTTCATCTTCATGCTCAAGTCTGGAGGCTTTGCAATGCCATCTTCACGCTTAAAGTCACAAAGTCAAGCTCAATGTGAAGATCCATCGATGCTTCGTCAAACTCAAGTGTGGAGGATTTGTCGATGCTTTAAGCCCATGCTGAGGATTCACCGATTCTTCAAGCTCAAGTGCAGAAGATTCACTGATGCTTTGTCAAACTCAAATGTGGAGGATTTGTCGATGCTTTGTCAAACTCAAATGTGAAGGTCTCGTCGATGCTTCTTCATCTTTAAGTTTAGAGGCTTCATCGATGCTCCCCCATCTTCAAGTTTAAAGGCTTCATCGATGCTTCATCTTCATGCTCAAGTCTGGAGGTTTTGCAATGCCATCTTCATGCTCAAAGTCGCGAAGTCGAGATCAATGTGAAGATTCATCAATGCTTCGTCAAACTCAAGTGCAGAGGATTCGCCGTTGCTTCAAGCTCAAATGCGGAGGATCCATCGATTTTTCAAGCTCAAGTGCAGAGGATTCGTCGATGCATCGTCGAACTCAAATGTGGAGGATTTGTCGATGCTTTGTCAAACTCAAACGCGAAGGTCCCGTCGATGCTTCTCCATCTTCAAGTTCAGAGGCTTCATCGATGTTGTTCCATCTTCAAGTTCAAGATTGGCATGCATCGCCCCATTTCCATCTTAAAATTCAAGGTCGATGTGCATGGCTCCGCTCCGTCTTCAAGTTCAAGGTCGGTATGCATGGCTCTGCTCTATCTTCAAGCTCAAACGTCGATGTGCATGGCTCAATGCTTGATCTTCAAATTCATGGTCGGTGTACATGGCTCGGCTCCATCTTCAATGACTCGGTCTACAAAATCATGATGTAACTTTGCTTCATCTCCAAAGTCTGTCGTGGTTCGCTTCATCTCCAAACTAATGATAAGACTTCATTTCATCTTCAAAGTCATGGTGCTTCGCTTCATCTCCAAACTGATCGTGCAGCTTCGCTTCATCTCTAAAATGTTGGCACAGTTTTACTTTATCTCCAAAGTCTGGCGTGGTTCGCTTCATCTCCAAACTAATGGCGCGACTTCGCTTCATCTCCAAAGTCATGGTGCTGTTTCGTTTCCTCTCCAAAATGTTGGCGCGGCTTCACTTCATCTCCAAAGTCATGGCATGGCTTCGTTTCACCTGCAAACTGATGGCGCGGTTTCACTTCATCTCCAAACTGATGACGCGACTTCACTCCATCTCCAAAGTCATGGTGCAGTTTCGTTTCCTCTCCAAAATATTGGTATAACTTCACCCCTTCTCCAAAATGTTGGTGTAGCTTCGCTTCCTCTCCAAAAATGTGGGTGTGGTTCCACCTCATATGCGAGATCAAGTTTAGTTTGTCTAACTCTACCTCATATGTGAGGACAACTATGGTTCATTCGGCTCCACCTCATATGCGAGGACAACTCTGGTTTGTTCGGCTCCGCCTTATATGCAAGATTGACTCTAGCCAACCTGACTCCGCTCAAAAGCTTGATTCCATATTCTTCCCATATTCAAAGTTTGTTGGCATATCCACCTCATCTTCAATACTCGATGGCATATTTCCCTTATATTCAAATTTTGATCAAGGAGTAACATAATAAGGCAGATCTTTCTGGGATCCTTCCTAGGGTGATCGAATGGGAGAGTTATAAGCCTTTATAGAGACCCTCCCATGACGATCAGGATGCAAGAGCAGGCGCCACAGGACAGACCTTATCGGGATTCTCCCTAGGGTGATCGAAAGGGAGAGTTATAAGCCTTGGCAGGGCCCCTCCCACGACGATCAGGATATTCGAACGGTGCTACAAGGTAGACCTTTTCGGGATTCTCCCTAGGGTTATAGCATGGGAGAGCTGTAAGCCTTGGCGAGGCCCCTCCCATAGCGATCATGATGTACGAACAGCGCCACAAGATAGACCTTATCGGGATCCTTCCTAGGATGATAGCATGGGAGAGCTGTAAGCCTTGGCGGGGTCCCTTCTATGACGATCAGGATGCACGAACGGTGCTGCAAGGTAGTCGGTGATCGAAGAAGAGGAAAATGTTTTGTTATGCTCTTTTGGTTCTGCTGTAACTCCTACAAGAAAAAATAGTAAGGGGACGAGTTAGTAAAAAAAAATCTTTTGAAAAAAAAAAGAAGAAATAAAAAAAAACATGTGGGAAAAAAAAGTGTTGGAAAAAAAAAGAGGGAAGAAAGAAAAAAAATTGAAAGAAGAAGAGGAAAATGAGAGCAAGGAAAGATTAGAAGAAGAGAAGTGGATGAGGATAATGGAGGGGTTTTGGGTCCTCTTTATAGAGGTTCCTAGGTTCCATAACAAATTAGGAAATCTAAATCAAATAAAAATTTGATTCAAAATATTACATTTTTTATTAGATTTCCTAATTTAATTCTATCCTAATTTCAAATTAAATTAAACAAATTCTCTATCTAATTTGATTTTATTAGATTTTGTCCCTAAATTTACCTTTAACTAAGAGTTGGACATATTCCAATTTTTTTTCAAAATCAAATTTAAATTGTGGATAAAATCACAAATTAAAATTTTACCACATTCCAAATTTTATTCAAAATCAAAATTTTCAACATTGAGATTAAATTATAAATAAAATCTCAAATTAAAATTTGGACATATTCCAAATTTTATCCCAAAATCCAAATCATCAGAATTTTATCGTCAAGCCAAATTATTAAAAATAAAATCTCAATTTTAAATTTGGACATATTCCAAATTTTATTCCAAATCTAAATCACCAAATTATCAGACTTTTATCCTCAAGCCAAATTATTAAGGATAAAATCTCAAATTAAAATTAGCCAAATTATTAAGGATAAAATCTCAAATTAAAATTTGGGCATATTCCAATTTTTTTCCCAAATTCAAGTTAAACTTATGTACTAAATTCATAGTTTGACTGACACATCAATTGAGGTCAAATTCAAGAACAAATATATTTGGATTTTGATTCCAACTTTATATTTTTCGAGATTCATCCATCCATATATGTGCATAAATCTCGAAAGGGGGCATTTCTTGAATGATGAATTTAGGACCAATCATAAGTTGTCATGTCGTTTACTAAATAAATGATAAAATTCTAAATCATTAAATTTGGGTCCAATATTAACAATATTTTATTATCTACAAGTTTTAGGGCATACAACCCAACAATAAGGGTCCAATATTAACAAAATATTTTATTCTTTATTCTTTCTATTAAATGAGGAATTATCTTGTGTGTGTATATGTTTAGGGCAAGAGTTTTTTCTCCCAACCTTTATATATATCGTGCCTCTGATTCTCATAAATATATACAAAAACTAGGGTTTTCTTTTGCACACATTATCTTTCCAATTGCCTTCCTTTTCTCATTCTCCGATTGCCTTTCATTTTGTTAAAATAGTATCAGAGCCCAAGTCAAATGACTGAGGGCTTTCAATTTTTTTTCGTACTTTCATCGTCTTCCACTTATTGTTAGAGTCTAGTTTATGAACTATCAATCATATGCGATGGGAACTTAGGAATCAGAGGCGTTGGCTTCATATTTTTCACAGATGTTTGAATTGGTAACAAGATTTCCTTTGTCATGCTTAGTGATGATAACTTTCTTCTCTAGAAATTTCATGTTATAACTACTTTAGAAGGGTATGATCTTCAACAGTACCTCCAATCGGAACCTCCTTCTGAACTTATCACTGTCGAAGAAGAGACAGATACAACTTTGTCCTCATTTGCTCGAACTCAGATTTCCAATTCTACGTATAAAAAATGGAAGCTTAAGATCGCTTTATTTCCTCATATCTGCTTGGATCGATGAACAAAGATGTGTTGAATCAACTGTTGAGCCGTCGTTCAACTAAAGATATTTGGGCCACTGTTTAAGGTATCTACTCTGCCCGATGTCTTGCTCAAGCTACGTAGTTTACAAGCAAACTTCACAACATAAAGAAGGGAGCTATGCCTCGAAATTAATACTTCATGAAGATTAAACAATGTGTGGCTGATTTTGCATCCGTTGTTAAGCCAGGATGATTAAATATTATACATTCTAGCTCGGTTAGGTTCTGATTATGAATCCATGATCTTTGTTATTTCTTCTAGAACTGATTCCCTCTCTATCCAAGATATCACCTCTTTTTCATATACTTAGGAATCTAAAAATGAAAGTAAGATTAGTCCTTAAGAAGCTTTGCCATCAGCTAATCCTATGTCAAATTCTTCTCTTAGGGTTGTTCCATGATGGCCTATACAATTTTAATTTATCTCTGTCTTCTTCTACCTCCCCGAAGTTTACTCACCATCTCCCCATTCTCAAGTGTTGAGTGTGGTCTCCACTTTATCTTCTGTTAATGTTTCTTCTAATATTGTTGATATTTGGCATAGACGGTTAGGCCATCCTCATTTATTTTTTATTCAATCCGTTATTAAAAATTTCAAGCATTGAAATGGAAGTATGAATAAAATAAGCTTTTTTTATGCTTGTGCTTTGGGTAAACATCATGCTCTTTCTTTTACATCTTCTACTATTACATATACTCAACCATTGCAACTTGTTGTCTGTGATCTATGGGGCCCTGCTCATACTGTATCTTACAATGGGTTTCAATATTACATTAGCTTCATGGACGTTTATAGTAGATATGCATGCATTTACTTTCTTCAGTCTAAATTTGATGTTTTTTCTGCATTCATGAAGTTTAAAATTCTGATTGAAAATTTGTTGGGCCACTCTCTATTTGGATTTCAAACTGATGGGGGTGGGGAGTTTAAATCTTTCATTCCTTTTTTAACACAACATGGCATAGAACAGCCATTACCTGTCCTCATACTTCTGAACAAAATGGCATCATTAAAAGAAAACATAGACATATTATGGACATAGGATTCATGCTTTTATCCCAAGCTTCATTGCATTTTTAGTTTTGGGATGAAGCTTTTTCTATATCTGTTTATCTCATAAATCTTCTTCTTATGTCTCTTCTTAATCGTATTAGTCTCTTGGAAAAGCTTTTTGGTCTTAAGCCAAATTATCCTTCCATTCAAACTTTTGGTTGTAAATGGTTTCCATATTTACGCATTTAACAAACTCACAAACTATCTCTTCACTCTATTCCTTGTACATTCATTGGTTATAGTAACTCCCACAAGGGTTATAAATGTTTATCTCCTGATGGTCATCTGTATATTTCTCGTAGTGTCTTATTCGATGAAGTGTATTTTCTATATGCATCATCATCCACTTCCCACACTTTAACCTCACATATCTCTGACGCAACATCTATTTCTCTTATATCGTCTATTCTTGATTCACACTCGCATAACCATAATAATAATCGATCTAACTCTGTTCTAGTTTCTGCTAACTATGAGAATCCAAATCTTATTAATGTGTATCCTTTAGACGCAGGTTCTTGTCACAACTTATAGGGTGCTGCTACTGGTTTCTCTTTTTCTAACAATGATCTATCCCTTACACTCTTTACAGATGAGCTTATCTCTAAGTCCCTATCTCTTGTTTATGCAAGTCTAATCTTGCTCTTTCGAGACCGGATTCTAACCTAGCTCTCTCGAGTCATTAGGTTCTTTCTTTAGATTCTCTCTTGAGTAACTCTAAAGGGGTAATTTTCACAACATAAAACAAGACAATCACAAGCAATGAACTTCCTAGATCATGTTAGCTTAGTTCCTCTCAACCCATTCAACTAGTTTAGCTACTCATGCATATTAAGAGAGTGAGCAGATATAGAAATAGAACTTCCATTGAATAGATATAAGATGAAGTACAGAATAACAATGCAAGTATAGTAAAGAGCCTGGAGCAATTTCTTGTCACCAGGCGTTACATTGTTCTACTCGTGCTCTAAAGATATTCTCGCTTTCGCGAAAGTCAACCCGCCTCTGCTCTTACGCCCCAAGGTTCCCTCTCGAGCCGCTTTGGACGATCTCTGGCATCACCACTCTTCTCTAGCTCCGCCGTAAAATGGAAAAGAAAACTATGAACAGAGGTGTGAACTTGTAAAGTGATGTGAAGTAATCGACTACTTAACCCCTTCTCTAAAGAATGCACTTGGTATTTATAGGGAATAAAAGGTGAAAGGCGGCTTCTTTCTCCTGGTTGTATAGATGGGACAGTTTTAATTCCTGACTGATGCACCGGATAATTGTCACCGATAAAGTTGGATGTACTTTGTGACCGTTATCGGCTGTCAACTTAATTTGGATCCGACTGTCGTCATCTTTCTGTCCCATCAATCTTAATTGTCCTTTCGTCCGGATGTGTCCACCATGTTGCGGTGATTCTTCTTGGGTGGATGTTTGCGAGCACAATCAACGTAAAGTCTTGCACTGAAGTTGCGCTCGACCAATGTATTCTTATGATTGCATTCTTTGCATTGCGTTAACTCATTATTCTGCACAAAAATATAAAGATCAACTACTCTAATGCATTGGACGCATGCGACCGCAATATTATAGAATTTATGCTTAATGGACGCAATTTAACATATTCTATCAATGCAATCCAACATTGTTTAAGGATTTAGCACTATGATAACATGCATTTCTACCCGTTATCACACCCCCAAATTTAAACAATGCTTGTCCTCAAGCATAAGCTAAAGATTCCTTTAGCAAGTTAGCTGCAAAGTTCTTTCCCTAGATTTCTCAAGGATACTTCGTTCAAATCCTATATGCCAGAATTTCCTTAAGTTTTATTCAAATCTCTCCCTAAAATACTTCTAAGACTTAGGGATTGCAAGCTTTACTTTCAAAAGGACTTTACTGAATTCCGGAACATCGCATGATTTATTTCAAAAAGAAATTTTCCACCGGGGTGTCAAATGATTTATCCTTGAACAAAAAATGTTCTTCATTGCTATTTTTTTTCCTGACCTTGCGCCGACTCGAGTGCCTTGCCTTCGTTTTGGCTTGCCCCCACGGGTGTCATGCGAACATCCAACTACGAGCAATGCACTCTTCCTTAGACTAAACTCATACAAATTTGGCAGTAGAGTTGTGGTCATTTATTTATGCATTGATCCTGGCGACTTATTTTCGTTTTGGCTTGCCTCCACGTGTGTCATGCAAACATCCAACTACGGGTAAGTGTCTTTCACAACTTTACTCTTATCAATCATGGGTTTCCAATTACGTTGACAGTGGAGTTGTTATTCTCAAAAATCATCTTTTTGTTTGTTTTTTTTTTGTAGCAAGGCGGAAACAAATATCCCACCCCCAAATTTAAAATGCGACAACGTTCTCATTGCCAAAAGATTAAAATAAGTCATGCGATGGTAAAAAAAATGCGTTGTAAAGAGAGTTTGAAAGAAAACTAGCAAACCCCTAAAGAAAGCTAGAAATCAAGGAGGATGCGGTGATAAAACTTTGAAAAATAATATGCAATGTGATAGCACAAAATTTGAAGCCAAGATAAGGAAGAGTACACCCCCAAATTTAGCATTGTCGCCCGCATTGTATTGACGCATCAATCTTCCGACGATCATTCTTCCTTGGGTTGCGGTGATGGAATAAGATAAGTGTTGCTTCGCGTATGTTCTCGCAATCCAGCGCCTCGATCGTTATAAGGAAAACAAAGAGAGGGTCAAATTATTTTAAACAAAAGAAAAGGTTTTCTTTTCTTTTTTTTTTTTTTTGTAACAGAACTGAAAAATGAAAAAAATAGCTGAAAGGATAGTGAAGATTCTGGGTAGTGGAGAAAAGAGTTGAAGACTTGAAGTTTTCCAAAACTTGCATCCCTGAGAAATTGCGATCATTTGACAACGCAGGGACCACCTACTTCCTTCTTTATTCAAAGTTTCTTAGTTCCATGGAGTCGACTTGGCGATGCCAATCTTCTCCATGGTATGCCTTTACTCGCTGCGCATTGACTTTAAATATGTTGGTACCTTCGTCATTTGATAATTCCACCGTGCCATGTGGAAGTACTTGTCGAATTATGAACGGTCCAGACCAACGAGACTTTAGCTTTCCCAGGAAGATTCACAGACGTGAATTGAAAAGCGAGACCTTCTGCCTGACTTAAAGGTTCTTACCACATATGCGTTGATCGTGCCAGCACTTGGTGCGCTCCTTATAAATTTTCGCATTTTCATGTGTTGTTCCTCCATTCTTCTAGCTCGACCAATTGCATTTTCCGCGCTTCCCCTGCTTTCTTTAAATCGAAATTCAGTTTCTTGACCGCCCACAATGCTTTATATTCCAGCTCCAAGGGCAAGTGACACGCTTTGTCGAATACCAACGCATAGGGGGACATACCTATAGGTGTTTTAAACGCGGTTCGTTATGCACATAACGCATCATCAAGCTTCATTGCCTAATCCTTCCACGAAGGTTTGACTACCTTCTCGAGTATCAATTTAATTTCACGATTGGACACCTCAGCTTGGCCATTTGTTTGCGGATGGTATGTGGTGCCACTTTGTGGAGGATGTTGTACTTGCGCAGCAGCTCCTTTATATTGTGGTTGACAAAGTATGATCCTTCATCACTTATGATGGCACAGGGAGTGCCAAAACGCGTGAAAATATTTTTCTTCACGAACTGGGAGATGTTGGATCGATATAGCAACCCTAGAGGGGGGTGAATAGGGTTTAATTAAACTTTTTTTTCTAAATTAACCCAATTAAACTAATTAATACACTTTTTATAAATAATAAGAAAAATTCAAATTATGCAACAAATAAGATGACAAAAAATATGATAATTTAATTATATCAAATTTTAGCAAATAAATAAGAACAAACTAAAACATACAATAAATTAATCCAAAAAATAAAAAATATACCATGTGTCAAAAACTAGTCGTTAGACACAAACATAAAATAATATTAAATTCATTTTTCTTTTAATTCATTTTCTTTTTAAATTCATTCTCTTTAAAGTCAATCTAAAACTAAAATAACATACCATGTGTAAAAAACTAGCCATTAGACACAAACATAAAATAATATTAAATTTATTTTCCTTTTAAATTTCTTTTTAATTTCAATTTTTTTATTTTAAATCAGTCCAAAAATCAAAAGTCCATCATATATAAATCTCTTAATGATCCACTATTCAACCAATATGCTGCCACATGTCTACATGCAAATGGTCCGGTTATGCCACGACATCCACCACGGTATTTTCTCCATAGACTTGTTTCGGTCATATCGTCTTCGTTTTAGCTCCGATTTGAGTGATTCAAGAGGTGTTGGAATCGTTGTTCTGAGCTCTATGCTATGGACATATTAAAACACTAAGATTTTCAGTAATTAAAAGTTGAGTTTGTCATCATCAAAATATTGATTAATTAATTAATTAAAATTAATTAATTTGAGATTAAGGGCCAAAAAGCCAACAATCTCCCCCTTTTTGATGATGACAAACCATTCAAGAAAAATAGCTTGAAATACATGTAAACCATATGTAGCACATAATAAAATTCAACATATCACCATAAAGATCATTCTTGAAATTCACTTAAAAATAAATAAATTCTCCCCCTAATTAATACAATCAAAATCATAACAAATTTATAGCATATTTTTCTTAAACCTCTTCCCCTTTGGAATCATCAAAAAGAATAATTAAGAAAAATTTAGAACTACATAAATGTTTTCCTTAAAAACATGAACATAAATTTAGCACAACTCCCCCTAAGAATATTAACACATGCTTTCCATATCACCCCATATCAAAATGCCTTCTAAAAGATTTAACAAGTAAAATTATAAAATCAAGAGGCATCACAACGAATAATACTGAGCTCAAGCCTATTTTTGCAAAAGTTTTCTTCATTCAAAGGCTTGGTAAAAATATCCGCTAATTGATTATTAGAGCCTACAAATTCAAGAGTAATATTATCATTTTGCACATGCTCTCTAATAAAGTGATGCCTAATATCAATATGTTTAGTCCTAGAATGATGTATAGGATTTTTAGTCAAATTAATAGCACTAGTATTATCACAAAATATATACACATTATCAAACTTTAATCCAAAATCACAAAGAGTTTGTTTCATCCAAAGAATTTGAGTACAATAATTAGCAATTGCAATATATTCCACTTTGGTAGTGGATAAGGCAACCGAATTTTACTTTTTACTAAACCAAGAAATTAATGAACTACCAAGAAATTGACAAGTCCCACTAGTACTCTTAGGTCAAGTAAACTACCCGCAAAATCCGCATCGGAATATCCTACCAAATTAAATTCAACATTTCTAGGATGCCATAAACCTAAATTAATAATACCAAGAAAATATTTAAAAAATTTTAACAGCATGTAAATGTGATTCCTTAAGACAAGATTGAAATCTAGCACAAAGACATACACTAAACATAATATCGGGTCTACTAGCAGTTAAATAAAGTAAAGATCTAATCATACCTCTATAAGTTTTTATATCCACACACTTACCTTTTTCATCCTTGTCAAGCTTAGTGGATGTGCTCATAGGTGTTTTTGCATTTTTACCTTCATTGAATTTGAACCTTTTGAGCAAATCCCTTGTGTATTTTTCTTGACTTATGAAAATACCATCCTTGAGTTGTTTGATTTGGAGTCCAAGGAAGAAGCTCAGTTCTCCCATCATACTCATCTCAAATTCACTATGCATACACTTAGAAAATTCTTTACACAAAGATGGATTAGTAGAACCAAAAATAATATCATTCACATATATTTGTACTAAAACCATATTATTTTCTTTAGTCTTAATAAAAAGAGTAGTATCAATTTTACCCATTTTAAATCCATTCTCAAGCAAGAAATTACTAAGTCTATCATACCAAGCTCTTGGAGCTTATTTTAAGCCATAAAGAGCCTTTTTCAACTTATAGACATGATTAGGAAAATCAAAACTTTCAAACCCCGGAGGTTGTTCTACATAAACTTCCGGCATGATATAACCATTTAAAAATGCACTTTTCACATTCATTTGATACAAAATGAAATTCTTATAAGAAGCAAAAGCAAGCAACATTCTAATAGCTTCTAATCTAGCAACGGGTGCAAAAGTTTCTTCATAATCTATTCCTTCCTCTTGACAATAACCTTGAGCTACAAGTCTAACTTTATTTCTAATGATATTTCCATTTTCATATATTTTATTTCTAAAGACCCATTTAGTTCCAATTATAGAACCATGAGAGGGCCTAGGGACTAACTCCCGAACTTTATTCCTTTCAAATTGATTTAATTCTTCTTGCATAGCTAAAATCCAAAATTCATCATTTTCGGCATCTTTAAAACTTTTTGGTTCAATTTGAGAAACAAAAGCAAGATTATTAAACATATTAAGAGAGGAACGAGTTTTCGCACCTTGTTCGGGATTACCAAGAATTAATTCTTTGGGATGGGAAGGAGCATACCTCAACTCTTTAGGCATGGATGAAGAACCAACTTCGTTCTTTTTGATTAAGCTCACCTCTTGCTTACTTGAAACAATTTCATTGCCTTTGCCACTAACAAGTAAATCTCCAAAATTTCCTTCTAAAACATCACTATAAATAAGCTCATTAGAAATAATATTGCAAGATTCATCAAATACTACATGCATAGATTCCTCAATTACTAAAGTTCTTTTATTGAAAACTCTATAAGCTTTACTAGTAGAGGAATAGCCAAGGAAAATACCAACATCCGTCTTAGAATCAAAATTTTCAAGTTTTTCTTTGTTATTGAAAATAAAACATTTGCAACCAAAAACTTTGAAATACCCAATATTTGAAATTTTGTTATGCCAAAGTTCATAAGGAGTTTTATCCAAAGAAAGTCTAATTAAAACTCTATTTAAAACATAACAAGTGGTGTTAACGGCTTCCACCAAAAGTATGTAGGTAAACCATACTCATGCAACATTGATCTAACAAATTCTTGCAAAGTACGATTTTTCCTTTCAACTACACCGTTTTGTTGAGGAGTTCTTGGAGCGGAGAAATTATGAGAAAAACCATTTTCTTCACAAAAAATTTAAAAAATATTGCTACCAAATTCTCCTCCATGATCACTCCTAATTTTAGAAATCAAAAAACCTTTTTTCATTTTGAACTCTTTTTGCAAAACTAGAAAAGCTTTTCAAAGCATCATCCTTATGTTTTAGCATCAAAACCCAAGTAAATCTTTAAAAATCATCAACTATCACAAAGTCATAATAGTTCCCTCCAAAAAGTCCATGTGTAATAGTAGAAGGGGTCTAGTTGTAGAGATTACATTTTTAGATTTGAAAGAGGACTTAGTTTGCTCACCCATTTGACAAGCATAAAAAACTTTGTCTTTTTCAAATTTAAATTTGGGAAGACCTCTAACCAAAGAATTCTTGGAAACATTTGAAATTAAGTGCATGCTAGCATGTCCTAGTCTTCTATGCCATAACCAAGAATCATTATGCAAAGCCGATAAACATTTATCATTAATAGGATAATCATTCAAATCAATAGTATAAACATTTTCATCTCTATTTCCAACAAATATAACTTTTCTATCACTAGCATTTTCAATGATGCAATTCTTTTTATCAAACACAACTCTAAAGCCTTTATCACACAATTGACTAATACTAAGTAAATCATGCTCCAAACCATCAACCAAAAGTACATTTTCAATTAAAATAGAAGATTCATTACCTATACTACATTTACCAATTATTTTACCTTTCTTGTTGTCACCAAAGGTTACAAGACCTCCATCCTTTTTGGAGAGAGAGACAAACTTGGATGGGTCTCCCGTCATATGCCTCGAGCAACCACTATCTAAGTACCACTTGTTTTTCTTAGAGGCTTTCAAACAAACCTCATCATTTTGTTCATCCTTTTTGTCACTATGAGCCATGAAGAAAAAATTGGCCACTTCTTCATTATCACTCCCTCTTTCGCTTTCATCGTTATCATCCCAAGTAGCTTTCATTGCATTCTTCTTGGATTTCTTGGCTGATTTGAGAAAAGGACAATCGGTTCTAATATGATCCGGCTTCTTGCATTCATAGCATATTACCTCATCCTTTTTGCTCTTTTCACTTTTTGACTGTTTTTGGTTGGAGAGATGCTTCTTGAATTGCTTCTTTCTCTTGATGAAGTTCTTATACTTACGTGAAAGTTAGGCAATATCATCTTATCAAGGTCATCTTCATCTTGGGAGTCAACTTCTAAAGAGATGATCTCTAAAGCTATACTCTTTTCTTTCTTTTTCTTCTCATCCTCTATGTTTTTCTTGATCTTTATCTCATGCGTCAATAATGAGCCCATGAGTTCATCAATGGAGAGAGATTTGAGATCCTTTGCCTCTTGAATGACGGTGACTTTAGGCTCCCATTGTTTAGGCAAAGACCACAATAGCTTCTTTATCTTCTCAAGATTTGAGTACTTTTTCCCAAGTCCTTCTAAAGCATTGACAATGTTAGTAAATCTAATAAACATATCAGAAATAGCTTCATTTTCATCAATTTTAAACATTTCATATTGATGAACTAACAAGTCAATCTTTATTTCTTTTACTTGACTAGTTCCTTCATGAGTAATTTCTAATTTATCCCATATCTCTTTAGCGGTTTTGCAAATAGACACTCTATTTTACTCAACTTCATTCAAAACACAAAATAAGCAATTAATAGCTTTGGCATTTAAAGAGCATGCTTTCTTTTCATTTATTGACCATTCTTCCTTAGGTTTTATAGTGCTAACACCATTAACATCTTTTGTTGGAATTTTAAAACCTTCCTCAACAATATCCCATAAATTATAATCAATAGAAAGCAAGAAAAATCTCATTTTATTTTTCCAATAACTATAATTAGTACCATTAAAGAAAGGAGGCTTTGTAATAGATTGACTATCGGTAAAAAGGATAAAACCTAAAGTTGTCATAGCTAAAAAACAATTAAGTTTATCAAGAAATAAATATTTCAAGAAGAGCAACCCGCTCTGATACCAATTGTTGGATCGGTATGGCAACCCTAGAGGGGGAGTGAATAGGGTTTAATTAAACCTTTTTTTTCTAAATTAACCCAATTAAACTAATTAATACATTTTTTTATAAATAATAAGAAAAATTCAAATTATGCAACAAATAAGATGACAAAAAATATGATAATTTAATTCTATCAAATTTTAGCAAATAAATAAGAACAAACTAAAACATACAGTAAATTGCTTAAATTAATTGCAAAAATAAAAAGGAAAGAGTTAGAGAAGAAGACATCGTAATTTTTATAGTGGTTCGGTCAAACTCGACCTACTCCACTCCCCAAGCGCCTCTTGGGAATTTGAATAAAATCTTTCTGACTCTTTCCACGGATTAGAGCCCAACCGTTACACCACCGCTCCTTTTACGGGTTCAAAAGCAAACCCGATCATTTTCACGATTTAGGATCAAACTGTTACAAATGTTGGAATTTTTGAAGAACACAATACAACTCTCACTAGAGTGGATTTATAAGTTTAAGCACTCAACAAGTTTATCCTCACAATACAATAATACTCTCTCAAGAATAAGATGAAAAGAAAAATTGGGAACTTAGAGAGAGCAACAATGGAACTTTTGAGTTTTGGAGGATTATGAAATGTAAAATTTGTTAGTTTAAAAATTGGAAAGGAAGATGGTTTATATAGAGATGGAAAAATTTTTAGAAACCACAATTAATTTGGACCATTGGATTTTTGAAAAGAAAAATCAATGGTGGAGATTTTAAACTAAACTAGTCGCTAGATACAAACAAAATATAATATTAAATTCCTTTTCTTTTTAAAATTAATCCAAAAAATAAAAAAACATACCATGTGTAAAAAACTAGCCGTTAGACACAAACATAAAATAATATTAAATTCATTTTTCTTTTAATTCATTTTTTTAAAATTCATTCTCTTTAAAGTCAATCCAAAAATAAAAAATATACCATGAGTAAAAAACTAGTCGTTAGACACAAACATAAAATAATATTAAATTTATTTTCCTTTTAAATTTCTTTTAAATTTCAATTTTTTTTAATTTTAAATCAATCCAAAAATCAAAAGTCCATCATATGTTAATCTCTTAATGATCCACTATTCAACCAATATGCTACCACATGTCTACATGCAAAGGGTCCGGTTATGCCATCATCCACCTCAGTATTTAATCCATAGACTTGTTTCCGTCATATCGTCTTCGTTTTAGCTCTGATTTGAGTGATTCAAGAGGTGTTGGAATCGTTGTTTCGAGCTCTACGCTATGAATATATTAAAATACTAAGATTTTTAGTAATTAAAAATTGAGTTTATTATAATCAAAACATTGATTAATTAATGAATTAAAATTAATATTTGAGATTAAGGGCCAAAAAGCCAAGAGGAGACTACTGCCGCATCACTTGCGGCGCATGCAATTTCCTCTACCCATTTGGAGACATAGTCAACGGCTAATAAAATATAGTGCTTACCGTTTGAAGGAGGGAATGGTCCCATGAAATCAATCCCCCATGCGTCAAATAGTTCCAGCTCCAAGATAGTATTCATTGGCATTGCGTTCGTCCATGAAATGTTGTCAGTGTGCTGATACCGATCACATTTTATTGTGTAATCAACAACATCCTTAAATAACGAAGGCTAGAAGAATCCACTTTGTAAAACTTTGGCTGCAGTACGTTGTGCTCCAAAGTGCCCTCCATATGGTGAATCGCGACACTGCAATAATATGCATTGTTGAGTAGCGTCTGGTATGCATAATCGAATGATTTGGTATGCACCTCTTTTATACAGATTCGACTCATCCCGATAGTAGTGTCTGCATTCATTCTTGAGCTTCTTCCATTGATGGTAGGTGTAATCTTCAGGAAATTGTTCACAGACCAAATAATTAACGATGTCCGCATACCAGGGCAGTTCTTCTATGCAAAATAACTGCTCATCTCGAAACACAACACTCACTTCAGATTCATTGCGGTCAACCTTGAGATTTTCCAGTCTGGACAAGTGATCCGCAACTTGATTCTCTATCCCCTTTCGATCAATTATCTCGATATCAAATTCTTGAAGGAGTAGATCCCATCTGATCAATCTCGGCTTTGCGTCCCTCTTTGTCATCAAATATTTGATTGCCGAGTGATTAGTGTGAATGAGTACCTTGGTTCCCAACAAGTATGCCCGAAATTTTTCCAACGCAAAAATCACAGCCAGGAGTTCTTTTTTAGTGGTGGTATAATTAATTTGAGCAAGGTTCAGAGTTTTACTCGCATATACGATGAGGTGCAAAATTGTTTTCTTCTTTTGCACTAGTACGGCTCCCATCACATACTCGCTTGCGTCGCACATGATTTCGAACGACAGTGTCCAATTCGACGTAATTAAGACAAGTGCGGTAATCGGCGCATCCTTTAAAATTCAAAATGCGTTGAGGCAATTGTTGTTAAATTCAAACTTTCTGTTTGCCTTTAGTAACGCACTTAATGGTCTTGCTATCTTAGGAAAGTTTTTAATGAATCGTCTGTAGAATCTAGCAGGCTCCAAAAAGCTTCGCACTGCCTTCATATTGGTTGGAGGTGGAAGCTTTTCAATTGCGTCAATCTTTGCTTTGTCCACCTCCAATCCTTCTTGGGAGACCTTGTGTCCCAACACTATACCTTCTGTCACCATGAAGTGACATTTTTCCCAGTTGAGCACCAAGTTCGTCTCTTCACATCTTTTCAGAATTTTCTCCAGATTGGCCAGGTAGACTTCATAAGTGTTCCCATAAACGGAGAAGTCATCCATAAATATTTCTCTGAGTCCTCGAGATAATCTAAAAAGATCGCCATCATGCAACTCTGGAACGTGCTTGGCGCATTGCAGAGGCCGAACGGCATGCGGTGAAAAGCGAATGTCCCATATGGGCAGGTGAATGTGTCTTGTCTGGGTCTTCAGGAGCTATCATGTTCTAGTTGTACACGGAATATCCATCCAAGAAACAGTAAAAATCATTCCCTACTAATCTGTCCAGCATTTAATCGATGAATGACAGAGGGAAGTGATCTTTCTTTGTGGCCGCATTCAATTTGCGGTAGACCATACAGATGCGCCATCAGTGATGGTCCTCTACAGTATTAATTCATTGTTCTCATTGGGGACTACCGTCATTTCAACCTTCTTCGGCACACATTGCACAGGGCTAACCCACATGCTATCTGCAATGGGATAGATAATGCTCGCATCCAGCCACTTGATAATCTCCTTTTTGACAACCTCTTTCATCGCAGGGTTAAGTTTGCATTGATTTTAAATGGTTGCTTTATGGTCGTCTTCAAGACGAATGTGCGCATGCAGTACGTGGGGCTAATTCCTCTTATAATAGCAAACGTCCAGCCGATTGCTCGCACATGCTTTCTGAGAATGCTCATTAACGCATTTTCTTGATTTTCATTGAGCGCAGAGGAAATTATTACTAGCAGCTTCTCATTCTACCCTAGAAATACGTACTTCAGATGTGTTGGTAGAGTTTTTAGTTCAAGGGTTGGTGGCTCCACGAGAGAAGGTTGTGTTATTTTTCTTTCTTCCTTTGGCTCTTCTTCTTGCGTTGCAATCAGCCCTTCTTCCTTGTTTGTTTTTGCTACGATCGCATTGCAGGAAGCTACAGATGTGTCGGCATTTTCTTCTTCATACTCTTCATCATAATTTTCTTCTTCAATCAAATTAAAGTCATCTTCCAATTTAGCAGGTCTTCCTCATTAGGAAATTTCATGGCACGAATTATATTAAATTTGAGCTTCTGTTCATTTATGCTCAAAGTGATCTCGCCCTTGTGCACATCAATTTAAGCACGACCCGTTGATAGGAAAGGTCGCCTCATAATGATGGGCACATCTTTATCGGCTTCATAATCCAGGATGATGAAGTCAGCTGGCAAAATAAATTTATCAATAGTGATCAGCACGTCGTTCACCTTACACTATAGATGAACTAGAGATCTGTCGACCAGTTGGAGAGTCACAGATATGGGAACAAGTTGCCTCACATTTAGTTGTCAAAAGATTAACAGCGGCATCAAATTTATGCTGGCCCCCAAGTCATACAAGGCATGCCTAATATAGAGTTATCCTAAGGAGCAAGGAATAGTGAAGCTCCTAGGATCGCTCATCTTCGGTGGGATAATAGATTTGGAACTTTGCGTTAGCGCCACCATGGCAAATTTTCCAACGCCTCTTTTCTTAGTTACCATGTCCTTCAGAAACTTTGCATAGGCAGGCATTTCCTCAATTGCTTCACTTAAAGAAATATCAACATGTATTTGTTTCAGCAAAGACATGAAGCATTGGTACTGTACCTCTTTGTTTTTCTTCTTCTTTAGTCTCTGAGGGAAAGGTGGTAACTGGACTTTCACGGTTCCCATTTCATTTACTTTGAGGTGGATGCAACCTCAGGTTCTACTGCTTCATTTTCTTTTTCTTCTTCTTGTGTTGCCGCAATCTCAGGTTCAGTTGCGATGGAGGTTGATCTGTTCTGCTCCTTCTTTTCTCCCTCCACAGTCTTTCTACTGCATCATGTCATAACCTGACATTGCTCCTTACTTGAACCCCCTGGGTTGCGTGGAAGCTCGGTTGAACTTGGCAGCGCCCCTTGCGGTCTAAATTTGAGCTCATTTGCAATCTGGCCCATTTGCAATTCAAGATTGCGGATGGTCGTAGCCTGACTTTGAAGCATCGTCTCATTTTTCTCTATATATTTATTTAATAGGCTTTTTAGGGAAGAAGATTGCGATGGTTTTTGTGAGCTATTGGCTTGGTTGCTCTGTTGACCGTTGCTGCGTTGAAAGAACCCTAGTGGCCCTTCTTTTTGTGTCATAGATTGAATATTTTGTTGTTGATTCTTCTAAGCAAAATTTGGATGGTTTTTCCACCTGGGGTTGTAAGTGTTTGAAAAGGGGTTATTCTTTACAAAATATACAGACTGGGGATTTTGCGGACAATCCTCCATCGCATGCCCATCACCGCAAGTTGCACACCTTGCGGTGTTTTGACTTATTGCGTTGATTTGCCACCTTGCGGTGTTGGGCTGCTGATCGTCATTCCTTGAATCAAATTCATCATTATGATTATTTGGTTTTACAATGAAACAATAACACCGTTATTTGCATCCGAATCTTTGAGTCTTAATCTCTGGTCACTCTCCCTCTAGTCTTCATGATTCTTGGAGATGCGGTCTAGGATATTCTTCGTCATCATAAGTCTTGTCAAGCAGACCACCAACTGCTGCCGCATTGGCAGCGATTTGCGAACCAGGATTCAAACCGTGGTAGAAAATTTCCATTTGAAGGCAGTCTAGCAGCCCATTATGCGGACAATCTCGGACCAACCTTTTAAACCTCACCCACGCATCGTTGAGCGATTCGTCCATTTCTTGTTCAAAATTAGTAATAAGCTTTCTCGTCTGGCATTTTCTATAGGTGGGAAATATTTCTTCATAAACTTCTCCACCACCTGCTCCTAAGAAGTGATCTCTCCGGGTTCGAGCGAATAAGCCCATTTTCTAGCTTAATCACAGAGAGAAAATGGAAACAACATTAGTCGCACCTCCTCAGCAGAGATGTTCGGGAACACAAAAGTATTGCAGATTTCAATAAAACTTCGGAGGTGGACGTGCGGATCTTCACCTCGCTTTCCTCCGAATTGTCCTGCAGCCTGGATTATCTCAAATCTACTTTCGTCTAAGGTAGGCCTCATGATTCTTGGAGAGAAATCATAGAGATTTGGCGATACATAGTCCCTAATGGGCCTATTATGATTGTTTGCCAACAAAATTGGATTTGCCATGACATTGTTGTTGTTTGGTGCTTCATTCCTAGGCTACTCCACCATCTTTTCTTTATCAGATTGTGGTTGTTGTTGGCGGTCTCTTAGTCTCCTTCGAAATGTTCTCTTAATCTCTGGGTCGTAGTTCGCCAGAAATTGAGAGTTCTGCAAAGAATTCACAAAAATTACCCTTAACAACTATTTTTCCGAAGTCCCCGGCAACGGCGCCAAAAACTTGATGCTTAGATTTATGAGGTGTGGAAAATATGGATGATATGTGTTGATGGATAGCGTTGTGCACTCAAGTTTCCCCAGTGGAATTCAAGTGTAAATTCCTCTGTGTTTCTTGGTAAGTCCAGGGTCGAACATAGGGACTTGTGAAAATAGTTACATTGGAGATTTTTATGAAAACTTGCGATAACCAGTGAAATAAACAAGTGCTGGGTGGTTGTTGCGTTGATGAAAATAATAATAAATGCGACAGAGTTTGAAAAGAGTTGGTAAACGAGAAATACGATGAATATGCGGTGAACGGGTTGAGAAGGGTTTCGGCTAACACTCCCTAGGATGTGTTCATGCTTTGCGATCCTGCAACATGCATACAATAGTAAACCACCTCTCGGCGTGAATGCCATGGCTTCTAAGGCTAGAATGCATGTGATAAATATGCGATAAGTCTACAGGGTTTACACATAAACCTCTATCTCTATTTATGCGATGACAACATGACATTCACACAAATATGCGACCACATAATATCATTCCTAATCCTAGGATGCATGTGTAACGTAATATTTGATGGTTCTTATCTTATGTCACAGAAGGCATGGATGATTATAACGCAAGTTTAACATAAAATGATGCGATGATTCTAAATAAACACATGGACAGTGATGAATGATGGAAATGGAATGTGGATGATGTGTTATGCTTATTCAGACTTTATGCGATACTACTTCTAGATGTATGCATTATTAATGAAATGCTTGTAGTATGCTATGCATTGTCACAAGTTTTCTTGCGCTGAAATTAAGTATAATTCCAACGCAAGTTTCTCGGAGTGATCTGAGGTCGAACATAGGGATTGCGTAATTAATGCGTTACATTCGTGATATATGAGACCGGGGGTTTTTCAATTAATATAAAGAGTTTGTGTATACAAGTATTTAATATTTTGGTAAAGTAAAATATTACGGTAAAGTAAAGTTGCGATAATAAAATAAAGTGCGATAAAAGTAAACCTAAGCTATTATGATACAAGATACAGGATACCGATACATGATACTGAGTTTGAGACTGACTGTGAAGATTATACAACGGGTCGTGTTATGCGGTGGCAAGTCTTTATGTATGAAACAGAAATAGAAAAGATAACTAGTATAAACATCGCAAGTTATTAGTTGCGTTAAAGACATAACTACGGTTTCGCTTTCCCTTGGCGTACACCTCTTGGTGATCGACCGCGTTCCCACATCTCTGTGGTGAAATAGGGATGAACGTAATGAACACAAGGTTTCTTCCATCTCTGGAAGTACTTCTCGCTTTAGTTAACGTATTCTTCCAACCTTCTCTCGATAGGAGGAATGGCATCTTCACTTCTGCTCTCATAGGTGAAGATGTCATCTAGCATGTTTTAGCTAAACATATTTATTTCCTTAACCCAGATCAATTTACTTGTTAGATTCATGCTAATTACCAAGGGATTAAGAAAACATCATGGAGAAAGCGAATTACGGATGAACGGAAATAGACAAAAAGATGGAGATGGAAATGATCATGACATTCAATACTAATATTTAGCGTCTGATACATGGTGTGAATGATAGACTAAGAAGATGAATACAATTGATGATAAAGAGATAGAAACAAATATAGAAGAGTGCCAATGTCTTGACACAGATCTGGATGGTGGATGTGCTTGCCGACGGATGGAGTGAATGTAGAGAAGAGCTTCCCTCTTAGGCTTGCTCGTCCGGTAGAAGTGACCTTGGTACAAAGCTTCAACGACGGGGATTGAAAGGATTTGCCCTAAGACTCACCTCTCAGCCTTGTCTCTTAAATCTTTCCGGATCTTCTCCGATCAGGCTCTTCAGACCAGTTTCTCTCTCAATATACAAAAATTAAAATATGCCCGTATTAAGTATATCTTCCAATAGAATTTCAGAGGCTATTTATAGGCTCAGCTTTGACTCTCTGGAGTGTGGAACCCACTTTATTGTTATGGCAATTTCGGAAATGATGGATTGAATATTCCTTCTGTTATGTAATCAATCCCTTCAGAAATTCACAACGGTCAGCTGTACACGTGTCAGGATCCTCCGCAATTGTGTTGCTCTTTTGCATCTTCGATCGTTTGCCCATATGCGGTGTTGTTTTTTTATTACCACATGCGATTGAGATTGCATTAATCGCTTAGCTCTTGATTGATTTTCACATGAGTCGTCATTGTGTTGATCATCTATTCATTTCTGAATGATTGGCGCAATGCGACGTAGATGCGTTGTTCTTTTTATCTTGAGCCATGAACGCATACGGTGAGTTGATTTCCTACAAAACAGACTTGAAATATTCTCTTCTACCATTGCAATGGTGTCAGTGGGTGTATTGATGACAATTTATAATTCTTGAATTTCTTAGCTAATTTCTCTACAAATGATGCAACTTTCCTTTCTTTTGGCTGCAATATCTAAATAAAGCAGTATAAATAACTTGATTTCTAAAAGTTATCAGCATGCGATGCAAGTTGACAAACATAGCTTATCTCTAAGTCCCTATCTCTTATTTATACAAGTCTAATCTTGCTCTTTCGAGACCAGATTCTAACCTAGCTCTCTCGAGCCATTCGATTCTTTCTTTCTTTAGATTCTCTCTCGAGAGTAATTTATAACTCTAAAAGGGTAATTTGCACAACATAAAACAAGACAATCACAAGCAATGAACTTCATAGATCATGTTAGCTTTGTTCCTCTCAACCCATTCAACTAGTTTAGCTACAAGTGCGTATTAAGAGAGTGAGCAGATGTAGAAATAGAACTTCCATTGAATAGAAATAAGATGAAGTACAGAATAACAATGCAAGTATAGTAAAGAGCCTGGAACAATTTCTTGCCACCAGGCGTTACACTATTCTAATCATGCTCTAAAGATATTCTCACTTTTGCGAGAGTCAACCCGCTCTCTCCTCTTATGCCCCAAGGTCCTCTCTTGAGCCTCCTTGGACGATCTCCGGCGTCACCACTCTTTTCTAGCTCCACCGTAAAATGGAAAAGAAAACTATAAACAGAGGTGTGTACTTGTAAAGTGATGTCAAGTAATCGACTGCTTAACCCCTTCTCTGAAGAATGCACTTGGTATTTATAGGGCATCAAAGGTGAAAGGCGGATTCTCTCTCCTAGTTGTACAGATGGGACAACTTTAATTCCTGACTGATGCGCCGGATAATTGTCACCGATAAAGCTGGATATACTTTGTGACCGTTATCGGCTGTCAACTTAATTTGGATCCGACTACTGTCAGCTTTCTGTCCCATCGATCTTAATTGTCCTTTCGTCTGGATGTGCCCGCCATGTTGTGGTGATTCTTCTTAGGTGGATGTTTGCAAGCACGATCAACGCAAAGTCTTGCGGTGAAGTTGCGCTCGACCAATGTATTCCTATGGTCGCATTCTTTGCATTGCGTTAATGCATTATTCTACACAAAAATATAAAGATCAGCTACTCTAATGCATTGGACGCATGCAACCGCAATATTATAGAATTTATGCTTAATGGACGCAATTTAACATATTCTATCAACGCAATCCAACATTGTTTAAGGATTTAACACTATGATAACGTGCATTTCTGTCCGTTATCAGTCACCCATGTTTATGCGATTACCTTGTCTTATGCATGCGACCATCATCCCTTTAGAGCTACTCGAGAGAGAGTCTAAAGAAAGAACCTAAGACTTGAGAAAGCTAGGTTAGAATCTAGGCTTGAGAGAGCTAGATTAAGATTGCATAAGCAAGAATGGAGACTTAGGAATAAGTTTCGTTTGCTATTACACATTGATAACAGGCAGAAATGCACGTTATCATAGTGCAAATTTCTTAAACAATTTTGGCTTGCATTGATAAAACATGTTAAATTGCATCCAAAAAGCATCAGATTCATAATATTGTGGTCACATGCGTTCATCGCATTAGAACAGTTGATTTTCATATTTTTGTGCAGAATATACGATGATGCAAGGCGGAAATTGCGATCATAGAAAATCATTGGTTGGGCACAGCATCATTGCAAAGCTTTGTGGTGATTGTGTTCGCAAATAGTTGCCCAAGAGGGATCGCCACAACTTGGTCAGCGCAACATGGTTGGCGCATCTGGGTGAAAGGCTAATTAATCGCGATGAGACAGAAAGCTGATTGCAGTCGAATCCAAATTAAGTTGACAGCCGATAACGATCACAAGTACATTCAGCCTTTCGGTGATAATTATTCGGTGCATCAGTCAGGAATTAAAGCCGTCCCATCTGTAAAATCATGAGAGAGAAGCCGCCTTTCACCCTAGATACTCTATAAATACCAAGGGCATCCTTCAGAAAAGGGGTTCAGCAGTTTGAAATTTCATACTTCAGTTCGCACGTCTTTGTTCATAGTTTTCCTTTCATTTTAAGGTGGAGCAAGAGAAGAGTGGTGACGCCGGAGATTCTCAAGGAAATTCGAGAGAGAACCTTGAGGCGAAGAAGCAGAGAGTAGGCCGACTCTCGCGAGAGCGAGATTATCTTTTGAGCACGAGTAGAAAAATACTGTAAAAGCCTGAGTAGTAAAAGATTGCTACCAGGCCCTTTATTCTATACTTGCATTGTTATTGTGTACTCATCTTTATATTTATACAATGGAAGTTCTATTTCTACATTTGTTCACTCTCTTAGCATGCATGAGTAGCTAAACTAGTCAAATGGGTTGAGAAGAACTAAGCTAACATGACCTAGGAAGTTTATTGCTTGCGATTGTCTTGTTTTATGTTGTGCTAAATACCCTTTAGAGCTACTCGAGAGTGAGTCTAAAGAAAGAACCTAATGTCTCGAGAAAGCTAGGTTAGAATCTGGACTCGAGAGAGCAAGATTAGAAATGCATGAACAAGAGATAGGGATTTAGAGATAAGCTCTGTTTGTCAACCTGCATCGCATGCATCCTAGAGATGGGAATGGTATTATGTAGTTGCCTTATTTGTGTGTGTATCATTTTGTCATCGCATAAATAAGAATAGAGGCTTATGTATAGGTCCTATAGACTTAGCGCATATATCACATGCGTTCTAGCCTTAGAAGCCGTGGCATTTGCACCGAGAGGTGGTTTACTGTTGTATGCATGTTGCATGATCACATAGCATGAACGCATCCTAGGAAGTGTTAGCCAAAATTTTTCTCAACCCGTTCATCACATACTCATCGCATTTCCCATTTAATCAACTCTTTTAGAACTTCGTCGCATTTGTTTTTTTTTCCATTAACGCAAACAACAATCCCAACAATTTATTTATTTATCTGTTACCACAAAATCTTCATAAACATTACCAACGCAACCTGTTTTCACAAGTCCCTGAGTTCGACCCTGGACTTACCAAGAAACTCAGTGGAATTTACACTTGGATTCTGTTGAGGAAACTTGAGTGCACAATGCAATTTCACCATTGCATATCATCCATAATTCACTTCATAAAAATTGAGCATCACACATCACATGCATCTGCATCGGTTGTCTATAGCATGATCGCATAAGTCTGCGTTGGCTGGGGTTTCCCTTGCGGTCTAGCTTAGTGTTGCAGTGAAGACATCCTCACCTTTTCATCTATTTTTTCGTGCATTTACTATGCGTTAATAGTTGCTGTGTCTCTACCTCTCATTCATACTTCCACCGCTTAATCTGTTAGCTAGGAGTAGGAGTAGTGCATAGCTTATCACCCTCATACCATTTAGTTACAAGTCCCTGAGTTCGACCTCGGATCACCCGAGAAACTTGCGTTCTCATTATACTTGGAGAGAGCCCAAGAAAACTTGTAACAGGAACGCATGGTCATTGCATATGAGATCAACACATATATTTCATTCCATCGCATGACCACCGACACATAAGAACCAACGCATAACCTAAGACATGCATCGCAAATATTGCGTTCACGAATTTACGTCAGTAGGTGTTGATCAAAAGCATATTGCAAAAGTCTATAAAAGTTGTTGCAAAAGTAAGACTTGCAGATTTGTAAAAAAAATGGTGTTACAACATTACTTAAATTTAGAGTAACAACAAGGTTGGATGTCCTCATGCCCTAAACTGACATATGACTCCACCATATCCCGACACACCATATGAGCATCTAAGCACGTCAAATCACCTATACGTTGCAAAGACTTGAAAAAAACCAAAACAATGCTACAACATTAATGAAATCTTTAGTAACAGCATAAAGGGAAGTCTCCAGTCTCTAAACTAATAGTTGGTCCTCCATACCTTGAGATGTTAGCTTGTTGATAACTTATAGAAATACAAGTTATTTATGCTATTTTATTTAGATAATGTGGAAAAAAGAAAGAAAACTTGCGTCGATAGTATAAGAATTGGCTGAGAAATACGAAAATTATAAAGTGTCGTAAACACACCCACTAACACATTGCGATGGCGAAATAGAATTTCCAAGTCTCTATTTTGTAGGAAATAGGTCACCGCATGTGTTAATGGCTCGAGGACAAAATGTACAATGCATCTAAATCGCATGCACCAATCGATCAAGAACGAAGAAATGATCAACGCAATGGCGGCTGATGGCAGGAATTTGGAAGTCAATTTTACTCGACAACCAAACTCCCTTAGACGTGATATGCGATGCATGTTCCTAAAATATGTGTTGATAGTCATGTGTCAATGGTCATGCGTTAGACTGATAATGTGTTAATGAATGTATGTGCTGACCATGCGTCCTGCCATAAGTTTTCTTACGTTGGAACCAAGTATAATTCCAACGCAAGTTTCTCAGGTAATCCGAGGTCGAACACAGGGACTTGTAGCTATATATTTGCGGTGATGTACATGCGGCGGTTTAAATAAAAAAATGGAGGGGATGTTTTTAAGTTAATCCTACTCCTACTCCTATTTAACAGACAACACAATGAGAATATGCATGAAAGGTAGAGATACGACAAACCTTGACATTAAATAAATGTATGGAGAAATAGATAAAATGCGGAGATGTTTTCATTGCAACCCTTAAGAGTGACTGCGAGGGTAACCTTAGTCAACATAAGCCAATGTGATCATGCTACACTCATGCACAGCAAATCATTTTCCAATGCAAATGCAGTGCTCCTAAGTCTAGGACGCATGTGTTGAATGCAAAAGTGTCCATAGAGCTTATTTCTAAGTCTCTACTCTTGTCCTATGCGATGATGCAAAATGCATAAAAGCAAGGTGAATGCATACAATCGTATCCTATCTCTAGGATGCATGCGATGGGTTAATAGCAAACAATGCTTATTCCTAAGCTTCTATCTCTTGTATTATGTATTCTAATATGACTTTCCCGAGCCTAGATTCTGACCTGACCTTCTCAAGCCTAGATCCTATCCTTAGACTACCCTCCCAAGTATCCTTAATGGACGAATGAAGCATACATACTACAAGACAATCACATGAACTTGGTTGACTCAATGTTGTTACTATCCCTAGTGAACAATGCATACATTGCTTAATGCGTCCAACCACTTACCCTCTCGGGAAGTTGATTGTTACTGACTTTACTCATAGACAATCAATGGGTTAGCCTATAGACAGGCGTTGCAGTAGCTTCACACTAAGAAAATAAGGTTACTCACACACTCGCGCAACGCACACCTCTCGGTGGTTTGCTACATGCTTCATATTCCTAATCCACATGACTAAATATGCAATACCCAAGCACTCCCATTAAGTGTTGCAATGAAAGTAAAGATGCCAAGCAAAGAAGATGGAGATGGAGTCGAAGGAATAGAGAAATTCATTGAAAACAGATTGTATTAATTCCTTAATTCAAAATGTCATACAATACAATATAGGAAAAGAAAGGAAAATAAATGATTGGCTGGAAGCAAAACTTTGCTTCCAGCGGATGTGCGTCAAGGCTGCCGATGGTGCCATGGATGGGCAGAGAAGCTGACTCTCTCGAGATTTAGCTTCGGTCGAAGACTTCGGTCGTCACTCGGAATGGATGAAGGCAATGAAGAACTCTCAAGCGTCTTCTCACGCATTTTGTCTGGATCGCGAGGAAAGTCCCCGGTTCACAAGGATCCTCCCTCGAATGATTTGAATTTCAGCTCATCGACTTCTATTTATAGAGCTTGGGTCACCGACAACATTAATTGGACTGATCTGAGTCTGACGTTCGGTGCGTTAGTCATTTCTGAACCTCTGCCACTAATAGTGTGGTAGGTGAAATGTCAACATCATCTTTTGGTTTTTCTCGATGTAGATGCATTGATGCGTTCATTCCACCTACCTTGTATTGGTTTTTCTGGAGGTAGATGCGTTAATGCATTCATTCCACCTACCTTGCATTGATCCCATTAGTTTGCATTGTCGCGTAGCCGCAATCATTCAATGGCCGAATTCGCATAATACTGCAACTCTACATGATGACCGCAATCTCTTGACGAGCGCAATTCCCATGGATGGATGCATACGGCTGATTACCGCAACATCCATGCGTTGATCGATGTGTTTGCCTTTGTGATGGAGTGTTTCTCCGCATGCGGTCGTCTATGCGGTGGTTCGGTTTCCGCATTTACGTTCATTTCCTGTATTAGCTACAAAAATAAAACATTGAACGCATAATTAATGCAAAATAATGGGTTAGCTAAGATTTGACATGCTGATCGACGCAAACTCTTTTTCTCGTGAATTCCTAATATGATTGCCGCATATTCTGCCTAACAACCTTCATAATTCTAAGTAAAAGGCCTAAGATGACATGCATTTCTGCATGTCATCGGTGGCACATGCGACGATCGATCATAGGTTATAGAGATCGACACATTTCTACCGCATGCGGTAATAAAAAATACAACACCACATTCGGCGATTGATCAACGATGTGAAGAGCAACACATTCGCGGGCGATTATGACAAGTGTACAGCTTTCTGTTGTACAATTCTGACAGATTGATCGTGGAGAAGAGAGGACCTTTCCATTACGCAATGGCAGGAATTATCAGAATTACACAGTTGGACCACCAATTCAAAGAGCCAAGGTCTTGTCTATAAATAGCTTCCTTGAATTCATTACAAAGGAGGCTGATCTGAAGAGACTTTACAGAGAAAATCTGGGAGAACAACGAGACAAGGCTGAAAAGTGAGTCTCTGAGTAAGGAATTCTTTCGATTCCCGAAGCTGAAGCTCTGTGCCAGGGGTCACTTCTACTGGGAAAGCAAGCCTGGAAGGGAAGCTTTCCACTCCATCTCATCCACACGCCGGCAAGCACAAGTCTCCGATCGGGATCTATGTCAAGAAATTGACTCTCTTTCCGTATTTGTTTCTATTCTTTCATTTCATCTACTGTGTTCATCTTCTTTGATCTTTCATTCACAAATCATGTATCAAATGCTTATCTTTAGATTTAAATGCTATTATCGTCATCATTATCATCTCTCTGTTCCTTTCCATACATTTATCATCCATTTTCTCCATCATGTGTTCTTAATCCCCTGGGTAAAGAGGAAGAATTGAGTGAGTGAGTTAATCTTTGTTAAGGTAATCGACTAAGTTTAGCTAAAGCATGCTCGACGGCATCTTCACCTGTGAGAGCAGAAGTGAAGATGTTATTCCGCCTATCGAGAAAAGGTTGGAAGAATGCGTTAACTAAAGGGGGAAGTATTTCCAGAGATGGAAACAACTTTGCATTCATTACGTTCATCTTTGTTTCACCATAGACGTATAGGAACGCGGCCGATCACTGAAAGGTGTAAGTCAAGAGGAAGCGGAACCTTAGTTGTGTCCTTAATGGGATTGACAAACTTGCGATGTCCTTTCCCTCTACTCATTCTCTTTCTAACTCATTCACAAGACTTGCCATCGCATTTATTTACAGCCAGTCCTTCCCTGTATCATAGTAGTTTAGACATTTATTTACAACGCATTTTACTTTCAATACAATTTACATTTCTGTCAAACCAAATTCTTTATTCTTTATGAAAACCGGTCGCATTTACCACATTAGTATCGCATCTAAAGGACAAACAATCCCCGTGTTCGACCTCAAGTCATTCTGAGAAACTTGCGTTGGAATTATACTTGGTTCTAGTGCAAGGAAACTTGTGACACGCACTACATCATCACATACTACGAGCATATTATCATCAACGCATACAATTAGAATGTAGTATCGCAAAATATCTTTATCGCAAAGCACTTGAGCACATAGCACATCATCAATTTCATTCATAAACAACACAATAAATAAAGATAGATATTAAATATTCATTACAAGTTTATGGCAACATGAGCTTGTATCATTCATACATCAATAGTGTGCATAAGCGATACATAACATACACAGCATAACAACATTTCCATTTTTTATCCTCACAAGTTTATGGCACTATTGTAGGGGACATGAACAACATTCCATTTTTATATCCTCACACTTATCATCTCAGCACGTCAAATCCAGTTGAAGGTGGTAGAAGTGCATGAAGCTATCAAATCACCTACATGTTATAGCATCTTCATACTTCGAACTTGCATTATCTTGTAGCACTATCAAATCAATATGAGCATATCAACTCACGAAATGCAGTAGTGGTATAAGTAGCCACCTGATCAACGGATGTTGTAGACGTATGGCTAGCCGCTAGGGGTGGCCATTCAAACCGCAAAAATCAAACCGTTTCTAAAAAATGGACCGAACCGAACCGAAAACTCAATGAAACCGAAAAATGTGGTTCAACACGATTTGAAGAAATTTTGAAGAGAATTAATTTGGATCGGTTCGATTTCAATTTCGAAAACCGAATTTGAAACTGAACCGAACCTTTTTTAACTAATATATATATATATTTAAAAAAGGAGTAAAATTGAATTTAAAATCGAACCGTTTTTAATTTAAAGAACAAAACTGAACCGAACCAAACCATTTGTTAATTAAAATATATTTAACATAGATTTTTTTAAAATGCCAAAATTGAATTTGAAACCGAACCGAACCGCATAATGTTGTTCGGTTCGGTTTGGTTCGAAACAATAAATCGGTTCGGTTCAATTTCACATATAGAAAATTTGGTTCTGTTCGATTTGACCACTAAACCGAACTGTTTCCACCCCTAGTAGTCGCTTGTCATAACCTACAGTATCAAGACCTGCAAAATCATAATTAGATGCCAAGTAGGTTCCCCATATTTCTCTATAAAAATGACCCAAGCTTTCCACCTATGCAGAATCATTTGAAGATTCTCAAGAGATATTCCAGCATCATAGACGAATAGTCTACACATTTAGTTTTCTTTGAACTCTTATCTGTTATTCTTTTTTATTGATATTATCATCATGACTTTGTGTGGAAAGCTCGATTAATTTTCTAAGACTTGACTACACCCCTATGATGTAGTAGTTTGATAGCAAAAATCGAATATTTCCTTAAATATTATGCATGTCTTTCTGCTTTAAAAGTTCTTTACTTAAAATTATTTATCTCCATCTAACCAAACGAGATAAAATAACAGCACATAAACCTTAAAAAAAAGTAAGTGCGTGGAAATATTTAAAGCAACTGAAGGTGAAATATTATGCAAATTTTTATTAGGAATAATAAGAACACTTAGAATTAAATCATAATTTTCTGAATTTTAATACTAGGGTTAAAATATAGTGCAAGTAAAATGAATTGCAACAACTTGCACTATAGATTTTGTTTAGAATTTGGTTATAGTTATAATTTCAAAGTATGTAAACTACTTTCATGTGCACTGCTACACCTGTCGCATTGAATCTTATCCATAAATCTAGGGTTAGAGAGGTGGAGAGATGGTGTTGTTTGACATGTTAATTTGTAAATGAGTACTGAAATTAAGAGTTAAATAATATTGCAAACTCACGTAAAGGAAGCAGTTTAGAAAAATCTAAAACAGTAATAGAAAACAGCAACTCAACCCGAACCTACACTCCAATTACAAGCATAAAAAGCCTATAGCATCCAACCAAAACAGCTCCAAATTTTTAGGATTTCTCATGATTCCAAACCAGCATCCAAATAGTCCTATAATGTTTTTTCAATCCATTGGGAATAATGTTAATGGATGTAAATCTACTGCAATAGCTAAACGTTCCCTTTTATTTTTTTTTCGATTTTGGACACATACATACATATAACGTAAATATCACATATATCAATTTTTGCAGACCAAATAAGTTGTTTCCTCAATAGTCTAATCCTGTGTCATAAATAAGTAGAAAAGAAGCAACATCATATATTTCCATGAAAGATTTTCATCTTATTGATCGATACACATCTTTTAGAATATTTAGATCAACCTAATGTATATGTGCTCAAGGCTCAAACACTAGAGTTAAGAAAACGACATCATACTCATTTCACAATCATAGATAAGTCAAGACCATGATTCACGATTCATATTAAGAATAAAGTTATTGCATCAACCAACAAAAATATATGCATACACACAGTAATTTGAACCTAAAACATCATGCAATACTAAACCTTTTTTTTCTTAGCAAACGACAATTGATAAAGATCAACCACAACTTATTTTACCAGTAAAATCAAAATCATCAACACCAATAGAGAATATAAAAACCTAGATTATAGACTAACTGAATTGGTTGAATGAAAATATATTGAGTCCACAACTTTATTGAATGAAGTCAATATCCTAAGACGTTTTAGTTTTGTTGAAGGTAAGCAAAAACCACAACAAAAGGATTTTCATGAAAACTCGACTAATGGAAGTAATTAAGATTAAAAAATAATAAGGTAACTCAATTTTTTTCTCTCTAAATATAAAATATTAGTCAACTGATATATACAAAATAATATCAAAATAATGTATTTATATTGATATATCAATTGACATAATTTTAAATAATGAAATTAAGATATAATGAAAAACCTAAAAGCATATCACAATCAAGACCAAAACTTAAATCAAATCATAGAATGAAAACAACTTCATATCAAAACGAAACAAAGATAAACAAAAGGAATATCCACTATAAACATATTTGCAAATATCCATATGTTTTTTTTTTTTTTGCCGCTCACTGCAATTGTCCTAACAAATAGTTGAGTGATAGGATTGAATAATTAAGGTACATAACATAATCCGGATAATAGAAAACAATTCTAAAATACTATCAATCAAACATGTTTTTTTTTTTTTTTTTAATATTTTGGCAAGTTGTTTAATGTTATATAAAAGGGATAAAGTCGATTTTGAAGGAGAAACTTATCACTGATCCAAGTTCTTTAAGTGCATTCTTCATGTATGGAGGTATTTGCATCAATCATGTCAAATGGATTTGATGCTCCATGTACGGACTCGAAAGGTAGTGGCCAAGGAGCTGTCAATGAGAAATTTTATAATTATCAAACAAATATTCAATACTATAGATATAAGAAGCATTTTCAAAAAAAAAAAAAAAAATACTATTTAAATAAAATAGACAAATTTAATCTTATTTGATAGAGATTGATAGAAGTCTATCAGCATCTATAACTGATAGAAGTCTATCATTGATACTATGTGATAGATGCTGATAGAAGTCTATCAATATTTTTTTTTTGCTATTTTTGTAAATAGTTGGACGTTTTTAAATTTTATATATATATATATATATTCATCATTTTTAGGAAAGAGAAGAAAATTATTTATTTCACTACCATTCCAGTCTATGTTCTTATCCAACCATTCTACAAATGAGGCGTCGTCTTCAAAAGAGTTTGTTCTTGAAAGTTCATCATTCCCACCATCTTTCTTTTTCTCACAAACTTGAAAAGTCTCCTTTGAATTAGCCTCAACATCATTTTCGACCAAATGATTTGTCTGTTTTATTCATATAATATATCAACATCAGTTGAAGATCATTTAAGTATATAAAAAGAAAGAGCAATAACCTCAAAACTTAGTACAAAATTCCAGCTTCCGAATAGATCGAGAGAGAGCAATAACCTCAAAGCTTTGATTTTGCTGATGAACTTCCAAATTCTTATTAGAAACCTCATGATCACTAGCCTGTTTTTGATATATAATATTAGTATTAAGTTTCAACTTTAATTTGAACACAGAGAGCTAGAGCAATAACCTCAAAATTTTGAACTTGTTGATGAACATTCAAACTGGAATTAGCTTCAACCTCACTTTTCATCATATTATCATTGGCCTGTTTGGGCATATAATATTAATACACAAAGTTTCAGCTTCCATTTGAATAGAGACACAGAGAAGGCAATAAGCAATAACCTCAAAGCTTTGATTTTGTGGAAGAATTTCCCAATTCTGATTTGAATTAGCCGGTACCTCAGCTCCCACCAAGTGATTATTGGTCTGGCTCTTGACAAGTAATATTAGTACTAGATTTCAGCTTTCATTTAAATGGAGAGAAAGAAAGTGAGAGATAGTAGTTAAACCTCAAAGGTTTGATCATAGCCAATGGGAACATAACCAACACATTTCTTAGCTTTGTCAACAATCTTCTCAAACGTATGCTTGGACATTCTCCCTCCAATAATCTATGCATATACATATGAAAATAAATAAAATCCTAATCATTTAAAATAAGATACATATTTTGGTGCGTTCAAGGTTACGCCCATCTTTCTACAATCCACCAAATTTTCAAACAACAGTTGTTCATATGAATTTTTCTTTTTACTTTTTTCTAATTTTTGAGTTTTTTTTGTTAGAAATTAATAAGCTAGATACATTATGGATAACAAATTCCTAGATACATTTCTAATTTAAAGATACATGTAAATGTTCAAGTACATGAATGGTATGTATACACGTACTTAATTTATTTTGTGCCTTTTAGGAAGTGTCTCTTGAGTACTATATAAAGAGTTCATTTCCTTCATTTGTATGCAAGAGAAAAGAATCAAAATCAATAGAAGCAAATTGAAGTTTGAAAAGAAATTGAGTTTTAATAGAACAATATTATTCTCTTGTGCGTTCTTGAGTTTTGTAAGAGAACAAGTTTCTTCTCTTAAAAGTTTGTGAGATTTAGAGTGAATTTAGAGTGGGCTCATCAACGCTTTCAACAAAGTCGTATCAGAGCAAAAGGATTGAAAGATGTCATCTAACATGTTGCAGCCTCAACTTCCTCGGTTTGAGGGAAAAAACTATAGACGGTGGAGGCAACAAATGAAGGTTCTTTATGGATCTCAAGATCTTTGGGATATTGTTGACAGAGGATATTCGGAGCCAGAAAATGAGGATGGTCTTTCACCACAACAACTCGATGAGTTGAGAGATACTAGAAAAAAGATAAGATGACATTATTTTTCATCTACCAAGTTATTGATGAAAATATTTTTGAACGAATATCAGGAGTCTCTACTACTAAAGCAGCATGGGATGCATTGCAGAATTTGTATAAAGGAGAAGAAAAGGTAAAATTGGTCCGATTGCAAACACTTTGAGCTGATTTGATACCATTTGAATGAAAGATGCTGAAACTATTGAAGATTTTTTCAACCGTGTTCTCTTAATTGTTAATCAATTGAGATCAAATGGAGAAACAATCGAAGATCAAAGGGTGGTTGAAAAGATCCTTAGAATCATGACTAGAAGATATGAGCATATTGTTGTAGCAATTGAAGAATCCAAAGATTTGTCAACTCTCTCCATCAATAGCTTAATGGGATCTCTTCAATCTCATGAGCTCAGATTGAAGTTGTTTGATTCTAATCCTTTAGAAAAAGCTTTTCATATGCAATCCTCCTCTAGAGGGCGATCTGGTGGAAGAAGAGTTGGGCGTGGCAATAGAGGCAATGGACGATCCAACGTCGTAACGAGTCAGAGAGCAGAGACAATCAATCTTCTTCAAATAGAGGAAGGGGAAGAAGTTCAAATAGAGCAAGAGGCAGAAGTGGTGGTCGTGGAGATTTTTCTCACATACAATGTTTCAATTGTAGATGTTATGGACATTTTCAAGCAGACTGTTGGTCTAAGAAGGCTAATTCTAAGCAAACAGAAACCACTCTAATGCATGAGCAACAGGATAATGATCAAGGTCTTCTCTTCCTCACATTTAATGTCCAAGAAACAAGCACTGAGAAAATATGGTATCTTGATAGTGGTTGCAGTAACCACCTGACAGGAAGAAAGGATATTTTTATATCTTTAGATGAATCTCATGAAAATGTAGTGAAGACTGGTGACAACAAGAAGCTTGAGGTCAAAGGAAAATGAGATATTCTTGTCAAGACAAAAAAGGGAGGAAAAAGAATTACTCCTAAGAGGACATGATGTTATCTTTAAGATAACATCTGTTAGATTAGGACCAAGAATTGAGGTCTCATAACGAAGGTACGCATGACTCACAACAAAATGTTTCCAATTAAAATATGCTATGAGAAGCCTGTTTATTTTGAGACTTTAATAAATGACTCTTCATGGTTGTGACATTGTCGATTCGGGCACTTGAGTTTTTATACTTTGTCTCACATGTGTCAACAACATATGGTGAGAGGAATGCCAAATATTAAAAAGGAAGATCAACTTTGTGAAGCATGTGTTTTCGGAAAGCATCATCGAAATTCATTTCCGACTGGAGGTTCTTGGAGAGCATCAAAACCTCTCGAGCTTGTCCATACAAACTTATGTGGACCCTTGAGAACCACTATACATAGAGGTAACCATTATTTTCTAAAATTTATTGATAACTACAGTAGAAAAACGTGGATATATCTGCTAGAAGAAAAGAGCTCTACTTTCGAATGTTTCAAGACATTCAAAGCACCGGTGGAAAATAGAAGTAACTTGAAATTGAAAGCATTGCGTTCGGATCGTGGAGGAGAATATATAGTCTTTTCTTGAAGAAAAATGGAATCAAGCATCAGAAGACTGTTCAAAGAACTCCTCAACAAAACGGAGTTGCAGAGAGAAAAAACAGAATAATAATGGAACTTGCAAGAAGTATGTTGAAGGCCAAGAAGCTTCCAGACCAATTTTGGGGAGATATAGTAACTTGTGCTGTTTATCTCCTAAATCAAGCTTCAACTAAAAGTGTGCAAGGTATTACTCCTCAAAAAGCATGGAGCGGATTGAAATCAACTGTTAGTCACCTAAGAGTGTTTGGTGTATTGCTTACTCTCATATTTTAGATGAGAAAATAGGTAAACTAGATGATAAATCAGAAAAATGCATTTTTGTTGGGTACAATGAGAACTTCAAGGCTTATAGATTATACAACCCTGTAAGTAAGAAAGTTATTATTAGTCGAGATGTCAAGTTCGATGAAGCAAAATTCTGGCAATGGGATGCACCAAATAAAGACTAGAATCCATTACTTGTTGACATGAATGGCTAAGAAGATGCTTGAGACTTAGAGCTTGAAGAGACTCAACCACTGACTTCACCTTCTTCATCACACTCCACAAGTGATGAAAAAACTACTCCAAGGAAGACAAGAAATATTCAAGAGATCTGTAATACTTCAAGAAGAATACAAGATGATGAACATGTTGATTTTGCTTTATTTGCAGATGTTGATCCTATATACTTTGAAGAAGCAATTCAAGATGAGAAATGGAAAGATGCAATAGATCAAGAGATTGATGCAATCAAAAGAAATGAGACGTGGGAGTTAGTCAAATTACCGGAGAATAGAAAAGCTCTTGGAGTCAAATGGATCTATAGAACAAAATTGAAGCAAAATGGAGAAGTGCAAAAATACAAGGCCAGGCTCGTAGTAAAAGGTTACAAACAAAAGTTTGGTATGGATTATGAAGAAGTTTTTGCACCAGTAACTTGCTTGGAGACTGTTCGTTTGATGTTAGCCCTTGCAGTACAAAATAACAAGAAAGTTCATCAAATGGGTGTCAAGTCAGCATTTCTAAATGGGTATTTAGAGGACAAAATTTATGTCGAGCAACCCCTTGGTTATGCCAAAATTGGAGAAGAAAATAAGGTGTATCGATTGAAGAAAGCACTGTATGGGCTAAAGCAAGCACCAAGAGCCTGGTACAAACGTATTGATGATTTTTTTCTTGAAGAATGGTTTCAGAAGATGTCCATATGAACATACTTTCTACACCAAAGAAGATGAAAATGGTAATTTCTAGATGATTTGTCTATATGTTATGATTTAATCTTTATGGAAAATTCAAACATGATGATTGACGAGTTCAAAGAGAGCACGAAGAAAGAATTTGAGATGACTAATATGGGTTTACTTCATTACTTTCTTGGTATTGAAGTTAAACAAGGTGATAATGAGATTGCAATTTTCCAAAAGAAGTATACAAAAGATTTGTTGACAAAGTTCAAAATGGAGAATGCTTATCCTGCTAGTACTCCTATGGAATTGGGTTTAAAGTTAAGCAAGCATGATGACAATGAAGCTTTTGATGCCACCATCTATAGAAGTCTTGTTGGAAGTTTAATGTATTTAACTACAACTAGACCTGATATTATGTTCTCGGTAAGTTTATTGAGTAGATTTATGGCATTACCAAAGAGAAGTCATTGGGAAGCTGGAAAGAGAGTTATTAGATATATTCTTGGAACTATTGATCATGGAATCCAATATAAAAGGAATGTGAATAACGTTCTTGTTTGCTATAGTGATAGTGATTGGGGAGGAAATATTGATGATTTCAAAAATACTTCTGGGTATGTATTTAATATTGGTTCTGGAGAAGTTTCGTGGACATCAAAGAAGTAGGATGTTGTAGCATTGTCAACAACGGAAGTTGGATACATTTCTTTGTCTGCAGCTAGTTGTCAAGCACTTTGGCTTAGAAAGGTACTACATGAATTGAAGTGTCCTCAAGAGAAAGGGACCATCATGTTCTGTGACAATAAATCATCTATTTCACTTTCGAAGAATCCAGTTTTTCTAGGAAGAAGCAAACACATATAGATCAAGTATCATTTCATCAGAGAATTAATCAAAGATGGAGAAGTATATATCAAGTATTGCAAGACACAAGATCAAGTTGCAGACATATTCACAAAAGCATTAAAGACAAACTTATTCTTGAAAATGAAAGACAAGCTCGGAGTCAGGGAAGTCTAGCTTAAGGGGCATGTTAGAAATTAATAAGCTAGATATATTGTGGATTCCTAGATACATTTCTAATTTCAAGATACATGCATTTCTAGATACATGTAATTGTTCAAGTACATGAATGGTATTTACACATGTACTTCATTTATTTTGTGTCTTTTAGGAAATGTCTCTTGAGTACTATGTAAAGAGTTCATTTCCCTCACTTATATGCAAGAGAAAAGAATTAAAATGATCAATAGAAGCAAATTGAAGGTTGAAAAGAAACTGAGTTTCAAGAGAACAACAGTTTTCTCTTGTGCATTCTTGAGTTTTGTAAGAGAACAAGTTTCTTCTCTTCTCTTAAAAGTTTGTGAGATTTAGAATGAATTTAGAGTGGGCTCGCCAACGCTTTCAACATTTTTTCTCTTGTGTGACTTGGGTGGGCTGTAAAAAGATATGTGCAATCTTAGATGTACTCAAATATTGCTCTAAGAATAGTCAATAGAAATTGGTAACCTCTTTCAAACGTGTAGAACCCATTTCATGATATTTCTCCAATAAATCACCCACAGTTTCTACGCCTAGCTCTGAAGACAACCTCTGGTGGTATATACCACCCTTGCCCACGCCTTCTAGTCGCCAAACTTCACTGTCCCATGTTGGGATGTCACATTTTTGCAACCCTAATTAAAATTTTATATATATTACAAAAAAGGAAAATTATTATGCACTAAATATTAAGAAAATTTTTACACATGGAAAAAATGGCAAACTATTTATAGAAATAGTAAAAGAAAAAAAAAAGAAAAAAAGAAAAACATTGATATACTTTTATCAACATCTATAGTGATAGATTTGTATGAGTTTCTTTGATAGACTTCTATTAATCTCTAGCAAAAAAAGATCAAAATTTTGCTATTTTAGGTAAATAGTTTTACTTATTTTTTTATTTTTAAAAATTCCCTTATGTGTATATAAAGTGAAAAAAGAGTAATAGAACAACTATACCTTTCATTCGTGGAGTCTTAACTTTAAGGGGTCCGGAAACAGCGTCTTCAATCACACCAAACTCCATCAAAATCGATTCATCGATAACTTTAATTCCCAAAAAAAAGGTCTTAGATATCCAATATGAATTGGGAGCCACAATGAGATTATTGACATAGCCATTTCCATCTTTTAGCCGATGTTGGAGATTATTAAAAGAGATCAACTCCATTGTTTTATCTCTTGAAGTAAGAGCTCGAGATTTGCTACCCGACACTTGTTCGAGGAGGAAGAACTCAACCAGAGCAAACGATAATGGACCATTTGAGATTATAGTGTTGGAGTAGACATCACAAATTTGAAATTTTAACGTCTTCTTATCTGTAGATTCTATCTCATCATTGTGGTATATTGTGCTGGCAATTGTGTTGCAGAAACGTAATTTGTATTTCGCTGTTCCAGATGTAGATCCATTCCCATGTTGATTGCTATTTTTATATATTTTGTGTGAGAAAGAACCAAAAAGAAAAAATGCACAAGATGAAGCTTAACACTTGATATGATGAAGATGGAATCAAACAATGAAAACAATTATACTTTTTACTCTAAAATCTCATATCTCATAAATTTTAAAAGAGAAGAAACTCTTTTTCAATTGCTTTATTCTTGGCTTGGTTATATTATGAGTGAATGAAATGATCCCCTTTGTATATATCACTGTTTGAGAAAAAAATGTTTCAAAAAACTCAT